>NC_041398.2:60337019-60647852 GCF_900747795.2 Erpetoichthys calabaricus
TCTTCTCATTGATTTGGGCATCTCAGCTGACTTGCACTGCCTCTGTAATTTTATGCAAGGTATGGTGACACAACAAAATGCACGATGGCCTGCTGGTGCAGAATGTTTACTTGTTGTGCACTTTTCCATTAATTTTATTTTATGTATCAATGTAAACAATCTAGTCGAAAATACAGTGCAAATCCAGGAAGAAGTGTAACATCTAAGCCTCTCTGCCCTTATCATCCATTTTGTCCCTTTTCATTCATAATTTTCTTTTTCTTTTTTTTTTTTTACGAAAAAGAGTTTTCACTTATTTATGTGGTTGTTTCCTCTGGGTTGCACTGTCTAACATCTAACAGGAGCACATGCTCCCTGGAAATGCCTTCTTTATTAAATTGCAGCTCATACTTGAATGTATACATAACCATTCCCAGTAACCTGGTGGAGGTATTAAGGCAAGTGAAATATGGTACAAATAAAGATCTTTAATTTGCTTTAAAAAGAAGCATTCACATCTAGTATATATATAGGTATAATATACATGATTATAGCTGAAGAGAAATCATTGGAACAATACAGTTGTTCTTTAGTGGTGTCTTTGACCATTGCCTTTTCCATTTTTGGTGGGGTGTGCAAGCATTTTTCTTGGCACAGAACTAACGTCACATCTATGCCGATGAAGCTTCTGGATTTTGAACCTCTGACCAAATTTTATACCTATACTTTCTACTGACCAATACTATGTATGGATTAGTACCAACTTAGCGCATTTAGTGAGCTATTTGCAGGATCTACTGACCAATTTTGTATACGTATTAGCCTCCTTTAGACCATTCTGCCTTCTACTGTCAAACTGGAACACTGCACCTACTCTAATCACTAACCTTTGCACCTGCCTGGAAAGATTTGTTCTGCTTTCTTTAATTAAAAAATGTACAGGGAGATTCACTCAAAAGAGGCCCCGAATATTTTGTAATAACTCTCGCTAGGACAAAGCAATGTGAATGAAACAAAGTGCTATGTGCTCCTCAGTATATGGAGCTTCACACAAGCTGGGATGCCTATGCGTCAGAGCAATGAGGTAGGCGCCGGACAGCTGTTGCGATGTTTAACTTCCGTTTGCAGCTTCTGGGTGTATACCCCTTCACTCAGACACTCAACTTCTCATTAGGATGGTCGTGTACAGTATTGAGCAGCACGTCTTCATGGTGCAAACCTATGGGGTCAACAATTCGTTTAAGCGATGTCAGCAAGATGGAGCAACATTGACAAGAAGCATGGCAGAAACTGAGTGCTTCTTCTGCAACAGGGTAATTTCAAAGGGGCTTTGGCCACCATGGTCGCTGGATCTGACACCACCAGACTTCTTCCTTTGGGGTATGCTCAAAGGAAAAGTCTATCAGAACAAGCCTCGCACTGTGGAAGATTTGAAGGAAAACATCCAAAACCGATATGTTCAGGAACATGGAGTGCCGTGTCGAAATGTGTCTGGCAGAAAACGGAAACCACTTCCAGTATCGCATGTTATGCAATCGATTACACATACATCAAGGTATACATCTTATTTTTTTTGGTTCAGATTACTTCATCCTAATGGGAGTTACAAAAGAATATTCGGGGCCTCATTCGAGTGAATCTCCCAGTATTTATGGATAAATTGATGTATGTATGCTAAATGCTCATAAATCACAATATCACATTGCCATCTTTCAACTCTGGTTACACACTAAATCTGAAGTATCCTTGTTGTTTGTTAATTTATGTTATGTTTATTGATTTCAAATTCAAACTGATCTAAACAATTACTTCTGATGCTACATTAGAGGGTGGCATGGTGGCATGGGTTTCCTCCCACAGTCCAAAGACATGCAGGTTAGGTGCATTGGCGATTCTAAATTGTGCTTGGTGTATGGGTGTGTGTGTGTGCCCTGTGGTGGGCTGGCACCCTGCCTGGGGTTTGTTTCCTGCCTTGTGCCCTGTGTTGGCTGGGATTAGCTCAGGCAGACCCCCGTAACCCTGTAGTTAGGATATAGTGAGTTGGATTATGGATGGATGGATGCTACATTAGAAAAGTGGATTTGATCACAAGCATGTAAAATATCAGAAAAAAGTACAAACATTTAATATGGATAAAATGGGCTTTCTACCTGGACCTAGATGCTTTTTCAGTTAAGGGTTTTCCACCCCAGTCTGTATCCCTTGACATTTTACTGCAATTTTCTCTTTTAATTTAAGATAAATCTTTATTTTCCTAAATAAAACACCACATATCAGCACTTGTTATGTATTATTTAGAGGAACTTATATAAAAATACATTGAAAACAAAAAGATTTAGTTTATACACCAAACCAAGTAGACATCTGTTTTTTCCCCCATCTTCTGAACTGATTATAAGTTTACTTCAAATCACGTAAGTTGAAGAGCCCATCATTTTTGAGAAGATGATGCTAACTGGGCCATAACGTTCCAGAAGTGTGCTAACATATGCTAAGATTAATTGAACATGTGGAGGACCTCAGAAGAAAGACTATAGAAACCCATGTGTCTGGTGGACTTTACAAAGGAATCACTCTAAGCTACAGCAATCTGATTATATATAAACAGGAAAACATTCAAGATCATAGACAGAGTACAAAGACCAAGTAATCCCACCAAATCCCAGTTACATGCTGATAAAAATATTCTCAAAGATGTGTTCAAAACATCACACTTAATGTGTATGAGTGTACTATTGGAAAAATACAATTACACCAGCTGAATTAGACCACATTTTCATCTTTAAAGAGTAGCTTTAAGAACACATGCATACATAAAGAGCCACACATATAGCATATGGTCAAGTGTGCATAAAGTTAAATCTGAAAAGGAACTTTAATATAAATAGCTGGGCAACACTAAATGTACCTTAGATTGTTACACCGTTTAGAAAAGAAAAACAAAAACAAAAAAAAAAACACAAAACGAAAACAAATTATGCACACATAGATATAAATACACATATATGTACTAACCCAAATTCATATTGTGTCGCGGTAGCTTAAGCTCAGCTACAGTAATAATAAGTATTGAATGTCTTTTCAAGGGTTACACTCAGGATTTTAGGAACTTATAACATCAAACATCTGCTGTTGCTAACTTCCACTCTAGAACAAAGGAGACAAGTGAATTTAAACAAGTGCACTGAATATTAACTGTAGAATCATATTATAATGGTTAGATGTCAGTGCTATTACATAAATTACATTTTTCTAATTACATGACATGGTTATTAGTAGGTATTAATGCATCTTACCTACGCATTTAAAATGAATTGCAGGATAAGCATCACCTTAGCAGATGGTTTCATCAGTATTCAGGTCTAGTGATAGCCTGGCAGGCTAAAGAAGGCATTAAAATAAAAGCTCTTTTTTTCATTTTGTCTGTGTGTGAAAGAGCAACCAATAGGTATCTTTTAGCATTTTTGTTACTCCTTCTGACTTCTCATGAGTGATCCATGTAATTAAAAATAAATATATTTGAATGTTTAGTTTAAAAAAAAAAATGCACACAGATTTGCTGTTGAATGTGGCACATTACACCAGTTTTGCAAAGCAGATTTTATTATTTTTTCCCCCATAATTACAATTTCATCTACCATATATTCAAACACAAGATTTACCTGCTAAAACACTGTTTTGCCACAAAGGAAAGGATGACACCACGGCCGAGCACTAGCAGTAGTGCTACATGTTGTGGTGTGAGTGAGGAGGCAGAGAGAGTGCACTCTGTAAGTGTGACCGGAAGACCAGTAAGGTAAATCACTGCGGCAAAACATCAATCCTTTTCAAATTTTTCATTTTAGAAATCATAAAAGCCACACAAAGTATTGGACTTAAATACTTTACTGTGCTATACAATAAAATATATATACTGTAAAACTATCCATAAACATACACCCAATACTTTTATCAGGTTTCCAGATCACATGTGTGCTTATGCTCCTTAAAATACACTTCAGAATAACAAAATGAAATGCACTGCCTATGCAGAAACTATCAGATGACGTTAGAAAACAAAAAAAGAAGAGGACAGAATTCAGGAGAAAAGCTGGGATACAACAGCTCTAGGGAAGCTGTCCATGGATATTTTAATATAGCACATTACACTTTTAAATAAAAAAATACTGTATAAATGGTGTGATAGATAGATAGATAGATAGATAGATAGATAGATAGATAGATAGATAGATAGATAGATAGATAGATAGATACTTTATTAATGCACACCGTAGTTCCTTGCCAAAGTTATATTTCAGTTTCTTTATTTTTAATAGATTTGCAAAAATGTGTAAAATCCTGTTTTCTCTTTGCTATTCTGGGCTTACTTGATGAGGGAAATTTTATGAATGAAAACGGTTTTAGCGTACAGCTGCCACATAACAAAATGTGAACAAAGTTCTGTATATTTTCTGAATGCACTGTATTTGCAAACTTTAACGAGAACAGGTATATGAATGTGGCTAGGATTATTTAAATGCTCAGTTGACACAACTGCCTGTGCTGCAGCCAAAGTAAACTGGGTCAGGCCGCAAAAGCAAACAAGATTAGCCATAGTTGCTGCCTGAATTTAGCTCAGCCACATGACATACCATTCCGAATTTACCTGATTTAATGCACATTCCAAATGCTGCAGGTCAAAACCACTGTGGATCAGTGCATACTGGGCAATTGTGCCTTCACTATACACTTTAACTTTTAGATTTAATTATTCATGTACTGTAGGTGTTACTTACATACAATACTTATACTTAAGGAACACAGAATACAGCCAACCATTGTAATTTAACACACATTTTCCCCTCGTCTGTATCTCTGATATTAGAATGCATTTTGCAATATATGTTCTACTGTAATCATTAAAGTTCTTTTTTTATGTGATGTCCACTTGTCTTGATTGTTATGCCAAGTTTCTTAAGGAAGAAAATGAAACTAAGAAAACAGACCCTGAAAAGAACTAATGATCAGCAGTGGCATTTACAATACAATACAATTTATTTTTGTATAGCCCAAAAATCACACAAGAAGTGCCGTAATGGGCTTTAACAGGCCCTGCCTTTTGACAGCCCCCCAGCCTTGACTCTCTAAGAAGATAAGGAAAAACTCCCCCCAAAAAAAATCCCTTGTAGAGAAAAAATGGAAGAAACCTTGGGAAAGGCAATTCAAAGAGAGACCCCTCTCCAGGTAGGTTGGGGGTGCAGTGGGTGTCAAAAAAAGGGGTAAATACAATACAGTACACAGAACAGAACACAAAACAATATAACAGAGCAATAGAAATATTACAAGTACAGAGCAGAATTCAAAAGTAGATGATATCACTCATTTTATTAAAGGAAAGAAGATTTGACTTCTCGATTGCAGAGGGAGAACTTTGTTTTGTTTATATTATTCTTAAACACCAATACACATTATTTTTATTTGCATGTTTCTCAAGTAAAAGGGGACAACCGGCTCAGCACCCCAAAGGGCTCCAGTTACCCCAGCCTGTTATTCCTCAGACAGTGAAACTGTCTTTGTGGACTTTTCATCTTATAATACAATACAATTTCTTTTTGTATAGCCCAACAATCACACAAGAACTGCAGCAATGGGCTTTAACAGGCCCTGCCTTTTGACAGCCCCCCAGCCTTGACTCTCTAAGAAGACAAGGAAAAACTCCCCCCAAAAAAAAACCCTAGTAGGGAAAAAAAATGGAAGAAACCTTGGGAAAGGCAGTTCAAAGAGAGACCCCTTTCCAGGTAGGTTGGGCATGCAGTGGGTGTCAAAGAGAAAGGGGGTCAATACAATACAATACACAGAACAAAACACGAGTAATCCTCAATGCAACATAATAGTAAAATAAAAATATTATAAGAGTAAAATAAAAATATTACAAAATATTACATTTCTGGATTAACGGCCAGTTGTGCTGAGCCTCACCATATTTTGTGCAATTTAGCTTTTTATTAAAATGTTTATGACAACCTTCAACTTTGTCTTCTTATGTATTTTTTCAATTTCCACCATACGCTAAATGTAATCTCTTACATAGAAACATATTGCTTTTTGTACTACGGGAAATCTTCATGCCAGGTACTGCAAGCCTTTTGATAGATACTTTATTAGAGAGATACTTTATTAATCCCCAAGGGGAAATTCACATACTCCAGCAGCAGCATACTGATAAAAACAGTATTAATTAAAGAGTGATAAAAACACAGTGCAAGTTAAAAATGCAAGGTGGAGAGTGCGAGGCTTTTGTTTCTGGCTGATGTGACTATAGTAGGTCTATTGCCCCTGCAGTGTTCTAGGTTTACACATATGTGTCCTGAACTGTCCAGTATAGTTATGGGGCTTGAAGGCTAGCGACCCTTATTTTTGGATCATCTTTTTTCTTTTTTTTACTTTCTGGTTTGAGCTATTATCAGGTCAAGTCTATGCAGTGCAAGCCAGTGAACTATAAAAAGTACAGTACTTCTTGCTTACTTAAATCATGTTATTATGCAGAATTCATCAAGCACAAGATATTGTGATGATCAAAATGGGGTCGAGTAGCATTTTGATCTTCAACCACTGCTGAGGGTGACTACTTAATGGCATTAAATCTAAAAACAAAATCAGCAAAGAAGCCTTATAGATAGATAGATAGATAGATAGATAGATAGATAGATAGATAGATAGATAGATAGATAGATAGATAGATAGATAGATAGATAGATAGATAGATAGATAGATAGATAGATAGATAGATAGATAGATAGATAGATAGATAGATAGATAGATAGATACTTTATTAATCCCAATGGGAAATTCACATTCTTCAGCAGCAGCATACTGATACAATAAATAATATTAAATTAAAGAATGATAATAATGTGTGCTCCTTCCTCATCTTGGAAAAGACACCAGCAGTATGATTCTCCAGTTTCAAAAAAGTACAGAGTCCTAATGTGGAAAGAACAGATATGTAAAAAAAAATATTTTTTTCAAATATTTGCTGACGTTGCACTGTCCACCAAACACCTGGCCAAAAGTGGTTGGCACCGAATGTTGCCTGCGTTATTGTGGTTCGGCCATTTTCACCTCAAAGTCATTTGATTTTATACTTGAGTTGCTGTTGTTACAGTTAAGGCAGTTCATAACCAACATAGTTTCCTGGACGGTGTGTGGTAGTGAGGCTCCCAGTTTCCTTAATGTCTAAATCTGTATCACTAAATTTTTTATCAGAGGACAATCAAGATAGACCAGAGAGCAGCATCTCATCGACTGATTTTTTTTTATGACACAAATAACGTATGAACATGCACACCTCGCTATTCATTAGTAAAGAAGGATACGTATTCTTAGTAAGAATACTCAAAACTCATCTGTTCAGGAAGGCTTTTAGCTCTACTTGACTTTATTACCTTTCTCTCAGTTTACTTCTCTGTCAAGATGCTCATGCAACCTGTATGTGTGTGCGAGACCATCAATTATGTTGTCTGTTTTTTTTTTTTTTTCAGAATTTACTGTCTTAATCTTCTTTGTTTATTTATCTGGTTTGTACAATGCTATATACTGTATATTCTGCCGTTCTTTATTTATTCTGTAAGTGCCTTGAGCATGGGAAAGGCGCTATATAAATAAAATGTATTATTATTATTATTTATTATTAAGATAATGGTAATGTCAGAGAAGTCTGCACAAATATAGGAAAGTTTTGGTATGGCCTCATCAGAATTTTCAAGCCATAAATGTCACAGATGATTAGATGTTTAACCAAATTTGGTTCTGCACATCACATTCCTCTTAATCTCATTGTGCAGATGAGGCAGTGGTATGAATATGAAATTTCCCACTTTACTAACAAGTATAATATGGAGTGTGATTTTTCCATGTGAAAAACTAAAACATATATTGCAGAAAAAGGTTTGCTAGAAATCCACAAAGGGACAAATTGAGCCACGTATGTAAAAAGCAGCTTTCTATTCCTAAGCTTTCAACCCATAACAGGAGTCTTCATCAGAGGAAAATAATTATACATACCAGAATTAAAGGCAATATATAGTAAATGAGAAAGTGGGGGGTAGGTGGGTGTAGGAGGGATCGATTAATAAGGTGGGGTTCAGACGGTGTTGGTCATAAAGTCTTATTTAACATGTGGATGTTCTCCTTTTTAAGCCTGAATATGCTGGGTTCATGTCCAAGCATTTGTTAATGGCATTTTCGTTTGATAGCCATGATTCTGCCAGCTCTCTGATACTTTTAGTATTAGCCCTGAATCTTTCTTATATCGTGTCCCAGTTAAACGTGTATCTGGTTGTATGAGAGTATATCAGAGACCGTGGGTCCTTCCTTCTGACAGCATTGCAATCCTCTTGTATACGTATGTGTTGCGAGTGTTTTAGATGTTTGTCCCATGTACACAGCTGGGCATGCACTGCATGGTACTCGTACACTGCATACTGCACTCTGTGCTCTGCTGCCTGATTTCCTGCTTTTTCCATTAAAAAGGACAGTTCGCGCAGTGTTTGCTGGTTTATGTGCAATTTTGATACCTGACCTGGACAGGATGGGCGGTGTGCTTTCTGATACATCACAATGATAAAGAAAGCTGGGCCAGGGGGAATGTGAGAGCAGGCTGGAGTCGATTGTTTGCTGAGGTCTCCCCTTTGTGGATTTATAGCTACAAATATGCAAACCATGTCAGATACCTTCACTTCTATGTTTTTTATATATATATAATTATGTAATACATAATAATGTAATTAGAAAGCAATATATATCCTTCTATAAATATATGTATAAAACCACCTGATAGTACAGAAAATGTCTTATGGAAAAGTTTTGATCCTTGCTGCCATGGTTAAAAAAGAAAGCGACTCCGAAGAACTGGCAGACACCTATTATGACAAAAGATGGTGTATACAGCATTTGCAATTATACAGTTGTAACATGCAGCTGGGGCCCTTGCCCGGCCGGGACACTTCCACGCTGGGAGGACTAGGGGAGCAAGTGTTGCCAGAGCGTTACCTCCCCCGGAATGCTAGATGGCAACCCCCCTGGGTTGCAGCAGTGCCTCGGACTCCCGCAGGGCTCCATGGGTGTTGGAGTTTGGTGCAGCCCTGTTGGGATCCACAGGTGCCACCAGGGGATGCTGCAGCTGAAGCTGCTGAGCCCTTGTGGGTAGTTCTTCTGCCACACCCAGAAGTGCTGCCAGAAATGAGTAATCACGCACCTGGAGCACTTCCGGGTGTGTTATAAAAGGAGCCAGCAGTCACTACTCAAGGAGCCAGAGTCGAGAGGAGGAAGATGAAACTTGACAGGAAGAGTGGAGGAAGAAAGAGGAATTGGATTGTCTGTGCATTTTGCTGTGCTTGGACTGTGTTGGTGTGCTTGTGGGAGATGGGGAAGACGTTTCCCACAAGGGAAAAGAAAAAAGAAAAATCAGTGTCTGCCTTGAACTTGTGTCCCACGCTTGTCTGTGTCGGGTTCAGGTGGCAGTGCCAGCCTGGTGGTCCACACAGTTTATTTGTTTTGTTTCAACATAGAAACTTAGACTATTGTTCACCCCTCCACCACAAAAGAATCTTGTCATTTTGTAGCATTAAAGTAGTTGTTCCATAAGCTGTTTCACATCACTAGCAAATCCAAGCCTAGTCGCTATGCATGTGGAATTAGCATTTTCTGCTAATAATTAAGACAATTGGGCCTGGTTCAATAGTGACTCTGAACTGGCAAAGTCTGAATGAAGTGAGTGACTGTAAGGGTGTGGAGGTGTGCCCTGCCTTTTACTGATGGTGTTCAGAATTGGCTCCAGCCTTTTGCTTGCCCTAAGATACTGGGAAGAGCTCCTGTTTCGGTAAGCCTTTAATTAAAATAAATGCAGGTTTAGACAAAGGATTGATAGTTGACTATTACCAGAGGTACTCTTGATTTACGGTTAAAGAATATCTTATGTTCAAGGCAATGCAATATACTGCATCTGTGTTAGAAAACCAGTGCAGAGATAAATATAATATGTAACCTCCCAAATCCTGTTATGTAATTTGATCATTTTAATAGTGTTTTAAAAGGCAGACAACAGAATGCTTAAGTGGATTTCAAAAGCACAAACATGTCCCCATTACTCCATTAATACACAAGTTATGATAAATCAAGTGTATTCAACACATGGGCCATGTATATTTGGCATTATTTTTTTTCTTTGTTGTTGGTGGTGGTGATTGCCCTTTTAAAATGTTATGAGGAAAATGGCTGAAGTTTACAGTACATCACTTTAAATTCCTATCAGTAATTAAAACATAATTAAGATTTGTTTTGGTCCAATGTTTAGGATAGTATTTTGGAGAAAAGGGCCTAATGTTTACAGATAATACAGAAGGGAGCTTTTGTTTTCAAACACGCATCATTTGACAATGTCTTTTTTATTAGTATAGTGTTCTGCTTAACTGATAGCAGAATAGCCCTGAAGTCTATAAGATCAATTTGGTCCATGCATCATCACCCAGTTCCTTTTACTTGTCCGATATTACTAGGGAATCCATTCCTGGATGGGTTTATCCATTCCCGGGAACTCGGGAATCCCACATGTCATTCCCGGGCTCCCAGGGATGACACAGTGCATGGGCATCTCGCATGTGAACGGTTTTAGAACGACCAACACTTATTTTTGATAAAACTACTGCAATATGTTGACACAAATAAAAGACTAACCTTATCTACAAGGAGTTCATGCTGTCATATAAGTACAGTACATGTATCTTTAGTTGCGGTAATAAGAGCGTAGAAATCACAACGTGTCCAGCGTGCAGTCGTCCAGGCGAGAGCGCACCTTCGTGCAGAGTACGCCAGCCGCTGAGAAAGCTTTTACTGATGCATCCAGTTTCTTGTCATCATTTTCTGATGGCAAGTTTCTTGGCACAGATAATGCGGATGCAACAGACTGACGCATTGCAATTTCTCAACATGCAAATGGTGTGGGTCAATGGGCGGGGCTTTGGACCTTGATTTCCCACAATTCTTTGTCCTTTGTAGCTGCAGTACCCCTTCAATTGATAGGATACTTCTCACTTTGACTGTCTTTAATTCATGTGATTTTGACCTTTTCACCCTGTGGCGGACAGCCAGGGTCCTTGCCTGGCCAGGATGCCCCTACAATGAAAGCACCGGGGAGTGAGCATACTCAGGGCATTACATCACCCAGAATGCTAGAGGGCAGCCCTCCTGGCTTGCAGAGGAGCCACAGGTTTGGAGCATGGAAGCTCAACCCTGATGGGGCCCGTGGCCAAACCCAGGAGGCACCTGTATGATTGCAACATTTCCAGAAGGTGGTCCTGGAGCATTTTCAGGTGCCCTATAAAATAAAAATTCAAGGAGACAGAGTCGGGAGAAGGAGGATGAAGCTTGCCAGAAGAGGAGTGGAGGCGCAAAGAGAAACAGAGATGAAGAGAAGAAAGGGCTGTGAATCGTGTTACTTTGCTATGCTCTGGGGAGCAAGGAAAAAGTGCTTCCGCAGCATTGAATAAAAGGTGTTGTGTGCTGCACTTCTGTCTCTGCCTGTCTATATTGGGTTAGGGCGGCTGTACACACACCGGTGGGCCACAACCCCCAGACTGCAAGCGTCACAGCAAAACTGTATCACAAAACCTGAGGAACATGCATAATTGTAGATAGATAGATAGATAGATAGATAGATAGATAGATAGATAGATAGATAGATAGATAGATAGATAGATAGATAGATAGATAGATAGATAGATAGATAGATAGATAGATAGATACTTTATTAATCCCAAGGGGAAATTCACATACTCCAGCAGCAGCATACTAATAAAAAACAATATTAAATTAAAGAGTGATAACAATGCAGGTATACAGACAGACAATAACTTTGAATAATGTTAACGTTTACCCCCCTGGGTGGAACTGAAGAGTCGCATAGTGTGGGGGAGGAACAATCTCCTCAGTCTGTCAGTGGAGCAGGACAGTGACAGCAGTCTGTTGCTGAAGTTGCTCTTCTGTCTGGAGATGATAGTGTTCAGTGGATGCAGTGGATTCTCCATTATTGACAGGAGCCTGCTCAGTGCCCGTCACTCTGCCATGGATGCCAAACTGTCCAGCTCCATGCCTACAATAGAGCCTGCCTTCCTCACCAGTTTGTCCAGGCGTGTGGCATCCTTCTTCTTTATGCTGCCTCCCCAGCACACCACCGCGTAGAAGAGTGCACTCGCCACAACCGACTGATAGAACATCTGCAGCATCTTATTGCAGATGTTGAAGGACACAAGCCTTCTAAGGAAGTATAGTCGGCTCTGTCCTTTCTTACACAGAGCATCAGTATTGGCAGTCCAATCCAATTTATCATCCAGCTGCATTCCCAGGTATTTATAGGTCTGCACCCTCTGCACACAGTCACCTCTGATGATCACAGGGTCCATGAGGGGCCTGGGCCTCCTAAAATCCACCACCAGCTCCTTGGTTTTGCTGGTGTTCAGTTGTAGGTGGTTTGAGTCGCACCATTTAACAAAGTCCTTGATTATGTCCCTATACACCTCCTCCTGCCCACTCCTGATGCAGCCCACGATAGCAGTGCCATCATCGAACTTTTGCACGTGGCTGGACTCCGAGTTGTATTGGAAGTCTGATGTATATAGGCTGAACAGGATCTGAGAAAGTACAGTCCCCTGCGGCGCTCCTGTGTTGCTGACCACAATGTCAGACCTGCAGTTCCCGAGACGCACATACTGAAGTCTGTCTTTAAGATACTCCACGATCCAGGCTACCATGTATGAATCTACTCCCATCTCTGCCAGCTTGTCCCTGAGGAGCAGAGGTATGGATGGTGTTGAAGGCGCTAGAGAAGTCCAGAAACATAATTCTTACAGCACCACTGCCTCTGTCCAAGTGGGAGAGGGATCGGTGTAGCATGTAGATGATGGCATCCTCAGCTCCCACCTTCTCCTGGTATGCGAACTGCAGAGGGTCAAGGGCGTGGCGGACCTGTGGCCTCAGGAGGTGAAGCAGCAGCCGCTCCATGGTTTTCATCACATGCGATGTCAGAGCGACAGGCCGGAAGTCATTGAGCTCACTAGGATGTGATACCTTTGTGACTGGGGTGATGCAAGATGTTTTCCAAATCCTCGGGACTCTCCCCTGTTCCACGCTCAGGTTGAAGATGCGCTGTAAAGGACTCCCCAGCTCCAACGCACAGGCCTTCAGCAGTCGTGGCGATACTCCATCTGGACCCGCAGCTTTGCTGGCACAAAGTCTCCTCAGCTCTCTGCTTACCTGGGCTGCTGTAATTGTGGGTTGGGGTAAACTCTCTCCTATGCTGGTATCAGCAGAAGGATGGGTGGAGGGTACAGTACTCCGAGGTGAGAGTGGGTTAGGGTGGTCAAACCTGTTTAAAAAGTTGTTCATCTGGTTTGCTCTCTCCACATCTCTCTCGATGGTGGCACCCCACTTCAAGCTGCAGCCAGTGATGATATTCATCCCATCCCACACTTCCTTCATGCTGTTATTCTTCAACTTCTGCTCCAGCTTTCTCCTGTACTGCTCCTTCGCCGCCCTGAGCTGGACCCAGAGTTCCTTCTGCATGCTCTTGAGCTCATGCTGATCACCGCCTTTAAAAGCCCTTTTCTTCTGGTTCAAAAGGCCCTTGATGTCACTTGTAATCCACGGCTTGTTGTTAGCATAGCAGCGTACTGTTCTTACTGGAACTACAATGTCCATACAGAAGTTGATGTAGTCAGTAGTGCAGACAACAACCTCCTCAGTGTTCTCACTATGTAATCCCTGCAGGATATCCCAGTCTGTAGTTCCAAAGCAGTCTCTCAGAGTCTGCTCTGCTTCAGGGAACCACTTCCTGAATGAGCGTGTGGTTGTAGGTAGCTGCCTCACTCTTGGTTTGTAGTGAGGCTGAAGCAGAACCAGGTTATGATCTGCTTTCCCAAGCACAGGCAGCGGGGTGGCGCTGTATGCATCTTTAACGTTTGCATACTGTAGGTCAATAGTCCTATTTCCCCGGGTGTTACAATCCACATACTGGGAGAAGGCAGGTAATGTTTTGTCCAGCATTAAATGGTTGAAGTCTCCAGCGATTAGCACAAGTGCCTCGGGGTGTTGTGTTTGTAATTTAGTCACATCAGAATGGATGATGTCACCCGCTATCTCCACGTCCGCAAAAGGAGGAATGTATACAATAACAACAATGACATGTCCAAACTCTCTGGGCAAGTAATAGGGACGCAGACTTACGGCCAACAGTTCGATGTCCCTGCAGCAATTGGAGATTTTAACGTTAACATGTCCAGAGTTGCACCATCTTGTATTGACAAAGAGAGCAAGTCCACCTCCTTTCCGCTTTCCGCAGGTATTTGCGTCTCTGTCCGCTCTAACTGTGCTAAACCCAGGTAGCTCCAAGTTAGCATCTGGGATGTTAGTTGTTAGCCACATTTCACTAAAACACAACAAAAATGCATTCTCTGTAGGTCCTGACATTTTTCACCAGCGCAGTCAGTTCGTCGATTTTATTTGATAGTGAGTTCACATTTCCCAGGATAACAGAAGGCACCGAAGGTTTGTAGCGCCACTTTCTAACTAAACGCTTGGCTTTTATCTTAGCACCGGCTCTGCTGCTGTGATACCGCCTTCTTACCTCGTCAGGTAAATAGGGAACCACACTGTCGCGGACATTTGTTCTCAGCGCTTGAAGTTGACTACTTGAATAGACAAGTCTCGGCATGTAAAAATCCATGTCCAAGTAGTAAAAAGTAGTAAAAAGTGTCCTGGGAATGAGTCCACATAAAAAGAAAGTGATAGAAGTTAACAGTGAGAAAAAGATAGAAAAATAAAGTCATACACAGAGCTGCTGGAATAGCTGCCACTCGCGGCGGCGCCCGAGTCATAAAAAGTTCTGAAGTTCTGTAATTAAATAGCACATTAATTTCTTCAGAACACAATTATGCGTGGTCTTCGGACTTTGGGGGACAGCTTTGCTGTGAAGCTCACACTACGGGGATGAAAAGATCAAAATCACACGAATTAAAACACAGTCGAAGTGAGAAGTATTCTATCAATCGAAGTGGCTCTACAGTTACGAAGGCCAAAAAAAAATTGTGGACAATTGCCAAGCCCATTGACCTACGCTATTTGCATATAGATGTTTCCTTATCAGTATGCTGCTGCTGGAGTATGTGAATTTCCCCTTGGGATTAATAAAAAAACTATCTATCTATCAAGAACTTGAAAAAGAAAATGCAAAGTGGAAAATGAAAATTCAATGAGCAGCAGGTGGCGCCAGTGCTTATTTGCATTTTATTTTTCATTTTTGCAGCAAAATTGTGGTTTATGCTGAAAATGAAATTGCAAATGGGGGTATTTCATTTTAATTTAAACTTTTTGCAGAATTCTTGTGCATGATCTGTGAATATTAAATTGCAAAATGGGGTATTACATTTTAATTTTTGCAGCGTTTTTGCATGCAGACTTTGTCAATGAAATTGTAGAAGAAAGATTGCATTTTCATTTTATAATTTTAATTTTCTTTTCCTTTTTTGCAGAAAATACCTCCCATATTTAGGAAGATTAAGCAAGCCTGACTTAAAGAAGAAAACCCAAAAAGTCTGGTAAATCTTCCCCACTGTCAATTTCTTGTTGCTGAAGAGAAAACCAATGTCAGCTTTGATTTCTTAGCCTTAACCTCACAGAAATAATTGCATTATAAACTGTAGCTAATGCACAGAGAATTTATAAATGAAGACTCTAACATAATAGTGTGAAATTTTAGAAATGTACTTGGCTAGAATTAAGATTTTAATTCTATGAAAATACTTTTATATATTGTGGTAAGTACACGGAATTTGAGCATTTTCTCATATTTAATATTGGTATGCCTAAATGGGCATTTAACAAAAAACAACATATTGCTTGTTTTAACAACCAACTTAAATGAATACTCTATATGACAAAGTATAGCACAAAAATTAATTTGTGCAACTTCAACATTTTAATACACTAGGGGGCTTCGCCCCCAGCTCGCTTTGCTTGCCAACCCCTGTGTTTGTCTTTCCGGATACACACTTTTAAAATTTTTTTTTCTTTGAATTGTTGCTATTTCATTAGTTTCACTTTTATTTCTGAACTTCTGTAAAAACAATATTTGGAATCTTTTAAGTCCCAATGTGCTGAATCTTTTTAATGAGGTCAGTGAGACATGTGTTTAATGACTTTGTACCATAATTCAGGATAGGTTTCTCTGTTTGGAATTTCAGCAAAGACAAAACGATCTACATCATCAGCAGTTAATAGTTTTTTTTGCAAAGTAACCAATAAATGCATGTGAGGTAAACCCCATTTTTGAAATTCTCTTGACTTAAACTTCAAAGCCTTACAATATTTACATACTTCTGACATATCACCTATGTCCATATATTTGATCTCTATTCGCCTTTTCGTTATTTCTCTGAGTAATAATTTCTCTTTCTTTGCGGTAATGCGATGTTTACTTTCTTTTGTTTTGACACGGTTGGTTTTTTCTGCTTTCATATTCTGTATGTTGCTCTGCATGTGTTTTGCGCCTACGTTTTTTTTTTTGAGGCTTTTGAATTCCAGTTTTCATTATCTCTAACCTGCTCTGCATGTGTTTGGTCCCCTTGTTTTTTAACCTCTTTATGACGTTTTACTTTGTTTTCTACTCTGTCTTTTATTTCTGACCTCACGTTGTCCTTTTTTTTTCCAATGACACCTGGTCCGTGGTGACTGTTTTCCCTTTTTCAAGTAATAATTTCCATTTGTTTGCGCTACTGCGATCTTTAATTTCTTTTTTTTATACTTTCTAATTTTCCTACTTTCATATTCTTTACCTTTCTCCACATGTGTATCGCGTCAACTTTTTTTTTTTTTTTTTCGAATTCCACTGCTTTCATAATCTCTAACCTGCTCTGCATGTGTATAGCGCCAACGTCCGGATTGGACATGATTTTTTTTCAATTCCACTTGTTCCAGGCTGATAATTACTTTCCTTATTTTCTGAATTTGCACCTAGATTATTCTTTTTCTTTTTTGTCTCTCCAATGCTTTTGAATCTCTTTTCCCCACGCTGCTTTCTTCTTCGCTTAGTCATCTACGTTTCATCTATAATGTATTGTCCTTATACGCTTAAATGCGCTGAGAGCCCTGGATTTGTATGTGCTCAAATCCTTTAGACAACTGAATGTGTTGCTGTCCATTGTCTTATTTGATATTGGTTGTAAGTAGGGCGTGTCTTGCAAGAATCTCATGTTCTACATCATCGCGGGATGGTCCTGGGTCAATCTCTTGGCACAAAGTCTCATGTTTAAGGTCCCCGCGAGATGCTCCGTGGCCAATCTCTTTAGTCTTGCAGGTCTTTTAATTGTCTTCCGTGATCTTAACGTGAAGATCACATCTCAACGCCCTACTGTTTCTCTGCAGGATTTCTTTTTTTTTTTTTTATAAAAGAGATTTGTATGAAAAAGACTGTAAAAGGCAAAAGCAATTCAAACAAGGTAATAATCATTTACAAAGCATAAGATAGATAGATAGATAGATAGATAGATAGATAGATAGATAGATAGATAGATAGATAGATAGATAGATAGATAGATAGATAGATAGATAGATAGATAGATAGATAGATAGATAGATAGATAGATAGATAGATAGATAGATAGATAGATACTTTATTTGTTCCGAATATGAAATTTGGCTTTTTACAAAAGTTCTTTAAATAAGTAACTACATCAACAGATAGATAAATAAATACACACACACACACAATGGTCTGAACACACATCAGAATGATTAAAAACAAAGAATACTTTTGTCTTGGCAGTCACAGGTCTCATTGAGGCATTACACAGGAGTATTGCTGTTGATATAAAGGAGCCCAGTAGTATTTCTTGACACACGTCTGTGGAATAATTTGTTGGCTGAATGTCCTCACTGTTAGTGTGTCAGATAGAGGATGTGCAGCATTGTTCATTGTTCATATGCCACAGCACTCCAAGAATAAGCGATCAACAAAAACAGATGTTGTTTTCAGTTATTTGTTTCAAAAAGGGTCCTCCCTGCGTGGAGTTTGCATGTTCTCCCCGTGTCTGCGTGGGTTTCCTCCGGGCGCTCCGGTTTCCTCCCACAGTCCAAAGACATGCAGGTTAGGTGGACTGGCGATTCTAAATTGGCCCTAGTGTGTGCGCTTGGTGTGTGGGTGTGTTTGTGTGTGTCCTGTGGTGGGTTGGCACCCTGCCCGGGACTGGTTCCTGCCTTGTGCCCTGTGTTGGCTGGGATTGGCTCCAGCAGACCCCCGTGACCCTGTGTTCGGATTCAGTGGGTTGGAAAATGGATGGATGGATGGATGTTACAAAAAGTGATATTAATAATGTGACAGAATATGCTATTAAGGACACAGCATGCCATATTCTTTGAAACCAATCTCATATTACAGAATAGTCATTTGTTTCTTTTGTCATTATTACAGTTACTTTTAGGCTGCAGTTTTTATAAGTGAATATTGCAAACATTTTCAAATTTACCTTTGGGCTAAGCAGTAGAAATCTTTGAAAAAGGGGCTTTGATAGAAATAACAATGGGAATATATTATTTCCTTAAGCTATTTATACTGAAAAATTGTAATGACAATTTATCATTGATGCATATTAAAAACAGAACAGCAGGGAATGTGATATTCTAAGATTTGATGGAGAATCATCATTTCTGCAAATAATAAAAACATTCTTTTCCCCAGTGTTAAAGATGTAAATATATCCATCTTCATACTCATAGTGAGTATTGATTTCATTGTTTGATCAGCTATAATTTCATGTAGCTGAGGTTTAATGGAGAGGAAATACTGATCAACTAGACTGCTTTAAAAGGTTTGGTCAGGTTATCACCATAATCAGGATGATTCCTCTCAATGATCAAAAGAATTTAATTACTATGTTTTTGTGTTTTATTCTACACTATATACATTAAGTGCTTTTGTATTTAACTGACAACACCAGCTGCATCTCTGGATTACGTTCCTGAAGAATATGAGACTCAAATCTGTCCTGATGGAGCACTTGTACATTATGATGCCCTACAGTGTCCAGGCTGCTTCTGGACTCGCACCTGATACTGCCAGGATAGTAGACTCCATACTGGATAAAATAAACTTTCACTCTCTCTTTGTGTTCATGTTTGTTTCCTCCCATGACTGACTGATGTTTCAAAACTTTCTCTGAATCACTTAGTGTGAGTATGTGAGGGAGTCTATCATATTATAAAGTTAACCCAGGACTGGCTTCTGTGTTTTGTCTGTTGATGCTTTTTTAGGCTCAAGTGTCCATTATTATTTAATGGTAAAAGAAGAGTCAAAAATACTGGACATTAAGATAATTAGATGTACCAAGAATAAACCAAAATCTGACTTGTCTGTGCATTTCCTGCTTGCTGTCTGACAGTTCAGGCCTTTTGAACATGGCAACCATGAGCTTTCTGTCCCACTATGCCCTGAGGCACTGTGCAGTGTCATATCTGTAGATGTGAATAAATTAGCAAAGCAGTTACTAAAACTAGCACTTTCATTTTGGACATTTTAGTCTTCTGAGCAATTACTTATTTAAATGGTCTCTTTCTTGGCAGTCTACAGGTTAGTGGGTGAAGGGGCATCTGATCAGATTAAAACTGTTACAGTTTATTTTAGTAATCTGTAATGTATGCATTTTAATAAATTATGGAAGCCACTAAAACATTTAAAATGAACCATGCTCAAAACTTCAGTACATACAAATGCAATATATTTCATTTATGCAGTGCCCACTTCATGTTATCATAAAAAATACATTTATGCAAAGACCTCAGACCTTCCTCTCTACATTAACTTTAAATACCCCATTCTAATGCAAAGAGGTTTTAAACAGGATCAGTTTACTTCCCGAGTCTGACTAGAAGATTAAAGTTCTATTTGTGTAACATGGACATGCTCATATTCTATAATGCATAATCCTCAGATTTCCAGTCCTAACAGGCAAAGAAAAAGAAGATAGTCATTCTAACCAGAAACATGTAGCCATTTGTGCTGGTCTGGATACTAAGGAATGCAGCATGCTGTAACATAATCTTAACGTCGATAAAAACTCTCAGACCCACTTCAGGCATGTCATAGGCCTGAAGCCAATCTCTACAGCACTGAGCGCTAGGCAGAAAACTATTACAAGCAGGACACACATCCATTACAAGTTTGTTATTTTTAAATGCAGAAATCCACAAGATAATAAACTATGATGTTTAATACAAAGTGAAAAAATCTATACAGACAAAACAAAACTTTAAGTAATATTATTCAACAATGATCTCCATGTGAATATTTGGAACACAACGTGGAAAATGAAGTAAATTAACTTTCGTTCCAAGTAACAGATTTTCGAAAAAAATGGCAGGCAAAGTCTAAAGCAAAAAGATATTTGCAGCTATTAAAAGCCCTTGTCCCATAAAAGACCATTGTTAAAAAAAATCAAGGTCCTTCCCAATCACCGACTTCTACCCACATCATCATAGTCCTCATTTCAAGGTTTAATGTCTCGACTTGAGTCAGAAAACACAAAAACATGCTGATAAGCATCCACATTCTAAAAGGTAAAAATCAAACTGCTCTAGATGTACCAAAACAGAATGCAAATATTTGATTGTAGAATGGATTATGATAAACAGAATGTCAAAATAATACGAGTTACGAAAGAAAAACAAACGAGAAACATTCACTTTCCCTGAGTAGCCGCAGAAACTATGCAGCTGGCAGCAGTATTCATCAGAATTGCCAGTTTGAACTCGACTTATTTCTCCTTGAAGTTGAGGCATAATTGTACCAAAGGCCCAAAACAAAATGGTTTAGTCTACAAAAATGACACAAACGAGACCCCAGGGTAATGCAAACTGAAAGGTAACTGTGGAACATTCTGAACCAATGGATTAAGACAACAGGGGTCTCTCAAGTACCATGGGGTCCTCGGAATTTTCATTTCCCATCAACCTTTTAATTAAATAAAACCTACTTACAAAATACTCTTTTGACGAGTAAACACTTCATACACAAAGCTAAAACCCATTTAATCCAATTTGGGGTCAAAAAGAGCCACAGAAATATTTTAAAATAAGTTCAGAGTAATTAAAGGTTATAAGTTACAACATAAGAATAATATAGCAATGCTATGTTTAGCCCTTTGAAGGTCTACTGTCACAAACACTGGATTAGACTAACAGTGTCAGAGGTCATGTAAAACACTTGCAGTTTATCCAAATGGACTCAATACAGTCAGGCATGAATCACAGGAAGTATCCAAGCTACATCTGTCAACTTACAACTCTGTCAGCTCCAAACTGGCCTGCTGTGAGTAAGTGTGGGATCTGATAGCATGGACTGGTTTGGATTGGTGCCCTGTCCAGGTCGAGTTCACAGACTTGTGCTGACAGTGCTAAATGTATGATTGATGGATGCATTGTAAAATTAGTTGGAATAACAATCTACAGCCATAGAGATCCTCTGGGAATGAACTTGGTAAACAGTAATCTACACCAACTTGTGCAAATGCCAGCAAATGCACCCTAGAGTTCAATTTTTTTGGTATGTTGTGCTTCAACAAAATCAGGCTGTAACACCTCAATAACATTCTGATGTAGTCCTCTAAACTATACACATTTGATAAGCCAATGTCCCACTGTCTTAGGCTTAATTAGAGAATGTCTCTAGGCCTCCAGGAGACAGATGGAACATTAGAAGAGGTTCCTCCGCAATGAAGTAAAAAGCCACTTCAAAATGTAAATGAAGCCATCATGGAGGGTTTTTTTCTGGCCGTTTTCAAACTTCCCAATAAAAAAAAAATATCGGCAAAAGTGTTTTAAAGAATTCATTACCTTATTGAGGCATTAAAGAAAATTACTTTATTGTCATTGTTTATGTTATTAAAAATGATGACCAATTCAGAAGTAGATTTTCTCATTTTTCATTTTATTGCCATTTACATTTTTTAATCTTACATTTTTAAAAATGTTCCTACTGCATGATTGTTTTGATTAATGCAATGAAAAGCAGTGCCATAAACAACTGGCAATTGTATCCTTACCGGAAATACACCAGTATGAACTTGCAACTGCACTGTGGCAAACCGTGAAGTCCTGAAGCAAGTGAATAAAAAGGCATAGTTTATAATTGGATATATACTGCCATCAATGCAGAACATTTATAACATTTAGATGAAATAAAGCACTCCACATATCCCAATTACAGATCTATCTCAAAAGTGATTAAATAGCATTCACAGCTGAAGCACAAGACTATTAAGCTTCACCTTGGCAGTCATTCTAAGATAATTATTTCCCTTTTGTGCAGTGAAATGGAATGTCACACTAAGGTGGTTACTTATAGGAGCATCTCTTTGGTGAGATTGCTTGCACATTTCTTAAATTATGTCAAATCTAGTCAGTCTTATTGTCATGTGTGCTTTACACAGTACAATGAAATTCTTACTTGCATGTTTCCCCAGAACAGTTCACAAAAATATAATACAAAAACTAAATAAGTAGATAATAAATTATAATAATATATTGCATACTATATATAAATATATATAAAAAATATTATATTTTATATATATATATATATATATATATATATATATATATATATATATATATATATATATATATATATATATATATATAGTGGGTATGGAAAGTATTCAGACCCCCTTCAATTTTTCACTTTGTTATATTGCAGCCATTTGCTAAAATCATTTAAATTAATTTTTTTCCTCATTAATGTACACACAGCACCCCATATTGACAGACAAAAAAAAAGAATTTTTGAAATTGTTGCAGATTTATTAAAAAAGAAAAACTGAAAAATCACATGGTCCTAAGTATTCAGACCCTTTGCTGTGACACTCATATATTTAACTCAGGTGCTTTCCATTTCTTCCGATCATCCTTGAGATCACCTTCATTTGAGTCCAGCTGTGTTTGATTATACTGATTGGACTTGATTAGGAAAGCCACACACCTGTCTATATAAGCTCACAATGCATGTCAAAGCAAATGAGAATCATGAGGTCAAAGGAACTGCCTGAAGAGCTCAGAGACAGAATTGTGGCAAGGCCCAGATCTGGCCAAGGATACAAAAAAATTTCTGCTGCACTTAAGGTTCCCAAGAGCACATTGGCCTCCATAATCCTTAAATGGAAGACGTTTGGGACGACCAGAACCCTTCCTAGAGCTGGCCGTCCAGCCAAGCTGAGCTACCGGGGGAGAAGAGCCTTGGTGAGAGAGGTAAAGAAGAACCCAAAGATCACTTTGGCTGAGCTCCAGAGATGCAGTCAGGAGATGGGAGAAAGTTATAGAAAGTCAACCATCACTGCAGCCCTCTACCAGTCAGGGCTTTATGGCAGAGTGGCCTGTCAGAAGCCTCTCCTCAGTGCAAGACACATGACAGCCCGCATGGAGTTTGCTAAAAGACACCTGAAGGACTCTGAGATGGTGAGAAATAAGATTCTCTGGTCTGATGAGACCAAGATAGAACTTTTTGGCCTTAATTCTAAGCGGTATGTGTGGAGACAACCAGGCACTACTCATCACTTGTCCAATACAGTCCCCACAGTGAAGCATGGCGGTGGCAGCATCATGCTGTGGGGGTGTTTTTCAGCTGCAGGGACAGGACGACTGGTTGCAATCGAGGGAAAGATGAATGCGGCCAAGTACAGGGATATCCTGGACAAAAACCTTCTCCAGAGTGCTTAAGATCTCAGACTGGGCCGAAGGTTTACCTTCCAACAAGACAATGACCCTAAGCACACAGCTAAAATAACGAAGGAGTGGCTTCACAACAACTCTGTGACTGTTCTTGAATGGCCCAGCCAGAGCCCTGACTTAAACCCAATTGAGCATCTCTGGAGAGACCTAAAAATGGCTGTCCACCAACGTTTACCATCCAACCTGACAGAACTGGAGAGGATCTGCAAGGAGGAATGGCAGACGATCCCCAAATCCAGGTGTGAAAAACTTTTTGCATCTTTCCCAAGAAGACTCATGGCTGTATTAGCTCAAAAGGGTCAACGATATATATATATATATATATATATATAGAGAGAGAGAGAGAGAGAGAGAGAGAGAGAGTGAGAGACACACAAGGGTGAATCACATGAAAACATTTTAGAATAGAATGCCTTTTATTGTCACTATACACATGTACAATGAGATTAAAAGCATCATTTTATTTTTTTTCATAATTTATTGCAGCAAGGTGTCATACAGCTGTTTTTAATCTTTCTACATAATCTTTATGGCTTTTGATGCAAATTCTCCAGCACTAGTAAACTGCATGAATTCCTTTAGAAAAATGTCTCCTGCACCTCTTAATCTGACTTGAAAGTCTTCCCATCCATCGCCTCTTTGAGTGGTCCAAACATGTGGTTATCATAGGACACACTTTTGTTTCAGTTCTGGAGTTCGGTGCTGTGGCACCCACTTTGCAGACACATTTGGAAGTGAAACACATTATGGATGATGTGGTATGTTGAATCATTACTTATGCCTAGAAGTACAGCTACTTCATTCTCCGTCACACAACGATTTTTCATCGCGATCCATTCAACTTCTGCAGTCGACTCTTGTGTCACTACTCGATGTTCCTGACCCAGTCAAGGCCAGTCTGTCACAGAACTCGCGCTGCTTTGGATCTTCCTATTCCACTCATACACTTTCTGGAGTGACAGACATGTATTACCATAATGCACCTTCATTTGGTGATGAATTTTGACAGGTTTCACCCATTTACTGCTAAAAAAAAAAAAATAAAACGAATGGCAGAATGCTGCTTCTCTTTGCTGCGTGTTTCCAGTGGGGGCTGCCATCGTTACACTGCTACTATGATGCCATGCAGCTTGTCTGCACCGTGTTCGACTGCTATTTCATTCTCCATCACACAACAATTTTTCATCACGATGCATTCAATTTCTGCAGTCGACTCTTGTGTCACTACTCTATGTTTCTGACCCGGTCAAGGCCAGTCTGTCACAGAACTAATGCTGCTTTGGAACTTCCGAATCCACTCATACACTTTCTGGAGTGACAGACGTGTATTACCATAATGCACGTTCATTTGGTTAAGAATTTCAACAGTTTTCACCCATTCACTGCTAAAAAAAAAAATAAAATGAATGGCAGAATGCTGCTTCACTTTGCTGCGTGTATACAGTGGGGGCTGCCATCGTTACACTTCTACTACAATGCCATGTAGCTTGTCTGCACCATGTTCGACTGCTGGACACTCCTAATCTCATTGCTAACAATGGTATAACAATGGTACAATGCATAGAATTTCTATTGCAATTTTAATGTTTTGCTTTGGCTCACTCTTGTGTGTGTATGTATATTTTTATTATGAATAATAGTCATATACTCACATCAGTACATGATATGATCTCCTTGACTCTTGAGAAGCATCTGGATGTGATTTGGCATGGAATCCACCAATTTTGAACAGTCTTAAGAGGATTTCAGGGTCTCTGTACCAAACCTGAATTATGGCCTGAATCATCTTCTCCATGGTGCAGTCCGTTCCACAAAGTTGTTTCTTACAAATAGACCAAAAATTTTCAATTGGGTTCAGATCAAGAGAATTTCCAGGCCACTCCAGTATGTCCATTTGATTCTCATCAAAAGAATTCTTTACTTGTTACGATGTGTGACAAGATCTTGTTGAAAAACACTGGATCGTGTGAAACACCCACAAAGTAAGATATTATGGGGTTGCTTCAGCTATTATGGCATTAGATACTTGCATCCAGTTGAGGGCATGATATTTTCACCACAATACATTGAACTTCTCCACAGAAAGAAAAGAAAAGTTGTTACAGAAGTGAAAAAGTTATTTCTTGATGGATTCAGTGTTTTTATATATGCACACACAATATTTGAATTCTTACGATTTATTGTTTAGCAACCTGTGGATAGAAACTGTCCCTGAAACTAGTGGTCCGAGTGCCTATAGTCCTGCAGAATTTGCCCCAAGTAAACAGCTGCTAAATGATTGCAGAATGAGATACATAGTTTTCCCTGGTGTCCAAACTTGTTGCAACTTGGGTTTTGAGTGGAACCACACATAGCCAAAACAAAACTTTGAGAAAGAAGTAGAGATGCTTCCAGTGGTTACCCTGTAAACAGCAGCAGCAGTGATTTTGTCAAAAGACTAAATGTTTTACGTTTAGGGAAATAATTAAATTTCTTTCTGACATTTTGTTAAGTCAAGTGAAAATTTCACCCAAGTCCAGACTGTGAGCAATTAGAATTATTAGAAGTGGGATTAAGGGTGTCTCCAGGAATGTATAATTATTTCAACTGCTATCAAAAAGTGTTCAGGTCCAGGTTTCTGAAGGAACACTAACTGGCCAACTGATACCCCTCCAGTTTGTATGGCTCCTTTCTACTTGTAAGCAGACCGGTATGGTAAAGACAGTAGCCTTTTTTTACAGATGGTTCACAAGAAATGCAGTCATTGGCAAAGGTTAAGAAAAAGAGGCCAGATGGAGCTCACATCTGAGGTAACCCTGTGCTACTGATTATTAGCTACTGAGTCTTGCATTTGCACTTGAGGAAGTCAGAAGTAGAACTATCCAAGTTTTGTATGGAGCTGTTCTAGTATAACTATGTTGAAGTCAAAACAAAAAATATCATATTACTTTACAATGAAATGTGCAGGTGTTCATGTAGGTAAGGTCAGAGAGATTTCGGTGTTGTGCCAGATTAAATATATTGAAATTATTCCTTAGTGATCAGCCAGTCCTCCTTTTCAATTTCATGCATCATATGGCTTTGCTCCAGTTTCTGAAGCTCTCTAGATGAGATATTTTTTATTAACTGAAAGTTACATTTTGGACTGCTTGGCTTAATCACTAGCATTTTACAGTGCAACATAAAAATCAAACACAACTCCCCTTAAACATTGGTCTCAGTATGTGAAGGACTGTACAAATGCTTTTCATAGCTTCAGTGATTTCCTCTTAAAAAACAAATTGATCTAGTAGACAGCAGGCCTGTTTTTTTTGTAACCATACTGCTTTTTTTTTTAGAAAATTTATTCTGAAAATGAATCAGAAGGTCTCCAAAAGGTTTCATATGTGTTGGATCGTGTGTCCAGGGTTTTATGTATATGACAGATTTTTTTTTATTTATTAGGTATATTATAAATCCAGGAGAGGCAAGTGGCAACCAAAAAAAAAAAGATTGTCCAGGAACTACTGTGAAGGAGCAGTGCTACCCTATGGCATAACGGGAAATCTTATCTTCATCTTTGAAATATTCTTAAACATGACATACACTAAAATGCTGAATTTGGAAATAACTTTCATTCAAACTGCGTGCAGCAGAGTTATGACTATACTGTAGATGTTCATGCTTCTTTTTAATAAGCTACAAATTGCCTAGTAAATATGTATGTTTTCTGAAAAAATGTAACAAAAGGTATTTTACATAATCAAGCCAGGTTCAAGCCAAGGAGGTTACACCACCTTGTCAGAAAAAATATTTGTACAAGAAAGGCCCCTTGTCCCAATTACTTTTTATTTTAGTTTGGCAACTGTTAAAATAAATATATTTTGCCAGTTTAATTTTATAAATCTTTTGCTTCCACTGTTTCTGCTGGCACAATTCTGGGCAAATATTCAGTCCCTTCTCTTTACCTCTCTTTAAGAAAAAATATTAAAAGTCTTCTTAGTGCTTTTAACCTGTGTCTTGCGTCTGTCTGTTGGGAAAAAGGTGGGCAACAGTGCCACCAAATGTCCACTTACCTAGTGTGTATCTATATTATATATATATATATATATATATATATATATATATATATATATATATATACATATACATACTAGGGGGCTTACCCCCTGCTCGCTTTGCTCACCAACCCCCCTTGCCTTCGCTACGCGCCAGCCACTTCGTGTCTCTGCCGCTCATGTTGTGAAGAGGGGGGCTGAACCCACGCTAAGGAGATGCAGTCGTTCCTCCGAAACCCCATCTTAAATGGTGATACAATGGGAAACAAGTGCAGTTTTTTTTTTTACCTCCTCTTTGCTCGATCTGGTGCTGGCTTGATACTCTTTGTCTTTCATTTACGGCCCTAGGAATGGTTAAATCTTTTGGCACAAAGTCTCGTCTCGCAGTACGTGAGTTCTTGATATTTTTTAGTTTATAATTTAAAAACAGAATAAGAATCTGAAAATCTAACAACATCACATTAAAGTTCAATAAATACTGAAAAGAATGATACCAAACATACAGTGGTGTGAAAAACTATTTGCCCCCTTCCTGATTTCTTATTCTTTTGCATGTTTGTCACACAAAATGTTTCTGATCATCAAACACATTTAACCATTAGTCAAATATAACACAAGTAAACACAAAATGCAGTTTTTAAATGATGGTTTTTATTATTTAGGGAGAAAAAAAATCCAAACCTACATGGCCCTGTGTGAAAAAGTAATTGCCCCCTTGTTAAAAAATAACCTAACTGTGGTGTATCACACCTGAGTTCAATTCCGTAGCCACCCCCAGGCCTGATTACTGCCACACCTGTTTCAATCAAGAAATCACTTAAATAGGAGCTGCCTGACACAGAGAAGTAGACCAAAAGCACCTCAAAAGCTAGACATCATGCCAAGATCCAAAGAAATTCAGGAACAAATGAAAACAGAAGTAATTGAGATCTATCAGTCTGGTAAAGGTTGTAAAGCCATTTCTAAAGCTTTGGGACTCCAGCGAACCACAGTGAGAGCCATTATCCACAAATGGCAAAAACATGGAACAGTGGTGAACCTTCCCAGGAGTGGCCGGCCGACCAAAATTACCCCAAGAGCGCAGAGACGACTCATCCGAGAGGTCACAAAAGACCCCAGGACAACGTCTAAAGAACTGCAGGCCTCACTTGCCTCAATTAAGGTCAGTGTTCACGACTCCACTATAAGAAAGAGACTGGGCAAAAACGGCCTGCATGGCAGATTTCCAAGACGCAAACCACTGTTAAGCAAAAAGAACATTAGGGCTCGTCTCAATTTTGCTAAGAAACATCTCAATGATTGCCAAGACTTTTGGGAAAATACCTTGTGGACTGATGAGACAAAAGTTGAACTTTTTGGAAGGCAAATGTCCCGTTACATCTGGCGTAAAAGGAACACAGCATTTCAGAAAAAGAACATCATACCAACAGTAAAATATGGTGGTGGTAGTGTGATGGTCTGGGGTTGTTTTGCTGCTTCAGGACCTGGAAGGCTTGCTGTGATAGATGGAACCATGAATTCTACTGTCTACCAAAAAATCCTGAAGGAGAATGTCCGGCCATCTGTTCGTCAACTCAAGCTGAAGCGATCTTGGGTGCTGCAACAGGACAATGACCCAAAACACACCAGCAAATCCACCTCTGAATGGCTGAAGAAAAACAAAATGAAGACTTTGGAGTGGCCTAGTCAAAGTCCTGACCTGAATCCAATTGAGATGCTATGGCATGACCTTAAAAAGGCGGTTCATGCTAGAAAACCCTCAAATAAAGCTGAATTACAACAATTTTGCAAAGATGAGTGGGCCAAAATTCCTCCAGAGCGCTGTAAAAGACTCATTGCAAGTTATCGCAAACGCTTGATTGCAGTTATTGCTGCTAAGGGTGGCCCAACCAGTTATTAGGTTCAGGGGGCAATTACTTTTTCACACAGGGCCATGTAGGTTTGGATTTTTTTTTCTCCCTAAATAATAAAAACCACCATTTACAAACTGCATTTTGTGTTTACTTGTGTTATATTTGACTAATGGTTAAATGTGTTTGATAATCAGAAACATTTTGTGTGACAAACATGCAAAAGAATAAGAAATCAGGAAGGGGGCAAATAGTTTTTCACACCACTGTATATATGTAGGTTTTAAAACAAGCCTGATTTAAAGCGTGACAAAAAACATGACATAAAAACGTCACATAAAATCGTTGCACAAAATTGTTGCACTTTTAGGCTTAGGATTTTATATAGAGAGAGTAGATATAATTCAATCTGGCATCTCTTAGATCCTTACTTATCCTTCTCTTAATTGAATTCAAAGTGAGAGCACGCTCATTTACTCTTAATTTACTAACCAAATAGGACCTAATTATGTGGTGGAAAAACAAATTGGCTCAAGTCCAAAACGATACAGACATATTCATCTTCTTCACAACTATGTCTTACAAACAGAAGGTAATCCTATTGTTTTCTATCACTGGAGATGCAGATCCTTGAAGATATTTTTAATGAAGTGGACCCTTTGAAGTCTACCTCTTCCATTACCCTGTGCTATTTTGTTCTTCTGTACAAGTGCTGGTCATAAAATTAGAATATCATGACAAAGTTGATTTATTTCAGTAATTCCATTCAAAAAGTGAAACTTGTATATTAGATTCATTCATTACACACAGACTGATGTATTTCAAATGTTTATTTCTTTTAATGTTGATGATTATAACTGACAACTAATGAAAGTCCCAAATTCAGTATCTCGGAAAATTAGAATATTGTGAAAAGGTTCAATATTGAAGACACCTGGTGCCACACTCTAATCAGCTAATTAACTCAAAACACCTGCAAAAGCCTTTAAATGGTCTCTCAGTCTAGTTCTGTAGGCTACACAATCATGGGGAAGACTGCTGACTTGACAGTTGTCCAAAAGACGACCATTGACACCTTGCACAAGGAGGGCAAGACACAAAAGGTCATTGCTAAAGAGGCTGGCTGTTCACAGAGCTCTGTGTCCAAGCACATTAATAGAGAGGCGAAGGGAAGGACAAGATGTGGTAGAAAAAATTGTACAAGCAATAGGGATAACCGCACCCTGGAGAGGATTGTGAAACAAAACCCATTCAAAACTGTGGGGGAGATTCACAAAGAGTGGACTGCAGCTGGAGTCAGTGCTTCAAGAACCACCACGCACAGACGTATGCAAGACATGGGTTTCAGCTGTCGCATTCCTTGTGTCAAGCCACTCTTGAACAAGAGACAGCGTCAGAAGCGTCTCGCCTGGGCTAAAGACAAAAAGGACTGGACTGTGCTGAGTGGTCCAAAGTTATGTTCTCTGATGAAAGTAAATTTTGCATTTCCTTTGGAAATCAAGGTCCCAGAGTCTGGAGGAAGAGAGGAGAGGCACAGAATCCACGTTGCGTGAGGTCCAGTGTAAAGTTTGGGGTACCATGTCATCTGCTGGTGTTGGTCCATTGTGTTTTCTGAGGTCCAAGGTCAACGCGGCCGTCTACCAGGAAGTTTTAGAGCACTTCATGCTTCCTGCTGCTGACAAACTTTATGGAGATGCAGATTTTATTTTCCAACAGGACCTGGCACCTGCACACAGTGCCAAACCTACCAGTACCTGGTTTAAGGACCATGGTATCCCTGTTCTTGATTGGTCAGCAAACTCGCCTGACCTTAACCCCATAGAAAATCTATGGGGTATTGTGAAGAGGAAGATGCAATACGCCAGACCCAACAATTCAGAAGAGCTGAAGGCCACTATCAGAGCAACATGGGCTCTCATAACACCTGAGCAGTGCCACAGACTGATCGACTCCATGCCACGCCACAGTGCTGCAGTAATCCAGGCCAAAGGAGCCCAACTAAATATTGAGTGCTGTACATGCTCATACTTTTCATGTTCATACCTTTCAGTTGGCCAACATTTCTAAAAATCCTTTTTTTGCATTGGTCTTAATTGATATTCTAATTTTCCGAGATACTGAATTTGGGACTTTCATTAGTTGTCAGTTATAATCATCAACATTAAAAGAAATAAACATTTGAAATACATCAGTCTGTGTGTAATGAATGAATCTAATATACAAGTTTCACTTTTTGAATGGAATTACTGAAATAAATCAACTTTGTCATGATATTCTAATTTTATGACCAGCACTTGTATATAGAAGAAGTCTGTTTTCAAGGGGTGTACAATCTTTCTTTATGGATCGCCCCTCTCAAACATTTTTGTAATTTTCATCACACAATTTTTTTACTCTGTAAAGCATTATGCCACCCCTTGCCTATACGAGTGATTGGGCAGCAGGGTCTCCCTATAGCTCTATCTTTTTCATGGAGCACAGTTTTTAAAAATGTTACCTTGATCTCCAAAAATTACTTTCCCAATTTTAAATGGAACACTGTCTATGTCTTTTAGTTTGCAGAAGATAGACTTCACTGGCTTAAATTTGGGTTGCTACTGTAACTTCTGCCTCATGAATGCTCCAGGCACCCTCATACAAATGTTCCAGGATGGTCACCTAGTTTTCTGGTTATCTCTTTAATAAATAGTCCCTTTCTTCTTCTTACTCTTCCTCTATAGAACAAACATTATTTGCTTTGAGGCCACCAGCTGCAAAAACCGTGATCAGTATCACCTCCTGTTGCTTTTCATCCAAGCCTCTTTCATCCATGCACCCTTTTAATCTTTGGAGCTCCCAGCTGCGAGTTTCAGCAAGCTGTTCAGCTGTAATATTGTTAAGTGAAGCTGTACAATGAATTTAGTCAGGAACCTGCTCCCTAACTTCATTACAAGTCACTTTACAAGCCATACCTATTATCTGTTCCTGAAAAACCCCACTCTTTCTGTTCCTTCTCCCTTTCTCTCCATGGTGGAGGTTGGTGGTGGTGGTGGTGGCTGAATCTCTATTTTCTGTCTCTGTCCAACTGGACAAAATATTCTCACTGAACTACATTTAGCACTCATACAGAGTTGCGTTTGGTGTGTCATATGGGAGTTTCATTGTTTTTTTTCCCTTCATTATAGCTATTAAAATTACTTTCTAATTGATCCTATTCTATTTTTATAATGCGTTTAACGAGTGGGTTCTGTAATGGACAGATGTCCTACTCAGGGTGGGTGGGTCTGTATTACTCCCAGTGTTAATAGGAACCTTCAACCCTAAAATAAATTAAGAAAGTCTGACAGTGTTATGTCACATAATCCCAAAACTCCATATTAGCATAAATATGTGCAACACAATATACACAAATAAAAAAATTGCAAATTCTCATTGTTAATAATTGTAAAGACATCCATCTTTTCTTAAAATTCTCTATGGAGGAAAGAATAAGTTCACTTAGGAATGGCCTTTGCTAAAACAAGAATATCAGTGAACCAATAAATTGCTCAGCATCCTTCAAGTATCACATTATGACAAGGTGGTCATCATAATGACATGGTTCAGAAAATTAATTGATTTTTTCAAAGATTAGAAATTAATTTATGTAAAAATAAATCAAGATGATACATATCCATCTCAATATAAGATGACAACTGTAGTTAAGCAACTGAATGACAAGCAAAAAGAAAAAATTAGTACACAAACAGACACCATTTATTAATCACATATACACTCATGTAGGTCAGATAGAACAGTATTTTTTTTTTGTATTACAAGAACAAGAAAATACGAACACATAACTCCAGTTCTTAAATCCTTACACTGGCTCCCGGTTAAGTTTAAGGCAGATTTCAAAATCCTCCTTTTAACATATACTGTAAAGCATTAAATGGCCAAGGTCCGGCTTACTTGTCTGAACTTATCATGACTTACAAACCTGAGCGCACATTAAGACCTCAAGATGCCGGTCTGCTTATGATTCCAAGAATTAATAAAATAATGGTGGGAGGTCGACCTTTTAGTTACAGGGCCCCTAAACTGTGGAATAGTCTGCCTGCTACTATAAGAGATGTCCCTTCGGTCTCAGCTTTTAAATCCCAGCTGAAGACTCCCTACTTCAGTTTAGCATATCCTGACTAGAGCTGCTGATTAACTGTACAGACTGAATCTCAGTTGTTAGTCATCAGCACTAAAACATAAGTAACATGATAGTTAGAATTGGATACTAACCCTCACCTATTCGGTTTCTCTTCTCGATACTCAAATGTGGCACTTGGTGCCACGGCCCACCTGCCAAGTTGTTTGCCTGCCTAAGGTAAAAAGTCATCCCTGATGGAGGATCGCAGGAATCGTGGGAAAGAGGGGTCCTTTCATTGGATTAGTGCTATTTCAGCTGTGGAATGGCCAAATGGGAGAGGCAGCTTGATGGACGAGGTCTCCAGGACTCTAAACAAATCCAAATCATATTATGTGATATCATCTACTGTTAAATTCTACTCCGTACTTCTAAAATTTTTTATTTTTATACTGTATTGAGGATTTGTTCTGTTCTGTGTATTGTACTGTATTGTATTGACCCCCTTCTTTTGACACCCACTGCACTCCCAACCTACCTGGAAAGGGGTCTCTCTTTGAATTGCCTTTCCCAAGGTTTCTTCCATTTTTCCCTACTAGGTTTTTTTTTGGGAGTTTTTCCTTGTCTTCTTAGAGAGTCAAGGCTGGGGGGCTGTCAAAAGGCAGGGCCTGTTAAAGACCATTGCGGCACTTCTTGTGTGATTTTGGGTTATACAAAAATAAATTGTATTGTATTGTATTGTATATTATAAAATATTTTACTGTTTATCCCCCAGGAAGATTAGACAGTATATGTTAATTGTAGTTTAAATTAAATACAAATCATTAAAACATTCAATAAATAATATTTTTACAGAGTAACAACTTTTTACTTCATTAGTGTATATCAGAATCTTCACTGGCTTGGAAATGATTAAACCTTCGGGCACAGTAAAGTAGAGGTTTGCAAATAAAAAAAATCTTTAAAGAGCAAACCTAAATGATCCACAGGCACAGTTAATCAAGAATACATATTTGTTATATATTTAAAAAGAAACACCATATAAAACATTATATATTAGAAATTGTAAAACATACTATAAATTGCAAAACTGTTTGAACCTCAGTAGTATGCTCAACCTATTTACCTGCATATGTGGCTAATATCTATTAGTTATTTGTCTGTCTTTATTTTACATGGTACATCAACTATCACAGTGAGCACATTATATTTCCAGAAATTAGGTTAAATGCTACATGTAATGGGAGCATAACTGAACATCAATGAGGTGAGTGGACTTGTCTTTTCTAATATATTCTTGTTCATTATGGAGACAGAGAGTGGTGACATGTTGCATATTGGCTGGAAATGTGAATTTCACTGTATTCTTTACACATGAAAATACTACTATTACTACTGCTACTTCTTCCACAGTCAATGTAAATTGAGATGTTTTCTGAAATAATAGATAGGAAGCAGAAGTCGATATTGGATAGAACTGCATTTCAGTTTTATAAATACTGTCTCTAACAGGCAAACTGTAAGAACTACTAATTGCCATCCCCACCTGAAGCTTAAGCTTCCCTATTCAATTAAAGCTTTAAAGCATGAAACCAAAATCATCTCAGCCACTGCATTACTTAGCTCAGCTAATGCTTCCTTCTATTTTCTAGCTCCTGACTAACCCCTGCCGGTGCACTGCATTAATGACATCAAGTTTATTATCCATCCACCATTTTTGAACCCAGTCTTTCCACCACAAGGACATATAGTTTAACCCTACAGCAACAAACACAAAGGCAATAAGTAACTCTCCACACACCAGTCCAACAGAAGGAAGTAATCTTTGATGTTCATATTCTTTTCAGCCAGTCAGTACATTGGTAATTATTACTAAATCTAAGGGAATTTAATACGTGAACAACTGTTAAGAAAAAACACACAACAGCAGATTTAAAGTGCAATGCAAACTGTATAAATTGGCAAAATTGAGTAAGGGTTACTTAATTTGTAATACTGCAATGCATCCATCAACCTATTATCAAATCCAGTTCAGGATAATGGTGCAGGAACTGACCCAAGCAGCATTGCAATGAAAGCTGGAACCAAACTTGGAAGAAGTGCAAGTCCATCACAAGGCACACTCACAAACACACCCAATCTAGGCCAGTTTTGGTGATGCTTCTAAATATAAATATTCTTCTGACATTTTTGTAGGTTGCTCACTGAGATGGGTTTGATTTATATGTGCAAAATATGTCAAAAGGAAATTAAATTCAGACACATCTTTGTGCTTCTGACTGGGAAATTGCTTTACCTTGCCAAAATGTATATACCGTATATAATCACATATTATTCGGGTCTTGAAACCTGAAAAATCAATCATAAAATCAGACCCCGACTTATACTGTATGTCAGTTCAAAAATGCAAAACTTCAATTTTGTTTTTTACATCTTCTTGTTTCCTCCAATCTCAGTTTCTCAGACGCATCAAATTTTGTTGCAGCACCGCAGTTACCAATTTCTTTCGCTACTTCAACGACATTTAATTTAAAACCCACTTAATATTTTCTTCTGATTCAACGCTCCATTGTAGATAAGGGATGCTTTTATGATAAAGGTGTATGAGGGTGTGAGATACAAAAAACACAAATCAGTGCAAACGTCACTTTGGAATAGTTCGGGTATTATGTAGGCACAATGCATAGAAAAAAAAAAGGCAGTGTGTTCCGTGGTTACTCTCTCAGGTGGGTGTTAACATATCATAAGCTCTTGGACAAACAGTGTGAATTTTCCACATTTGACTTATACACATTATAAAATACCAAAAATTATACGGTAAAATCAAGTCCCAACTTATCCGCTAGCATATACGGTAAGTAAATCAAAAAGTTCAAAGCTGGATTGGTAAGAGTGTCAGATGCATACTGTTATGTATTGTATTAAACTATATATTATACTACATGTTGCATGATGCCGATAGCAACCAGTAGGTGGCACCAAGCGATTGACATGTGGTGCACACTAGAGAGTTTCTGGAATGCAATAAAAAGGTGAGAGGTCGGATACTCCGCACCATTACGGAAAAAGTCTGTGTCGGTGTGAGTTGGTGTGTACTTGTGAAATTAAGTAGCACGCAACATAATACATACCAATTAGGACAGCCATTAGCATCAACCACAAAATCAATGTCACTGTCAGATAAAGAAAATCACATTAACACTAGCAGAGATCATTTATTTATAGGTGGTGATAATGAACTGGGAAAATAAAGAAATTTAATCAAAAAAGCCACTCTCAGAAGACCTAACAGGCCACTGAATGCATTTGACACACTAACTCTGACACAGCCTATTCTGTCTCTACATTTGGTTAAGTTTTACAGTCAAATAAACAGCCAAATAGCTTCAAAAAAACCTTCCTGCCAGAGGCAAACAAAACTACAAATGGTTATGCTACAAGACAATCTTTTACAACATTAGAACATGTAGCTAAAAGTGCCATATGTAAAGAATTCCTTAAGAAGGTAATATGGAAAAGCTATAAGAAACAGGAAGCAAAGAGGTTTAAAGTACATTAGGGACTCTAGGGAAGGAAACTAAGCTATAAACCTGAACAGTGTATTAAAAGAAATGAAAGTCCACTCAAGACACAGCTCCAGAATCAAATACGTGTTCTATTTTAGCCACTTGTCTGCTCTGTTGCAAGGAAAAACAAAATAAATAAAGAAAGAAAGAACAGAATTGACTGGGGACTTCTAGGAAAAAGTAGAAAGCTGCCAGAGAGCACAAAACTGGCATAAACAAACACAAAGTTTTGCTACTGTTTCTAATTTTTGGATGCTACCCAATAGAGCAGGTAAAGGGCAGCCAAATACATATTTTCTTATGTTCCTCCATGAATCATGAAATAAGCAGCTGTGCCTGAAATTATTATTTTTGCAATGCATGTGAATATGGGATCAAATATGCTCTAATACACAGCAGTGTTGATAACAAAAATGACCTCTCTTTTTTAAAATATTATGAACAAGTTCAAGTTCAATTTCATATATAAACAAAGTACAATCTGGATCTCGCATTAAAATAAAAATTAACTCTGCCCTTGGGTGGAAAAATAAACTAAAATATGCTTAACATCTGGCAATTAACGCATTTACAGAAAATCATCTGCTCACTGCTGCCAATAATCATCCATCACTGGATAGACTTTTAGAATTATGAAGCATCTAATTGGATTGAGTTTAAGACAAAGGAAAAAATAAACCTAAACTTGACACTGCACTTGCTTCAAAATGCCTGTTTTGTAGCATAAGCTTGTTGTTGTTGTCATTGTTTTAGAATCTGACGAAGGAAGAATAAAAAATAATCCAACATCTTAACACAAACTTTAATATATTAAAGTAATATTTCCTTCTTATGTGTTTCTATAATCTTGTTGTAAAGGAAATTTTTAAAAATAAAGTAAAAAACAAATCCTTTTAACATGTGAAAAGCAACAAATACTCCACCCAAAATTATTATCAGTTACTTACCCAAGTGTTTGTAGCGATGGCAGAAAAAAAATAGTAATTTTATGATTGCATGGATAATTGAGGTCACAAATTTCTTGATACACATTTAAATTACATCAAGGTTTTGATATGAAGACCGTGCTCTCCCCTAATTCACTGCTTATCAAACCACACCTACAGTTCTTATGGTTTATTCATCTGCTTGTTGAAGCAACTCAGATCTGCACAAATAGGAGGTATACTTTCCACCTAATAATGTTTTTATTCACTTTTATTTAACTTTTAATCTTTAATTGTACACCTCTCTCAGCCTTGCTATGCAATGCTGATATCATGAGAACTCCAGGCCAATGAATGACGGAAGAGGTAGGTCTTCAATTCAAAACCTTTTTGTTGCTTGTATGCCTTTCTCTCTCATGCTAAATATTAAATCAAATGAAAGTAGTCCACAAACAGGAAGCCTCTTTACACAGGATTGCACTTTTGAAATGAAAACCAACGAATAAGGGGGAGAAGCAGGTTTTCCACTGAAAAATGCGACCCCTGTGTGAATATGTTTCCTATTTGTGGACTACATTCATTTTCCGGAATTATTTATGTAGCAATATTTAACAAAAAATGAAGGTGTTTTGAATATTGTGAGCATACGATTGGATAACTTGACATGTGAATTATGCACAAAGATTAACATATTTTTTTTTTATAGACATTGTTATCTTGTTTGCTATTGTTGAGCATTGGTCACCATTGGCACTTTTACTGTCAAAAATGGTGTGGAGTTTGTTCTCCATGAAAACATGAGGTTAACACTAAAATCCATGATGCCTGGAAAAAAAGTCATAATCCCGGCCCACCTGAATTCCTTCGCACCTCTCCATTAGCATCTTTTGTTTTCCAAATGTGTTGATCAGCACAAACCTGCTATCCCGTCCCCCAACTGCTGCAGCTAAAGTCGGACAAAATGTGTTCCCAGCTCAAGTCTGTTTATCTGGGTGTGAGGTGCCTGGAGTTGTACAGGGTAAATAATACATTGTTATTTGGAATTCATCCATTTCATGTGTGTTCCGTGTCAACAACGATCTGTGTAAGTGTAGGATGACAGGAAATGTGAGGCAAGAAATGTTGAACACATAGCTAAAACAGAAACTTTTTTCATGTTTAGTACTAACGACAAAATTTTGACATGAAGTGCATAATGTGTGAAGACTGAAGTCCAAATATCAAATAAACACTTTCACAAAATGTACAGGTATAACAAAACAAGTGTGCTTTTATTCAAAAATATAACCAAAAGAAAAAGAAATCGGGTTAAGGTATGACGATGACATGACCGTTTGGCTTGTGCAGAGGTAAGAGCAGCTGACTAATATAAATATGTTGCCAGTTCGATTCTGGATATTTCCTATATTTAACATTTTGAGTAGTGAGCCACTCTTATCGTTACTATTATAGAATAAAAACATACACTTGATTTGAGTCTGTAACAGCCAGTGGAAATTTATGGTGCTTGTAAAGGTTAGCATTTTTTTTATTCAGTTTTATTCTCTCACTCATTTTGATGCTCCCCCCAATCTGACACCGCTGTTTTCAAATAAAGATGTGGTATAACAGAGGTGAACTCAGCTGAGGATGAGGGTTCTACATTGAAGAAAGAGAACAGAAGACCTCCCTGCAAGAAACGTCCAGTCACACATAAGAACAACGCAGCTGCACCAGGCATAAAGGCGAAAGATGGCACCGTTTGAATGCAGCAACAGGTTAGGCGTCATCATGCCAGTGAAACTGAATTTAAGGTGGCCTGAGATTCCGACTTTTTTCGTAGGCTTCAGGGATTCTAGTGTTAAAAATGTTTCTCATCCATCATTACATGCTACAGGTATAAGTAACATAAAAAATACAATTTTATGGGTGAATACTTCCTATAAATGTTTCTCTTGGCCATCACTACAAACAACAGAGGAACAGATAAAAAATGATAATTTTTGGATCAAGCATTCCTTTAACATTTCACCTTGGCCCCGGGTGGAGTAGTTCCCTTTTCCCACAGTAAAGAAATGCGTTCACAAAATGAAATTTCAGCATAGTCTAAGGTGGGAGTGGGCAGTATGGCCAAAAATGTATTTAACACAATATAATTAAAAATTACAGCAGCTGCAGTATTTATTGCAGTATTATGCTTATCATTTTCAGACTGAATAAGGTTTAGGTGCTTCTGTTGGCCCAATTTTATAGGTTAACAGTGGGTAGTTTTATTGTAATGTTTCTTTTCATAAGGACCATTTTAATCAACTAAAGTAGTAATAATAATAATAATAATACATTTTACTTATATAGCACTTTTCCCATGCGCAAACACAGAAAAGCATAAAAAAGATCAAATGCACAACATTGGATACAAAATAAAAAAATAGCAGCATAAAACATAAAATAAATATAGAAAACATCCATCCATCCATCCATTTTCCAACCCGCTGAATCCGAACACAGGGTCACGGGGGTCTGCTGGAGCCAATCCCAGCCAACACAGTAAAACATTAAATTAAAATAACAGACTAAACCACAATTCAATACACATATACAAATACTACAAGAAAACCCTGCACATGTAACAGAATTTGTGAAGAGAAGGAAATGGAGAGAGGGGTAAGTTGAATGCCTTCCTGATTTATTTATATTCAAAATATCTTCATTGTGCAAAATACAAAATAAGAGAAACTGAACAATAAATAAACATACAGTGCATCACACATACCATTAAAAAGAATCTTTAAAAATGTGCACTCTTATAGACTATGCAGTAAAAAAACAAGACTGACAATAAAACATAAATATTCAAAGAGCCATTCTTCCCCATTCCTTTGGTTCCCCGTTGAACAAAAACAAGCATGCCTTTACTGACATTGTCCTTCAAAACATCTTCATGAACATAAGGAAATATTGTATACAGTGATCCCTCGCTATATCGCGCTTCCTCCTTCGCGGCTTCACTCCATCGCGGATTTTAAATGTAAGCATATGTGAATGTATATCGCGGATTTTTCACTGCTTCGCGGATGTCTGCGGTCTACAGTAAGTGCGCTTCCTCATGATTTGCCCATTTGAATTCAAACAAGGGACGCATTTGACTTCAAACAAGGGACGCTATTGGTGGATGGCTAAGAAGCTACCCAATCAGAGGACGCGGTTAAGCTCCTGGGTGCTGACTGGCTCCGCGACAGGGAGCGCAGAATTCGATTTCACTTAAAGCCGGCATCTCATCTCATCTCATTCATTCAGCATCATCGTTTTGCTTTGTGCGTACTGTAGTCAAGCTCTTCGTTATGTCTACAAAGCGATCTTCTCCTGCTACTGGGGCCGTGCCGATGCGCCAACGGAAGATGCTAACAATTGCTGAAAAGGTGAAATTGTTGGACATGTTGAAGGAAGGGAAAAGCTACGCCACTGTAGGACGCCACTACGGTATCAACGAGTCCACGGTTCGTTATATTAAGAAGGAGGAAAAGAACATACGATCTACTGCTGCAGTGTCATTTAACCAGGAGGCGAAACGAAGGGTAAGTGGACGTAGTAAGGCAGTAATCCGGATGGAATCTGCGTTAGGGATTTGGATCGAAGACTGCCGGAAAAAAAAACATCCCCGTGGACACCAATATCATCCGACAAAAGGCCAAGCAACTTTATGATAGGTTTGCGGATGCTGGAGATGCTCCAGACGATGACGATGACGACCCTCGACCTGGAACTTCTGCTGAATCCCCCAGCGAGAGCCGTGAATTTACTGCCAGCAAGGGCTGGTTTGAAAAATTTAAGAAAAGGTTCAACTTGGCCAGTGTTAACCTGCAAGGAGAGGCTGCCTCTGCAGACAAAGCCGCAGCCGAGAAATTTGTCGCCGACACGTTCAAGACGATTATTGAGGAAGGCGGATATCAGCCTGAAACCGTGTTTAATATGGATGAGACGGCCCTATTTTGGAAGCGGATGCCGTCTCGTACTTTTATCACGAAGGAAGAGGCAAAAGCCCCGGGGGTTTAAGGCGCACAAAGATCGCATCACGCTGGTCATGTGCGCCAATGCTGCGGGCTTTATGATAAAGCCTGGGCTCATTTATAAGTCCAAAAACCCCCGAGCCCTGAAAAATAAGAATAAAAACCTGCTGCCTGTGTACTGGATGCACAACCCGAAGGCGTGGATTACGAAACGCCTAACGTCGGATTGGTTTCACCAATGTTTCATCCCAGAAGTAAAGATCTATCTGGCAGATAAAGGGCTGGATTTCAAAGTCCTTTTACTTCTGGACAATGCTGGAGGTCATCCCTTGGATCTATCCTACCGAGGTGTAAAAATTGAGTTCTTGCCACCAAATACAACATCACTGATTCAGCCAATGGATCAAGGAGTTATCCGGGCTTTTAAGGCATTGTACACAAGGAACAGCCTGCAACACATGGTCGAGGCAATGGACACGGACGATGACTTTTCCCTGAAGGAGTACTGGCGTAAGTACATGATCACATCGTGTATGGTGAACGTGCAGAAGGCCCTTAATGATATGAAGAAAGACACGGTTAATGCCTGCTGGAAGAAATTGTGGCCAGAGATTGTGTGCGAAAAGAAGGGCTTTTCTGCAGAAGAAATTCATGACTCAGAGGTTGACAAGGCAGTCACGCTGGCAAAACTGCTAGGAGGAGAGGGATTCAACGACATGACCAGTGATGACATCAATGAGCTGCTCGATGCCCACTCCGAGCTGCTCAGCGATGAAGATTTGGCCGAGATGACCAAGTCAGCGAGCGAGGAGGAAGATCAAGACGACCCGGCAGAGGAAGATGCAGGCCTAACTCTCGAGCGTCTCGCGACCATTCTACGAATGGCAAAAGATCTGCAGACATCCGTTGAAGAATGGGACCCGCAAATGATTCGTTCTCTGCAATTTAAAAATGCTCTTGACGGCGCCACAGAAGTGTATAGGAACCTCTTTACACAAATGAAAAGGCAGCGCCAGCAACTGCCCATCACGATGTTCCTTACACGTAAAACACTGCCTAGTACGCCTTCAGTGGAAGAAGACGACGGCGCTGCTACACAGTCGCGTGAAGAGGCTCCTTTACAACAGCTGTGACAGTCCAGTAAATAGCATCGTTATCTGACAAGTTGGTGAGTACCCAAAACTATTTTTCTACGTACTTAGTACAGTACATGTATGTACGTTTATTGTAACTGTGCACACATTTTATACAATTTTTTGCATTGCATTTTTTTTTTTTTTGCATTGTAGGTATTTATTGCCGGTGGCCTGGCTGCAACAAATGTGATATCGGAGAGGCTCTACGGTTTCTTTAAAATAGCATTTTGGTTTTATGTACAGCATTTACATGTTAGATTTTTCACGTATTTTTATATCACCTACTCAATTACAATATGTTTAAAACTGTTACGTATTAAATAAAACTCCTCAATGATATACGATACGTATGTTTGTGAGTACTGTAGTATATAAACTGTGTTTACATACATAATTTCAACGAATCTTACCTAATAACTAAGAGAATATAAAGGGTTTATGCTGTATAACTGTACGGGGAATATTTATAAACCATGTGGGAGAGTTTATAAGGACTTAAAATATATAAAAATAACCATATAAACATATGGTTTCTACTTCGCGGATTTTCTCACTTCGCGGGTTGCTCTGGAACGTAACCCCCGCGATGGAGGAGGGATTACTGTAAAGGCAAACCAAAGAAAATGTAGATCTCCACTGGCTGAATACTGCCTCGGCAGACAGCATCAAACCAAGCACTCCAATGCAGTCTTCTAAAGAATGCTTTCACACTTATCACACAACTGATTTTCAAAATCCTCTTTCTACCTAAATTGATACTGGCAGACTACTTTTTTAAGAAGACATTCTAATAAAGAAACATCACTTTTATGGAAAAAACATCTCAAATTCCATTGCCTTCTGACTTTCTTCTTCTTCTTCTTTCTGCTGCTTTCTGACTTTGAAGATGTAAAAATAATGCTTATTGTTGTCTACTTATAACTTCTTACTACTTATAACTTCTGCACTGCTCCATTTCCTTTAGTACTCTAAGCATGTGCTTATTTTGCTTAATGGTTAATCCAGGGCTACCTTGTTATCTTTTATCATTGTTTCAAGTAGAACAATTAGCCGTAAGCCAGGTTCAATGATCACCTAGCAATGTCCAACTACACAATCAAATCTAAAAATAATTTCGGAGAGTGAATTGTGGCAGCAGCGGTAGTAGAGGGAGGGTGGTTTGGGTGGATAATAGGACAGAGGGCAGGGATAGTCTTCTTCAAAGTTCAAAGATGCCATTATAAAGTTTTGGAGGTGGGTGGTTCTGGTTGTGCACTGTGAGAAGCGCTGCCTGTGTCAGAAGGTAACCAAATGCCTACTACCAACCATATATCATCTCCTTTGTCAGGCGGCTACCAGATGTTTTCAACCATGATAAAATTATATATGGAAATTTCTTGTTTCTACCAGTATACTGTACACCCCTAGTTTAAGGGGATGTAGCCAAAAATAAAACACAAACCCCCAATTGTCATGTTCTATACCTCTTCATAATGGCTGAAATCCAAGATGTCCTTCAGCACAGTGGTTCTCAAAGCAGGGTGCATGGAATAAATTCTAAGCAGAATCTAAAGTTGTGCAACAATGTGTGTGTAAAAATATATGTAGTAGCAGGATGTGTAACGGCATGCAGTGCCTCAGTAGCACCTCATCACTTTAACAGTTTATTGACAGTGGTGTTACGCTAAATACAGACATTTGTCTCCTTGTTCATTCTTGAAACAATCTTTTTGTAAGTGCTCGGGAAATCAAGATGAAAAGCTTAAAACCTTTTAAACTCGAGACATCAAGAAACATAACACTGCACACTAACAAAAAAACAATTTTTTTAATCATTAAAGACAGTGAGTTACATAGCTGGTGGGAAATCAAAACAACACAAATGGAAAATGTCTAATCAAGTACAAAATAATAGCCTTACACAATTTGTGGGAGACTTGTTTATCCAGCTGCAGGTACAATAAGTAGAAATCATGAATAGAAATAAGCTTGCACACAACCTTCAAAAAAAAAAACACTTGGGGACATCTGTCTATCTGTCTGTGATATGGTTGTTTGACGCATTGATCACCAGGCATTAAGACATTAAATGTGAGTTGAATGAACCAGTTTTGTTGAGTGAACAATTTGCACCCCAGGTAAATTATCAGCTGATACATCTATTTTTATTTGTGTAATGCTTTTTTTCACTTCAAAGAAATGACTAATGGGAGCAGTTATGACCTTCATGCTTTAGCACACAGTGGCTCATGGGTAATATTAGCCACAATATGACCTACCAGAATAACAGAAACAGAAAAAGGTTGCAATGTATGTGTAGGCATTGGATGATACTGTTGGGCACATGCAGAAATAGTTAGTGATTTCAAAGAAGACATTCAAGTCTGTGTCCAGAGGTCTACAAGGTAAGGCCAGTTACCTAACATACAAGGACTTACCACAAAGCATAAAACTGATTAAAGCAGCAAACAACAATTTCCAAAAAAACTGATTAACGCAGAAAGAACAATTTCAGAATAACAGTGCTAGGAAAGAGGCAAATATTGTTTTGTAAAAATGCATGTCTCTCCTGCAAAAAAAGAACAATTTGTGCTTTTTATTCTATGAAGGAAGGAATGATTAGCATCCCCTGCACTGAACCTACTGTGCCTTGAGTGTGAGATAAGCAGACAAATTACAAAATCTCTCAAGCACTGCTTATCACAGATGGCTGGAGAGTAAAAAATAAATAAATAAATGAAAATATATATGGAGTTGGTCTGAACTGCTGATCTCAGTGTCACGACAGAGCTAAGATCTGAAATTAAATGAAACCAAAATATTAAAATTCAAAAAAAGCACAGAATGGAAGAAAGATTTGTAAGCAAAAAGATTCTAAATGTCAGAAAGCTTTAAATGCAATTAAAATACATGTCTGAAGGAAGAAGTGTTGGTAGCTATTTTCAAGAACACTTCACTCCTAATAGCTGTGTCATGTCAACAACTCTGACGGCAGGCATTCAATGGATAAATCAGCTAAGAGGAGAACGACGGGAAAGACAAAAGCATAAATATCCATGTACACAAGAAGAGGTCCTTTGTCAGCTCACAAGTGTTCAAAATGATATTGCAGAATTTTGATTTTAAATCCAAATTTGCAATTGATCAGAAGAACAAATTCTTGAATAATATTTCCCCAAATTAAAAAATGGAAAAACTAAAGAAATAAATAATCAGCTACACACACTAACCCTCTATCTGGCTTAAGTGGCACATTGCTCCAACCATATCTTCACTACCTATATTGTGTGTCAGCTTATTTTGAAATGCAATGTGTACTTCAAAAGATCTTTTAATGTATTATTAAATTATATGTAGTTAGCACTAAATCTCCAGCAATTGCAGGGAACCTAGTGACAGGATTGTTTGACAGAGTGGAAAGTTTTGACTTGTCTACATCAGTGATGGGGTAGATGACAGTCAGCTAAACAACACAAATGTGTTCCAGAGGCCACAGACTATCTCAGCAGAAAGGAACCTGAATAACCACCAGAGAATGGGATGACACTTCACTGCAGGATGCTACCTTAAATTTGCATTTTAACCAATGTCAAACAAACAAAATGTTTTTGGGACATTTAATAATAATAATTCATTACATTTATATAGCGCTTTTCTCAGTACTCAAAGCGCTATCCACACAGGGAGGAACCGGGAAGCGAACCCACAATCTTCCACAGTCTCCTTACTGCAAAGCAGCAGCACTACCACTGCGCCACCTGAAAGAACACCAGCACACCTGGTTGAAGCTTACACAAGCTCCAGACAGAAGGTACCACTACAGGGAATTAAACCAAGTAATATGAGGTGTCGCAGGTGGCTGGGGGGGTAACCCAGCCGGGACGCCCCGGAGGACCGGAAGAGGGCTTACGCCCTCCTCAGACCACATGGGGGCGACCTCCCTGGTTCCTTTGGGGGCCATGGGTACAGAGCTGTGAAGCTCAACCCTGTAGGGGCCCATGGTCACCGCCAGGGGGTGCCCCAATGCCTTGGGAGCCCTGGACTGGGGGGGGAAGAAGAGCAGGGACACCCGGAGTGCTTCCGGGGATGCAGCCAGCACTTCCGCCACACTGGGGCATGTCAGTGGAAGATTGCCGGGAAAACACCGGGAGCACATCTGGGTGATTATAAAAGGGGCCACTTTGCTTCATAGGATGACTTGAGTCGGGTGGAAGAGGACAAGGTCTCAGGAGGAGGCAAGGAGGCGGCCTGAAGAGAGTGTAAGGCATTTGTAGTTGGCCTGGACTTGTGGGGACGTTTGGGGTTTGAGTGCACTTTATTGTAAATAGCAAATGTATAATAAACGTGTGTTGGGTGACATGAATGTGTCTGCCTGTCTGTGTCTGGGCCGGCTTCCACAGAGGGTTCAGCGTTACTTAGTAATTTTGCCAATGGAGATTTTCATCATTACATACATGCACGCCCCACCTATTAGTAGGGGCATGAAGGGAGTCAGTAATGCAGTAATCAATCACCAAAACAGCTCTGCTTCTGCCAAAATATTGCCCATATTAATAGGAGCAGTGCTTTTCTAGGGCTTGGGCTCCTCTATTATGCTCGTGTTCTGCTGACACTTGAAGCAGTCACTTGACTAAGGTACTCAATAATGAGCACAATTCAGTTCAGTTATTTTAAATGTATTCTTATATAACTCTCACCTGACTGGCTCAAACTGTTTGCAAACTTTTACAAACATAAAATGTAACAGATGGACACATGATCACAACATTTTAAATACATAATTGGTATACTAACAGTAATACAAAAGATCCATTGACTTTTGAATTGGATCAAGAAGGTTAGACAACAGCATTGTCACCAGTCTACTGCCCTTTTGTGGACCAAAACAAAGAGGATACAAGAAGAGCTGGTGTTTAAAACCAGGAGAACAACAAATACCGTTTATTTTCTACCAGTTTCAAGTCACCCGGACTCCACCCGCCAACGTTACTTTAAAAGCCACCTCTGTTCTTTACGATCCAGTCCGATTACTCAGAAGGGAGAATGGGCTGGCTCATCTTGTAACAACAGCATTAAATGGAAGAGTTTGGATTATGTAGGAGTGACAGTCAGCAATGAGCTTGTGCAAATGACTTCATTTAATTTTAAAAACAACAATAAACAACGAGTCCTGACTTGGTCCTCAGTTTTTTTGCTTTGCTTTTTCTTACATGAATTAACAATAGATGTATGATACAAACAGAAGGTCAGGCCAGGTAATAATGGGGAAGAGGAAAACAATAAACCTTTTGGGGATCCATACTTCTTGTATGACCTTGGCTGCTAAATGGAATAAAGAAATCTTTATAGTCATCAGTGGGCTGTCTGAGTGTTTTGGCTATGTATTTGGCTAAAGGTTCCCCACAGAAGGTAGTACTCATGCTAGCTCTACTAACCACAGCTCACAAAATGTATCCCACACTCCAACCCCATGCCCCTTTTACCATATAAGGATTGGGAACCCAGGCACTGTGTTTTCCAGGAACATCTTATAGATCATTAAGCCCCAGAATCAACCACCAAATTCAACTGTCTAGATCTTGAACACTTAATGTCTGGAATATCTAATTTAAGTAAAGTTTAGGATCCCAAACCACAGATGCCTATGATCTCACCTTCTGCTCATGCTTTTGGAGGGCAAATACAAGGATTTGTAATAATCCAGTTGCTATGCAGAAGCATATCAGGAAAAAGGCATACAGTAAGATGGAAGAGAAAGTGCAAATCAACAAAATACCAAAACAGACTTTTTGCTGTCTTGTTTTGTTGTCCTCCTTTCCTCCCCTCTTCTTTAACTCTGACATAGCCTTGTCTCCTGTTAAAATATATGTCAAGCTCCTTGCTTCCCTGTACTGGCCCCCAAACATAAGCATGATACTACAAAACATATTGCAGGCTTAGGGTTTATTCTGAATGCTAGATGGAAAAACAAAAACTGAAAGTAAATTATGTGACTTGTGATACAATATCTGGAACTCTCACATACCAAGACATGCTGCTGCAAGCTCCATGTAGAATAAATAATTATCTTAACAAAGTTATTGTATTGGAAACAATGAACAAAACCCTTGTCTTTGAACAGAATTAATAATAATTAATTAAGTTGTAATTGTGGCAACTGTCACAAAAATAAAGGCTAATTGACATTAAATCAATTCTAAATACAACTGAATGCACACAGAAAAGTGGCATCACAGATGATTTGCCATGGTCATGGAAGAGAAACATTTTCTCTTTAACATTCAACGGTATCTACTGTTTAAGAAATTGCAAGCAAGCAAGCTAATTTTATTTAATATCCACAATTGTGTTAACCAAAATGCTTGTACATATCTATTATATAATAAAATGCTACTGTCTGTGTTTATGTTGAGTCCCTTAGAGCAATCTGATTGGTCAGTTTGGTTTTGATGACACGATCGAAAGAGGAAGTGCTACCCTGAGACACACGACAAGGAGTAAAGGTGTAGGAGGCACGCTGAGAGTCGCCTTTAAACTTTGAAGTTCAAAGATGGAAAGTACAACAGTGGACTAGATTTCAGCAAAGCACTCAACATTACAGAGTCTGAGTAGGAGAGGCGGTCAAGAAATGTTCCGACAAATGGCGCTGAAAGTACACATAGGGCAAGAGATATCAAATATTTTTAAATGTATTCAATTGCCTGTTTTCAGCAGGTAATCTGGCGAGTTAACAATAAAATGGGTAAGTCAAGAGGCAACATATTCACAAAGTATATATTCATTAGTACAGAGACATTAAAACATAAAGCAAAAAGCCAAGTATATAAAAATGCATCTAGACAAAAGCTAAAGGAAACTGGAATAATTTAACTGTACAGTTAAAAACGGGAATAAAAGGAGTAACTCAAACATTGAGGGGTAGACTGTTCCACAGCCTCTGGGTAATTATTGCAATGGAGCAGTTCTCTTTGAGTTCTAATCTGGATTAAGGCACATCTAACAAAACCTGACATGATGATCTTAATGGCCTAGTAGTGAAGCGGGGGCAAAGTCTCTTCATACAAAGTCAACAATATAGGATGTGGTCAGGCTATTTAAAGCTTTAAAGACCAAACATAACACTTTGAAATGAATCCCACAACAAACTAAGAACCAAAGAAGGGCTACTAAAACTGTTGTGATGTCATTTTTCTTCTTAGGAACAGTTAGTAGTTTAGCTGCATCATTCTGTATTAATTGAAAGTGCAGTAAAGAGGACTGACTGATAAATTATAACTGTGGTAATGGTGTGAAAACATTTTTGCGGCAAATGATGTAACATATAAATATGGTGTATATAATTAAACACGTGCACACACTGCAATGCACAGATAATCATTTTTATTTAAATGATATAATTTTGCTGGTGGCCTAGATTCTGTTTGTATAGTATTTAACCACAAGATGGCAGCAAACAAGTGCTAACAGTTTCATTCTCAACCATTTTATTGCAAACAGCATTTACTTCTGTAAATTTTACTTAATAATTAAAAAAAGGAAATTTGTTAACCTTTATAATTTTTTGTTTATACACATATGTAACTCTAAAATAAATGTAAAATATGTGAGAAAATGTTCTATTACATTCCATTTCCTACAAGCAAACGTCTTGCTCTGGCTTGAAGACAAATAAACCATCTTTTTATTTATTTAGCGCAGCATCCTCTGACCTCCATCCATCTATCCATTATCAACCCTACTTAATCTAGTTTACACAAGAAGGTCTGGAACCTATAATAGCAACTTTGCAGAAGTCTGAAAGCAAACCAGAAAGGGGTTTCAGACTATCGCAAAGAAACACAGTCAAGCACAAAACCACACTCACAACAGGGCCTACTTTAGAGTCGCCATTTAATCTAACACACACATATCTGAAGGAAAAAAAAAAAGAAAAAAGTCTTCATAGAAGACAACATAAAGCAGGCTTCATAAAGAAGGTGGCTGGATCAGGAATTGAAACTAATACTATAGAAAGAAAAGGAGTTATTTGCAACTTGAAAATTAAAAAAGCTAAAATATATGTAGGCCTAAATTATATTATTATTAAATTAAAATATAAATTAAGTGCAGCAATGATTCCCTTAAAACTAACCACAACTGCTCTATTATAAGTACTCTACATGTTAGCATTTCCGTGTTAGTGTGATCATATGAAGTCTGTGGCAGAGAGCTGGTGATGGTTCTTCTTCTCCTTAGACATTTATGTACTTTCTTGACCTGAATCATACTACAGAATGTAACGAAAGTATGAGTTCACTCCCTTTCTGGAACTCTTGAAATTAAATCTTTTCTCAATTTATAATGGTACAGTATCTAACAGTAGGTTTACTTATATTTTTCCTTAGGGATAAGTGGTAAATAAGATAAATGTTTTCTATTTTTCTAAATGTAGTTGTTTCTTAATTATACAGTACTCGCACGTTTGACCAACATACAACACATCGCCATTCTCCAGTAGCGTGGCAAAAAGAGCGAGACAGAGAGATAGGATACTTTATTTATCCCAATTGGAAAATTGCAGTGCAATAGTAGCTGCCACAAAAGCTGCACTAAGTACTTAACCTAAAATATCAGGAGTTAAGTCTGCTCAATTTCAGTATGGCATCAGCATGTTCTCCTCGTGTTTATAGTTGTGTCACCAGCGGACACAGGCTTCCCACCACATTCCAGAAATATTTGCAGTACAGTACACCCCCATCATATTACAGTTTTCCTATTATTCCACTCCAAACCTGTATTTACATGTTCTTACAGAATTATGAATAGAAGTGGCATGTGCCCGTGACCATGTAGTGCGATGTTCCCAGGATATCGTAGCTCTGTTTATCATGGTGCCAGAAAGTGGCAATATTTACCATGCTGGTCGGAGATGGAAAGACAAATGTCACTGTATTCTGTTCACAGGATGTTACTACTACTCCTACTACTACTACTACTACTACTATTGGCAACTTATGGCTTCCTAAACCACACCTTTTTTATTATTACTTTCTCTCTCTTGGTCTTGATTTGTTTACACATATGCATCCAGAGGGAATTTCACCAAAGGCAGCTTTTCTATTGCTACTCTTCTTAAATAAACAACTTGGTCCTTATCCTGCGAGCCTGATATTTCTTTCACTTAACATACCATGACATCTTACATTCTTACCAGCTCTCTCTATGGCTTTACACTCCCTCCAAGCTCGAGTTATAATATGTGGAAGGTGAAGATGCCTATCCCATAGCGTCTTTGGAAAAAATTCCACCTTCTTTTACCTTTCACTGGTGCTCTCAGCAATAGGACTTTTTGGCCACCCACCGTAATTTTTAATTAAGAACTTAATTTCCCTCCAACTGCCACCTTCTTCCATTGATCAGTCTCCCCACACCTTCTCTACAGCAACAACTCCTACCATGTCAACTGGAATGGCCATTGATGAGTCCATCTCCAACTATCAGTATGGGCTGTCCATAACTAAACACCAAGTAAGGACACAAATATGGAAGCTATACACAGGAAATGCTGTGGGATCAGATGGAGTCACTCCTCGCATCATAGAGCTCTTTGAGAGGCTGGTCCTGCACTATAGGATTCCTCTTGTGGTAGGCCACAAGACTGGAGTGGAGAATGCAATCGTCTACCTGTTCCACAAACTTTATTCTCACCTGGACAAACCTGGCAGCACTTTGAAGCTTATGCTTTTTGATTTCAATACTGCCTTCAGTAACATCCGGGTTTCAATTTTAAGAGGTAAGCTTAGACATATGTGGGTGAATGAGCCTATGATGTCCTGGATAATGGACTATCAGTCAGGCAGACTGTAGTTTTTGATATGAATGTGAGCAGCACTGGAGCATCACAACAACAATCCCATCTTCTTTTCTCTTTACTCTGCACCCCTCATACCTATAAATATACTGTAACATCAGGTCATGTCACTTGCAAAAATTCTCACATGATTCTGCACTTATGGGGAGGCCAATCCACCACTGTGAACATGCAATAACATATCTAAATCAGTCACACTAAGGACATCTAGAGACACCTTGGCTTGTTTAAATAAAATGGACTACATGGATGAAACCTATGTCAATGCATGAAGAAGATCTCCTCTTCATACAATAGGTGCCAAAGCTGGGAACAGATATGTGACTTAGTCACTGTCATTTGAACCACTGAATGTAAAATGCAAAATGGAGCTGTAACTGGTTATTCTGAGGAAGTGTATTGTGGGTTAAGCAGTAATAGCTTCAAAATATTTAGTAGCCATTGATAAGAACTGACACTGACATTCTGCATCTCATTGTTGAGCAATCAAACCACCTTACCAAAGCCACCAACCAGTGGTTAATGATGTATTCATCAAAAAAACTATTGGTGTAGTGGTTAGTACAGCACCCTCCTAGTGTTTGTGCAGGCGTCCCTCACAAAAGTTCAAAATTAGCTTAAATGATAATTCAGTGTTCTCTGTCTAAGTGAGAGTGTGCTAAAGTGGAACCTTATAATGGACTGACCTAGTTCCAAGTTCTGGTATGTCAGGCTCTGGGCACAGAGAGCACTGAATTGAACTAAGGTTTTGTAGGACAGACTGACATTATCCATTTTTGCTTTGTTTGGACATGCAAGACTTTGCTAAAAAGCAAACTGCCAGCACTCTTAATTCCAGCTCAAGCATCAAGTTTTTCTCCTCACAGGGCCTCTTTGTAATCTCTTTATCAGAAAAGGTCCAGAGGCTCCATTCCAAAGTGACATCCCAGATATACCTCTTCAATGCAAAATCTAAACACTTGAACTTGATTCAACTATGGGGAGTATTGATGAACAAAACTTTGCAACAATTGTCAACCAAAAGGTTGGAATTATGCACCCCAAAGAAACCAATGGCAAAACATCTACTCCATTCTTTAAAAACCATTACAAGCACCAGATCTATGCTCTCTCTGCAGGCTCAATGCTCCCAACCTGACATTAACTTCTGCTCCATAGCAAGGACCCCATTGTCTAGGTTAAATGCCATAACAAAGATTGGAGTGATTACTTTTGCTCCGAACAGTAAGCTTGCACTGGACTGGAATAATGGAAGACTAGTTTGTATTGGAGTGTGGTGAGGGTGCCACAAGTCCAAACCTTGCTAAAGTAAAGCAAGATGCACGAGCAAGAGTGGGACTATATGTAAAAGCCACATGTTCATCTTGCTAAAGATGGGAGTTGACTGATCATCAACTGTCCAGCTGATAAAAAAAATTATGCTAGCAAAAGAAGAAAAGACAGTGTGTGTAACCAGAAGGTGCAACCAAGGCGAAGAAGGACAAGAGCTCCAGAAAGTAAAGAAGAAAAGCACACTTAACTTCCTTTCACAGTGCCAGAGAAAGCTGATCCAGAAGGAGCAAAGCATTTCCTATTCCAAACTATAAGTTCACCTTCTTCGATTCAGAGAAAAAAATAATTGTATCGTAATAGTTACGATAAAGCCAGCTGATGTATTATGGAATTGGGATCACTGTAACTGAAATATAATAACCTTAATGAATCTTAAGTTACTAGCTGTTACAAGTTTCTTTTCTTAAATTCAATAGGAAAGTTCAGAGCAACATCTAACACCCACAGAACAGGGTGGGGGGGCTTAAACTTGTGTGGACTAGCTGTGAGCAAATGAACGCCAGGATGTAGATGCTAGAAACTTAATAAATAGCAAAAGAATGTATCCATCTTGAATGTAAGAATTACAAGATCAGATTTCATTAGTTATGTGCCTTTTTCTGTTGGAGAGAAAAAAGTTCAATTAAGCTAGCATAAATGTATGTTTTGTGTTATTTTCATATCACTGTATCTCTATACATGGATATATGCAATATATATATTATATATATTATGCACAAAATTTTATATATATATTAACCTTATGAATAAATTGAATTATTTGGTTATTACAGCTAGCGTGTTTGGGTTATTTGACGAAAACCATTTAACCATTATGTCCAGATCACAACAGAGAAAGTGAAAGTTATATAATGTAGGCTTTCATTGATTTATGAACATCATTCATAAACATCTTCATAGTTCCAGTGTCCATATAGAAGGTAAAGTTGAGTTATCTCACACACGTTACAATGTTTACTGTTATGTAATTACTTATTTCACTTTGAAAATATATATACTTGTAGTATTTGTTTTGTACATTGATTTATGCCATTCATTGATAAATGTATTTAAATAGCTATTTATCATAATTATCATTTCCATAAAAAATCCATTCCAAAAATATACCTTCATTATTATAAAGTAATCTGTTTGTAACTAATGGCATCTCTTCATTTTGCTAATTTTTTAAAAACACATTCTCAGTTCTTTTGTGACTTCCAATGTGTTGCTGCTAACCACCACTGACCTTGCCACAGTATCAGGAGATGCACTAAAACATGTCAAGTTAAAAATTAAAATGAATTTAAATGAATTCAAATTAGAAAGGTGTTGGCAGAAGTTGACTATAATTAACCTTTTGTTAATACATAAATTGAAAAAAAAGTCTCTTAGGTTTTAGGAAACTGAATGAATGGTCTTTGTTCCTTTTGTTATGTAGGTCACACAGCTGTACTTGCCATGTCATGTATCAAAACAGACAGTCTACAAAAATGAAGCTTGTATGTTTGCAAAAATATATCTTTTAAACATACCTTTATATGTAAATACCAATTTCAAGGTCATGGTAAATGTGTTGTTAATTTTTTTTCCTGCTTATGTTACAAGTAAAATGACAAAAAATTAGACAGTATTAAATATAAAAATATATACAATAAGTCACTCAGTTTCAAAACACATAGCATTACATCTGCACAATCTGATCCATCCAAAACATTTTTCCAGTGATTTGCCTATGATTTGCTAACCATGAATCTAATAAGTTGGTATAAAGCTGACCTCTTATTTTAAAATGGCATTTTAAAACAAAGCACAATACCTCTGGATAATACAGGTTGCCTGAGGTGCAGATCACGTGCATCTTTAATAAGCTAAAGGGATGCAATCAATCAGGACTTGGAATAGCATGACTGTTCAAAGCATGGATGCACTTTTCAAGTTACAATAAGATTCGTTTTAGTAGAGATTGCTAGCAGGATTTGAAAAGCACTGAATCAGTAATGTCAATGCCATATCATAGAAGCTCAGTCAAAAAAAAAAGGTTTAATCTCACAATTTTATCAGTGATAAAAAGATTCGCATTTTGTTTTTGCTTCCCAATGCACTGGTTAGCTAGAATTTTAAAATAAATTTTCAGAAAAAAAAAACATTTTTAATAGCACCAGGAATTTAAGCAATTTTTTGTTTCTAAAATAACTTTAGCAGCACATGAACAACCTAATAAAAGGAGGAAAAGATGTGGTACAAGAAGATTGCACTAAAATAATGATTGGCATGACACCAGGTGCACTAGGTTTTGGTAATGGTTCGTATACTGCACAACAATCTTCAGAAATTACATAGTATGCAAAATCAATTTTTGTTTTATAGTGTGTCATTTAATTCAAACACCATCATAAAGTGCCATATAGAACAAATTCAAATTAAAGGACATGTGCATATATTAAAGATTTAGAGTAGTACTACTCCACGTACTCTGTATAACGCTTAGAGATGAAGGAACTGGATGGTCAGATGTATTAGCCCAGTAAAATATCACTTACCTTGTCCTAATGTGCATGGGCCCCAGATGTATTCACTCAACGGTATTGTAGTCTCTTTTAAAAGGATACTCCACTCAAAAATGATTTTTTTTTTTTGTATTATGTTACTTATCCCATGTGTTCAGTGTGATGACCAAGAAAAATTTGTAATCTAATGTTTTCATGGAGAAGGGAAATAAAATAAAAAAATAAGTTTGATAGAATTGAAGTCTATACTTGATCTTCAATTCAAAAGCTCAAATTGGCGCCAATTTTTCTGGAAACTGTCAAGCACCACTTGCAGGCAGTCGAGATGCGACCTCCAATCATTACTGAAAATGACCATATCATTGAGATAGGTTCCAGCATATTCAGAATGGGGTCTGATTCATCATTTGCTGAAAAGTCAATGGCACACCATGCAGCCCAAATGAGAGCCTGGCGAATTCAAGCAACGCATCTGGGGTAGCAAATGCAGTCTTTTCGCAACTGGACACCTCCGGGGGTAGCAGCCAGTATCCCTTCATGAGGTCCAGGGTGGAAAAATACGAGGCTTGTCTGAGTTTCTCCAACAAGTCATCAATACGCAGCATCAGGTACACATCAAACTTGGAAACCTTATTCAAGCATCTAAAATCTATACAGAACCGAACAGAACCATCCAGCTTTGGAACTAAAAGAATTGGGCTTCGCCACCTGCTTTTACTTTTGCAAATTACACCCAGTTTGAGCATCTGCTTCATCTACTCTAGTATCACATTCTTTGTCGCGTCTGGCAGACAATATGGGCGCATCTGTATTTTAACTCCAGGTTTGATTATGATCTTGTGTTCAGCAATTTCAGTCTGGCCAGGCATGACTGAAAAGACATCGGAGTTCCTCCTGATCAGTGACAGTAACTCAACCATCTAGGCGTCCGTCAAATCACCAATAGCAACGTCTGTCTGGAAGACTGCCGCTGATGTGGCCAACACTTTGTGTGATTTGTGCCACACTTTCAAAAAGATTAACATGTATGATTTGCAAGGGCCTTCGTCTGCCAGGTATTCTGACCTTGTAATTTACAGGACTCATATGCTCTTCCAATACTGCTGGACCCGACCACTTCTCCTGAAATTTTTGGGGGTCAGATGAGATCAACACCAGGACTTGCGCACCCTTTTTGAATTTGCAAAGTTTGCTTTCTTGTCATACTTATGTTTTTGTTCCTCCTGTTCACACTGATGATGCTCCACCACAATAGAGGAAAATTTAGAAATCTGCTCTTGGAGCAAAATGAACTGATAGACAAATCTCACCCAGTGAGTTGCACTGTGAACCTCTGTCCATTCCTCCCAAAAAATATCCAAGATCCCTCATAGTGGGTGGCCAAATAACAATTCAATTAGACTATTGCCAGTGGATGCCTGGAGGGACTCCCAAACAGCAAACAGGAAAAAGGGCAACACGGTGTCCCAGGAGATCAGATCCGCTAAATCATTTGTTTTAAAATCTTGTTAAATCGTTCAGCCAGGCCATTCAGCTGTGGGTGATAAATAATGGTGCACAATTATTTAATTCCAAGGTTCTCACACAGCTGCTTCATGACGCGAGAAGGTGCACCCTTGTCAGTTAAAATCTCAAAGAATGCCAATATATGTGAATATTTCTGATAGAGCCTTAACAATAGCTTGGGTGTTGGCCTACTGCAGAGTGGCCACCTCAGGGTACTTTGTTGCATAATCAACCAACATGCGCATGTACTGATAACCATTCTTGCTCTTAGGAAGTGGGCCAACAATGCTTAACCCAACCCTCTCAAACAGGACATCGAAAATAGACCCGTTAGAGCTTCCCTCTCACTGATGTCTATGAGTGGAAACAACTTGACAATTGGGGCAAGACTTACAAAACTGTTCCACATCTCAGCCCATATTCAGCTAATAAAAGCATTTCAAAATGTGATCCCTGGTCTTCTCCTTGCCAAGATGACCCCCCAGACATCGGTGTGAGCAATTTTTAAAACCGTCTCTCTTTGCCCGCTTGGGACCACCAACTGCTCAATCAGCCCTTCCCCTATACAAGCAGAAATCACCCAATATAAGAAATCATCTTTAATCAAAAAGTGTGGTATTTTGAAATTTGGGCCCTCCTATTCCATATAGTGAGTCATTTGAGACATGTGTTTGTTTAAATGCAAAGTCTAAGCTGTGGTCGGACCATTGCAGATGCGCAAACTCAGTTTGAGTATCAGTCCCCACTTCTCCTGGGCCCGATACAGAACCCTGCTTTACTCCAGCCATTGTTTCTCTGTGGCCCATAGCTGCTGTCTGGCCTGTGGAGGATGAAGGTGTGGACACCTGATGCAAAGTGTCCTCCAATTGTCCCAGACCCTTAGGCAAGGGGTCGACTCCTACCTCACTGGACAAATCAGGTTCAGCTTTTAAGCTGGCTCCGTGACATACCTTGTTAGAGGCGAGCACCACCCTCTCGACTGCAAGGAGAGGTATCCTGCAGGTGGCTAAGACGTGTGAGAATAGGGCATTCCTCTTTCTTTTTAAAAGAGGCCAGGCAACGTCTCCATGAACACAGCAAATGTTAACCTGGTCCATATTTGCCTAGGTAATCTACTGGAGCAACTCAAAGCAGACTACACAGAGGTTATTACCAAAATTCAACAGGGTGGGGATTTTGTGTCCAGCCAACTTAATTGAGACCTTGAAATGGTCTTTCTTCAACACCTTGGGAGAAGCCTGAGCCAGACCAAGGTCCATGGATGGTGCAGGCAAGAGGTGGCAATCCTAAGCCAGATATCCTGGTTGATCACAGCAAAACCACTTATGCTTGATCCCAGCTGGGAGTTTTCAACGATAGCTTCTTCTACACAGGATGTTGGTCCGTGTGTCCCCAGGCAGTGGCATTAGCGACTTTAGGATCCTGGTCTTGAGCAGGAGAAACCGAGGCAGGGGGTGGCATCAGACATTGCTCTGAGGAGAGGATTAGGTAGAGGCCGCAACCCATAGCTCTGGCGATTGGCAGGGATGGATTGGTTGGGTCAAAGTTATTGTCAAGTTAGGATTGCCCCTCTGTTTCCAGGTGGCTTGGGCGCCCTTCAGTCTGTGGGTCCAGCAGTAAGTGGACATCGCTCTGAAGCATCTCATCACAAAGGTCTTCATTTATCCCTGACAAGACTGTCAATACAAGCTTTTCCACAATGCTCTTGAAGGTGTCTCCACGAAACCAGCTTTGAATCAGGTCTACCAAGTCCTGGACCTGTCCCCATATAGGCTGATCTGGATCAATTTGCCATAGCCAAAATGGATGTCACTTGGCCAAGGAACTCATAGCTGTGCAGAGGAGGGTCTTTTGCTTCAGGAAGTCAAAATAATCAAGCTTTTCGGAAGGAATATTTTGCATCACCTGTAGGGCCTCTCCGGTCAAAAAGGAAGCCAAAATAGCAACCCAGCCTCTCTTGTTCTAGCACATCAGTGTTGCTGTGTGTTCAAAACAGAATAGGAAAAATTCTGGGTCATTCGAGGGAGCCTTCTTCACCAGCACGTCCTGGGATGGGCAAGGACAGGAGCACCTGCAGGAGCCTCATCCGGCTCCGGTGGGAGAGGAACATTGTAAGTCTGTTGAGGATCCACTGGTGTAAAACCCCAGTCCTGGTACCATGTGATGCGCAAGTCACTGTCTTCCACCCACAAGAAGTCCACAGGCTTCAGGAACACCAAATTATTTATTTTTAAAATGGACACAGTCAGGGTATTAATTCAAATGGAACTACCACTTTAATACACACAGACCCAAAAAAACAAGCAATAATGGTGCCAGGTTTGTGGCTGGGTTAGATTGTTGCCTGCATCAACCATCGGCTGAGTGGCGTGTTATGTGGTCAAGCTGCGAATCTGTGGTTGCCTCGGCGATGGACATGCAATCCCTACCTGCGTTGATAATTTTGGTGCACCACACAGCTGGGGGAGTTTTGGGGTCTCAAAAACCTCACAATATTTTATACATTTTATTTTATACATCTCTGGATTAATGAATATTTTTCTGCAATCATTACATGTTGGTTTATGCTTTTAATGAATGTGATTGTTTTATTTAAATAAATGTGTAAAATGTATTCATTTTAATTGAATTTAATAATTCCATAAAATTCCTGCCCATGTGTTTCATTCCAAATCTGAAAATAAATTCTCAGTTTTCCAAGGACACATGAAGTGCTTCTGTGTTTACAAATCTGGCTACAGTCAGGCTCACCAAAATTAGAAACTTTGTAAAGGATGAAGTCTTTGAAAAACAAATCTCTTCTAAATGAAAAGTATTGCATTTGTACCAGTTACACTAACTATAATTTGTTAAATAAATCTTAATATGTTGACCAGTATCTTACATACACTGCTATAGTCATCTCTGTATAGCAGTAGGAGTTTAGTGTATTTTTAACTGTATCTCATAGCAACAAAAGCCCCTTACAAATGGCAAAGACATTTGGTGGGTAATGAACAAAATGAGCTTTAAACTGTGGGCATCAAGTAATACTAAAAAAAATGGATGACAGCCAGGGTGCCCTCAGCCCATCAGATATAACAAAATTAACAAGTAAAATTAACGCAAAGTGGTGTCTTTTGCCAGAGTGTGTTACTCTTTGTAGTTATTTTTGAAAGTGAGGACTGATGAATCCCAGTAAAGTACAGTAAACAACTTGCATGCTTAGATGTCAGAGTTGTGGAAAACATGTTCAGAAAAAGTATTCCTGCTGATAAAACAAATTCTAGTGTGAATATGTGGCCAGTTAATATAATCTCTAATCCTGATGGATTAACCAGTAATTTTCCAGATTTATTCTAACGTATATGCTGGGGTATATGAATGGCAGTTTGCTCATCAAAAAAACTAATGTCACTTTACATGACAAATTACTAGAGATTAATAACACTAAGAAACAGTAAAATTAAAATCTATCAAATGAACATGAAACTTTAAAATGAATGTAAATAGGAGCTAATTTACAATAAATATTTATAGAAAGCATACATGACTCACAATCTGTAAAGTTATTAAAAAGATTTACACACAAGGATTACACAATCAGCAGCCACTTTATTAGGTACACCTGTTCAGCTACTTGCTAAAGCAAATATCTAATCAGCCAATCACATAGCAGCAACTCAATGCATTTAGGAATATAGACATTGTCAAGATGACTTGTGAAGTACAAACAAACAGAGCGTCAGAATTGGGAAGAAAGGTAATTTAAGTGACTTTGAACGTGTAATTGTTTTTGGTGCCAGACGGGCTGGTCCAAGTATTTCAGAAGCTACTGATCTATTGGGATTTTCACACAACAACCATATCTAGGATTTACACAGAATGAAAAGAAAAAAAAAGGGGGGGGGGGGGGGGGGATATCCATTGAGCAGCAGTTATTTGGGTGAAACTGCCTTGTTGATGCCAGAGGTCAGAGGAGAATGGCCGTACTGGTTCAAGCTCATAGAAAGGCAACCATAACTTAAATAACCACTCATTACAACTGGGGTATGAAAAAGAGCAACTCTGAATGCACAACACATCGAACTTTGAAGTAGATGGGCTACAGCAGCAGGATACCACACCAGGTACTACTCCTGTCAGCTAAGAACAGGCAACTGAGGCTACAATTCACTTGAGCTCATCAAAATTAGACAACAGAGGATTGGAAAAATGTTGCCTGGTCTGACGAGTCTTGATTTCTGCTGTGACAGTCAGATGGTAGGGTCAGAATTTGGCATCAACAAAATGAAAGCATGGATCTATCTTGGCACACTTTGGGCCCCTTTGTAACAACTGAGCATTGTTGCTGACCATGTCCATCCCTTTATGAATGCAGCGTACCCATCTTCTGATGGCTACGTCCAGCAGGATAATGCACTATGTCACAAAGCTCAAACCATCTCATATTGCTTTCTTGAACATGAAAGTGAGTTCACTGTGCACAAATGGCCTCAGCAGTCACCAGATCTCAATCCAATAGAGCACCTTTAGGATGTTGATGCAAATCTCCCATTTAACATGGATGCGTAGCTGACAAATCTGCAGGAACTATGTGCTCCTATCAGGTCAATATGGACCAAAATCCCTGAGGAATGTTTCCAGTTCCTGGCTGAAGCAATGCCATGAAGAATTATGTTAGTCCTGAAGGCAAAAAAGGGGTCCAACCCGGTACTAGCAAGAAGTAACTAAAAGTGGCTGGTGACTGCATATTGAACAAGTTTTACAGGCATAACTTTTGCACTATGTGGGTCATCAAGTGTTCACTTTAGGACACTGTTCTGTACAGAATGAGTCACAAAGCTAATATAAGCACCTGCTTCTCCAAGCGTGACATGCATGTTCTGAAATTTGCAGTAGTTCCCGCCCACCCCCAAGCCAACATGGTCAACCAGTATTTGTTCTCAACTCCCATCAGAATTCTCAAAGCAGCATCTTTGCACATCTGGTAATCCCTCCAAGTTATCAACAAATTAATGAAACGAACTGCAGTAATCCAAAAGAAGTTAACATGAAGACAGGGCAGAGTATTTCCATATTTCAGACAAAGAAGTAAGGTCGTTCCTGGAAATGTTTTGCACAAGTGAAAAATAACTGATGATAGACGACAAGTCAGATGAATAATTCAAGGCACCATCAAACCTGAATCCAAGGAATTTAATAGGTGGTCAGGATCCTTATTTGAAAAGAATAATTCATGCTTCTTGAGTGGAGGCTGAGATTTTGATAAGAAGTAATTCTGCTCTTTACGATCTTCACGTCATGCCAGACTAAGACAGAAGAATGAGGTCATGATGGCAAATCAGGACCCCAATGGCAACACACAGAGAAAATAAGCTGACCAAACGATAGCTGAATTTTATAGTAAAATATGGACATTATACTGGAGAGATTAAAAAAAGATGGTTATCTATTCGATGCTTGGTGGGTGGAGAATAAGTAGTTTATTCAAGAGTTATAAGCAGGGAAGGCAAAATTAAAATAGGAGAAATAGAGATGAGTCATGACTTCACCATAGGAACAGCTCATACAAGCTTTTCATGTATAAAGAAAACCTCAAAGGAGATAAGATAGATAAATGACATCATAAGCATATACAGTAAATAATCAGTACACAAATTTATAATACCAGAAAACAGAAAATCAGGTTGTGTGTTTGAAACATGAGGGAAAGTCTGGCACATTAAAGAGGGAAACAAATAAGTGGAAGCTTCAAACCAAGTAAAGAGAGGCATGCATGGACCTTACCTTAAAAGAAAGAAGCAAAATTACAGCCTGGAAGAATGAAAGACCCACCTTTTTCACAGGTTAAAATATCTAATATCATTTTTCAGCAAGGCACTACAATTAAGTTTATGACCTCCAATAAGTGTAACGATGGAAAAAAGAAACAGTATTTGTTGTTGGACTAAAATTTCAATTTAACAATTAACATGAGAATACTATAAAAAATCTAAACTTTACATCAGTAAAAAAAAACAAAATAGTGAGAATAATGCCAACTGTGAAAATGAACAACAGTTGTTTTGCACGTCTCCAGTATGTTGTATGACTGCCTCTCTCAGCTAACACTGCAAATGAGCCTCTAAATCTGCAGTTACTGATATTATCCAGCCTTCAAGTATGGCCCCATAATGCTACTGGCGTTTGGCAGGTAAAGTGTTAGGTCTCCAGATGTTGTAATGCAGGGCAGCCCAAGGTGTTCAGCTGAGTTCCAGCCAAGACAGCTCTCACACATTACATTCATTCCTCAGAATGGCTGATAACAGTAGATGTGTGTGGCCTGCTATTACTCTACTATGGGGTCATGAGGCGCCAACAGAGGGTCTCTGACAGGTCACCTTGTTCTAAAGCCTGCACATCACTGTGCTGTCACTCATTCATCAAGTATGCCAGGAGCTTCAGCAACAGTATGGGTGATGGATATGGAATAACCTCACAGATGAACCACTCTAATGAATCAGTCCAGGTGCTCTGGTATAGTCACTCAATGGCAACCACTTTGTGGACAGTCATGCATCCTGCCTGTCTGCTGAAACCTTTTCTGCAGTCACAGTGGAAGGCTTAATCCATACTATCTGATAATGCTGGCACGTGATCCATCTTCCTGTAGCATGTCACTTGTTTATGGAGACACGTGAGGCATTATGGAATACACAGAAAACTGGCTAATTCTGTCCTTTGTTTGCTGTGGCTTAAGCTCTGTAGTAATGCGGTTTTGTTCCACCAGGACCTTCTTTGGAAGAAGCGAATCTAATGAGTGGTCATGTGTTTGCGAAGTTGCAATGCCTCATTGCAATAGCTGCATTGCTGGTCAGATGGTCTAAAACAAACTATAGCCTTTTGTGAAAATATACAAGCAAGAACAACAGTTTTCTCATTTCACCCTCTGTGGGCATATACACCCTAACCTTGCCCTGGCAAACATTTTTTTTTCTGTGTCAATGGTCAGAAGACCAGAGCCAAAAAAACAAATTAGGCAACAGCGTAGAGTGGCACTTGGGCACAGGTGGAGGCAGCCAAATGCACCACTTTAAACTTCTATGTGATCTACTGGAAACATGATGACAGAGCACAACATACTATTACGCTCTCCCCAGTCATGTCAAATGGCTGAGAAATGTGTCAGTTCCAGACAGGGCCATCCACCCGGGCCTCTTTGGCAAAGGCGCCAATTCTGATTCGTGGAGTGAGCTGTCAGTCAACAGCAAACTGGAGCACGATAAAATGATCAAAATTGAATGGCTGTGAATACAAAAAGTGGAGACAATTAAAAGAGCGGGCACTCCAAAAACACAAAGGCTCATTCTTGAAATACATTGTTTTAGACAACAGCATTAAGAGTGCCTCTCAGCGTTCACCATGTTGGTGGCTTTAGGAGAGAACAGCTTAAAAGTGATTAAAAAAAAAAAAAAAAAAGAAATACCTCCATTGTACAACTCAGGACAGTCTTAATGGAGTGGCTACAATTTCCATAGATCATGAACTGGTGCAGAAAATTGAAATAGAAGATGCAGTTAGGATTCATCCAGTCATGAAGGTCCGGTGTGCAATCTTCTGAAAGGCAAGCTTAATATAATAATGTCATTAACGTAACATTGATTTTTAAGTTGTTTTCAGTAGGCTAGCAGTCTGGTTTGGGCAAAATGACCCAGTAGATATTTTTCTGCGTGTTGACACTGTTGAGAGAGATGGTGTATTTATGATGTGTGTATTGAACCATCATTCCTGCAGGGCTCAAGCTAACCTACTGCACACTTAACGAAGGTTTAAAGTGGAAATGCAAAAGCTACAATATTTGTTCTTTCTGTGTAATTGCCCATTTGTTGCATTGCCACTAATTCAAAGGAGGTGCCAGATTGTGCTTTGTCTAGAGCAGTAGAACGGCATGCACCATCCCTGGAAAACACCAGATAACTTTGTGAGTAGCAAAACAATTGCGCCTCTTAAACTATAAGAGCTCACAATGATTGAAGTGTAACAACAAGAAAATAAAGAGGCAGTTCTTATCTGACAGTGCAGTTAAACAGCTCTACCGTATCTTTAAGAGTTGAAAAGAGAGCATTATAAATGATATAAAACCTCATATTGGTTAAACATCTACAGATAAAGGTTACCATCCCATACAGAAAGGTGAGCTATGTTTTGGTCCAGTGTAAAGTGTGATAAATCAGTGTCAGTAAAGTGTAAGTACAGAGCTTTAAAAGTGAATAATTATATAAAACTAGGTGGTTCGCCCCTGCTCGCTTCACTCGCCAACCCCCCCTTCACGTCTCTGCCGCTTGTGTTGTGTAGAGGGGGGCTGAACGCACCCCAAGGAGACTCAGTCGCTTCTCCGAAACCCCCTCTTAAATGGTGATACAATGGGAAACAAATACAGTTTTTTTTCTTTTACCTCGTCTTTGTTCGATCAGCTGCTGTATTGCTGATGCTGCCATGCTGCGTGATCTATCACGCACGGTACTTCAAACATTTAAAGGCTTGTAAAGTAGTTGTCCTACTCTTTGTCTTTTATTTCCAGCCCCAGGCATGGTTAAATCTTTTGGCGCAAACTCTCATCTTGCGTGACGGGATTTCTTGATATTTTTTAGTTTATAATTTAAGAATCTGATAATCTAACAGCATCTCATTAAAGTTCGATAAATTCTGAAAAAAATGATATCAAACATATATATGTAGGTTTTAAAATAAGCCCGATTTAAAGAGTGGCAAAAAACATGACATAAAAAATTGTTGCACTTTTACCCTTATCTATATCTCTATATATGATATAGATATGATTTTCTCTCACTTTTTTGCCACGCTTTAAAAATATAGATAGATTCACCAGAGTACAATTGACAAATTTCTAGATACGCAGAATCAGTGAAATACAGTGATACCTTGAGATACGAGTTTAATTCATTCCGTGACTGAGCTCGTAAGTCAAAATGCTTGTATCTCAAATCAATTTTCCCCAGTGAAATTAATTGAAATGAGATTAATTCATGCCAGCTCCAAAAAACCACCACAATTTTTTGTTAAATGTTTTCAACATAACAAAAATGTATTTATAATGAACAAATCTAGAGAGAATCTAAAGAAATAAACAGATGTTGGCGGAGCCGATTAGCATATTGTATTATTTTTTCTTTCACTTCACTTTTGCTTAACTTGATTTTCTTCTTCACTAGTTTTTTTCTTTTTTGCCACGCTTTCGTCACTTTCATTCGCAGGGTGTTTCAATAGAAACCTGTCCAAGGAGCTTAGTTTCTTCCTCCCCTTTAGAATGTTTCTGAAATTAGTTAGGCAAGTCTCATTAAACAGCGCCGCTGCACAACCAGTTGCAACTTTTTCAGGGTGTTGCTTTTCAATAAACTCTGAAACTTTTTCCCACATTCCCAACACTTCCTTTATCTCACTTGAAAAGATAACCTACTCCATCTCTAGCTCCTCTGCGATACCAAACTCCTGCAGAACCTCCATATGTTGCTGCGTCTATAGCTTCGTCAACTCCTCCGTCGTCAGTTCCTCGGAATGTGTGGCGACAAGCTATTTGATGGCTCGTATCTCGAATTTTGGCTCAGAACTCAAGGCAAAAAATCAACCTAGTGACAGCTCGAATCTCAAAAAACTCGTATGTTGGGGCACTCATATCTCAAGGTACCACCGTACAGGATTTTTGCTTTATATGCAAGTAGATATGTTTCTTTATTCTTTCTTATGTTTGGGTGCCAAGAATAAATACCACATATGTGATTTGTACATACTGTAAAAATGAAAGTTTTAGTCATATGTATTATAGAAAAGGTATGGCATGTGTGAAAGGGAGGAGGGCAAGTTATAAAGATAATTATATACCCTAGTCTATAAACCTACCCTACTACATTGTTACTTTCATACCATTCACACCCCTTCATTAACCAGAGCATCTGTGACTGATCAAGGTGAGGCTACAATGGTGAGAGGTGGTGGCATTCAACTTTCTACAAGCAGGTAATCTCTAATTAAACAACCAAGCATTCATTTAATCTTTAAATATTTTATTCATTACTTGGTCAAAAAAATTAAACAGATATTTTGGAAGCTCTAGTTTCAAAGCACAAGCTAACCTTGGGTGGATGAAAAGTTAAAAGTGGCATACTCACTCAATTACTCAACTTATATTTTGCAATTCATATAACCTGAATATTCTAAAGCAAACTTTAAAAAGTCCTACATGAAGAGGAGAAGAATATACAGACTCCACACAGAAAAATGTATTGAACATGGACCCCTAAGGTGGAATCTGCAAACCAATTCCTTATAACGATATTCATAAATACTTTTGACAGTGCTAAATGTCAGACAAGTCTTCTAGAGTTATACATTTTAAATGTCAGTTTTTTTTCTAATTAAGTATTTCCACAAGAAAATAATTTACTTTAGCTACAATAGACGAACTAAACTGATAATATATTAAGTAATGCAAGTGTAATCTCACAAAAGTACATTTTCCTCTTTCTGAAATTTTCACCAAAGCACAGTTGGTTATCTCACTCAAAAGTAACTAAACATGCTTAGACCTGCTACTCCATATATTTGAAAAATCTCAGTTGACATCCAATTTCAAGAAGATATTTTGAAAAAAAAACTTCTGTTCACTGGTTATGCCGTGGATTTGATATTCACAAGCTAGTAAGAGTGTGAAAGTTGTAAGATATCTCCTTAGTCTGAGATTATCATTTTGTAGAATTGCACGTTCTCCTTAATTTCCATGATGGTACTCATTTTTGTTTGGTTTTATTCATTCTTTTCACAGTATTTTAATGTAACACTGTCAGCATAGATGAACATACTGTATATTGCTAAAAGTTAGAAAGAAAAAAACAATTAGCATCTATATATTTTTGCATTTACCTATTACCAATGGTTTATATTCACTCTTTCAGGTTCTATGCTATTTGAAAACAGATTACATTCATTCCCACTGTGCGTCTACAAATAGGGCTATAAAAGTATAAATTCCTACATAGTTAAATGCACCCAAATACTGGGTGTGCAACAGGAAGACAATCAATAGTAACCACAATGGACCTAGAAAAGGAAGGAGCAAGTTACATATCACTATTTGAAGCAAAGACTCTTCTTCTTTTGGCTGCTCCTGTTAGGGGTTGCCACAGCGGATCATCTTCTTCCATATCGTCCTGCCTTCTGCATCTTGTTCTGTTACCCCCGTCATCTGCATGTCCTCTCTCACCATATCCATAAACCTTCGCTTAGGCCTTCCTCTTTTCCTCTTGCCTGGCAGCTCTATCGTTAACATTCTTTTCCCAATATACCCAGCATATCTCCTCTGCACATGTCCAAACCAATGCAATCTCACCTCTCAACCTTCCAACTTCAGCTGACCCTCTAATGTACTCCTTTCTAATCCTGTCCATCCTCGTCACACCCAATGCAAATCTTAACATCTTTAACTCTGCCACCTCCAGCTCTGTCTCCTGTTTATCGCTCAGTGCCACCGTCTCCAACCCATATAACATAGCTGGTCTCACTACCGTCCTGTAGACCTTCCTTGTGAGTATGTTTCCATGTTTATCCTTTATTATTTAAAGCAAAGACTCTACAGTTAGTAAATGCAAAGCATCACTCATTTCCAAATTTAACTCTTCCAGCAACAAAATAGAATATTGCAGCCTGAAAAAAATTGTTTGATTAAAATCATTAGAGGTAGTATGCGATCTACAATATTAAAGCATCTATGTAATAAAGATCCTGTTACACAAACACCCCTTTGGCATAAGTTTCCCCTTACCATTTCTTGAGTGTTCCTTATAGAATGGATACCATACTGCTTACATTTGGGTATCCAGTTCCAGTATAAATCACACTGTTACATATTTCACATCTTCTGATGCTCTCAGATAAGGAGCACTTAAATTGAGCTGATAACCGGAAATACCAAATACTTGTAAAACCATTTTATGGCACTTCTTAGTAGTCCTGAGTTTGAAATGTTGAAGGACATTTAAGTGGAACTACAATAAGAGCAATATTTACAAACTAGCCGACGCCCGCCGTAGCATACGGTGGTGTAAGAATAAGAACGAAAAATAATGAGAAAGGAATTCAGAAATCAAGAAGAAATAAATACTTCTTGAAAGACGCAGTTGTGAATAGGTGTTTTGGTGGAAGACAGATAATGAGTCGAAAGATCTAACCCTAGAAAACAATAACAACCCCAAAAAGATGTTGTAGAATGTCTCTAAGTAAGCTTAATTCAAAAGACTCGTACTTCAATATCAGGTCTGTGCTCTGGTCTTTGGGTATCCGACAGTGCATGTAGAATTTCCGGCCAAGCAGGATTACATGTGAAAGTAATAAATAAATCAGGCTTTCCAAATTTATGTACTATGGCCATGGCATCCTGATAGTTTTGTTGCATGTATCATGGACTTTCTGGAAATGTGGACGGTAATATGATCATTTTGCCTACACATAAACTATTATTTTTAGTGTTTGCTTGCAGTGCGTCTGATAGTCTTTTGTATTGTTCCACACGCAGATCTTGTTGATGTAATCCGAGATAGTTGAGACGCGCACCCTCTGTTTTAACACACGCATCTATGACGTACTGTTGGAATAGTTTACCGCTGGAGTGCAAAATACTAAATGTATTCCTCATTGCTAATCTGTACGCATAAAATTGGCATTGAATAAGCCTTATACGCTTGGCGGTTCTTTTATCGGGAACATGTTGTAAATCTTTGTGCCAGCCAATGTCTCCGTAAGGGAATAAAAGTGGGTAAACCACAGTTCAATTCATATTGAGCGTGGAAATCTGTTTACAGGAGTTGCCTATGGGATAGATGCAAATGTCCCTTCGGCAGGCGGTTCGCCATCTTCTCCGACGAAAATCGCTGCAACATCGGTATGACATGTCGGGGCATTGTATCGTCGTAAATCCTGCCTAGGGCTTTCCTTGAAAACCATTCGTACAGATGCTGTTGGATTGGACTGAGTGATTTCATGCATGTGTTTGTATGATTTAGTGAAGGGGTTGATGATTCTGAGCATGGAATCTAGCTGGAGAAGTATTTTTTTCGCTGCATGCAGAGTTTGCTTTATTTTATAAGCTTCAGTAGCTTGCGCTGTGTCAAAAACATACAACTGTCCAGGCAGCATGGGGAAGGATTTGGAAGAGGACGAATAGGAATCGAGAAATGTCGTGTTGGCTGCGTGTGGGCGGGACCGGTTTTGAAGAGGAGCCACGAGCAGCGTGGGGAAGGGTTTGGAAGAGGACGAACAGGAATTGAGAAATGCTGTGTCAGCTGCATGTGGGCGGGACCGGTTTTGAAGAGGAGCCACGGGCAGCGTGGGGAAGAGTTTGGAAGAGGACAAACAGGAATTGAGAAATGCAGTGTCGGCTACATGTGGGTGGGACAGGTTTTGAAGTGGAAGCAGGACGAACCAGAAGAGAAATATATATAAGAGATGATGTTCACATTGCAATATGTTTAAACTAGTTCCCTTTGAATGTGGCATGATTTAAACTTCACAATTTGTATTAAACATGAAATTAATCACTCCTATATATACATTTTATCGTGGCAGTGTCAAGTAGGCAATAACCTATATACAGAAAGTGATGGTTCTCTAGCGGGGAGAATGGAGTATGAGGAGTGACTAATACTACACCGTATATACAACTAATTCCTATTGTGCAATACTAATATATTTCTAAAAAGTGCAACTTATTGCGAAATGTATAGCAGAGCTCTGTTTCCCATAAGGAAGAGTTGAAGGGGTTGTTAAGGTTGATTGAGCATCAGTAATTTTTCCTGGGATATACATCACTTTTTAATTTATTAATGGTAACAGGGTACAATGGATCAGTAAACTGAACATTTAAAAAATAAAATTAATAGAATTAATGACCGTAGATAAAATAATTATTTGTTACATGTAGAAAATATTGTAGTCTTGGTTGGCATTGAGGTGTACTATGTTTTATTTGAAAAGGAGGGAAAGTGATAATAAGCAAGATGAACAGAGTTTTAAAGTCTTGTCCTGAAAAAATAAAAAAATGAACTTTTTGTGGGGCCTAGTTAGTAGCTAACTGGTTCAGCGGAAAAATAACTTGGAAAAAGATGAATTTACAGCAGTGGGTGATACAAATGACTGATGCTCAGAGGGTAGGCATGCGATAGATAGATAGATACCGAGGAAAACTGAATCATGACCCACATACTGCAATTTAAACACATAATTTCCTTCCATTGCACTAATCAAGTGTCATTTAAGTTACTTTTTAAGCACTGAAACAAAATAATTTATGCACGTTAAAATAAAATAAATCAATGATGACCATATGCTTTGCAAACTTTAAACTTAAATACCCTACATTTGTTTTATATGGGGATTTCTCCCTCACAAATGAAATTTTGATCTTACAACTATATAACTGGTAAGTTTTAAGGGGTCACGGCATCAGTCAATGCTGAAGATTAAACCTGCTGTCCTGAGGTTTTAAGGCTATTTACTCAAACTTCCATTATAATGCTGTACACCTTTTAATGTGTTCTTTAAATCTGTGCTTCCATAAAAAAGAAAATTGAATTAAGATACCTTTGGGTCAGCAAACACAGCACAGTCATGTATTAAACTGAATACACACTGCCTGGCAATATGCAGGGATTTCTTGTACACTCAACAACCATGCACACAGTCATTAGTCATCCAGCAGCTGGCACACATACCAAGTATCAAGCACATGAAATGCTGGCACAGAATGGGATGATAAACACAGTTGCCATTCATCTCTTTTCGACAATAAGAAGTCAGCGAGTAAAAACAGCAGCGTGAACAAAGCATTTTAAACCATGGATAATGGGACAAAAAAAAAACAAAAAAACAGCAATTATCCTAGGTCTTTCACTGCCAGGCTACCTTGGTTTCTCCACACTATTTAAACAAAATAACAAAAAAAGTAGGCCCTAGAGCAAACAAACTTAAACTGCAAACAGCCCTGCTTTGAAGTGTTCATCACAGGCAAACAAGAGGCAGGAAGGGAACAGAGAGAAAATAAAAAATAAAAAACACTGCCTGACAGTATACGCCTAGGAACTCAGTACAGGAAATTATAACTTAAGGATGGAATCCACATGTGCAAGACTATTTTTGTAAGGAGTTCAGTAGATCTGATAAGAGCAATCACTTTAAATGCACTTAACACATTGCAAGTATCTGAGGTCACCAAAAAAAAAAAAACACACACTGATCAAGTGCTGCTTACCAATGTCAGGGAAAGCATAACCTTCACATATACTTTTCAGTCAGAAATTAAGATGTAAATGGCTAATATTATGTGTTTCTCATTTACCAATAAAAGATATTTATTTAGTTTGACTGTTGCATTAATTTTTTGAAACCATGTCCTTCCCCCCCCCCCCCCCCCCCGGTAAAAGAGGCACAGGGACCTGGAGAATATCATAGCAGCCAGACAACCAGCCGCAGATGGAGCACAGCCCCATTGCAGGCCACGTTTACACACAGCAATACACACTCATGCTGGGCCATTTTGACCTAATGATAACATTAATAGAAACATTTAAAAATGTACTGGGTTATACATAAAAAGAAATCATGAGAACATTCCTTTTTTATTAAAATACATTTTTTCTGAAAAAAAAATATATATATATATATGACACTCCACAATAATATAGGTTACATGGTGATGAAGAAGGTATTTGCTGCCACCTAAAATACCAAGTTCACTTCTCATCCACAATATTTCTGAGATGTTCAAATAAATTGCTGTTCCCTCCTACACACCAAAAACAAGCTATTGTGTCAACTGGCAAGTTTAAACTATTCAAGTGTGAATGAGAACCAAGGTGTACTCAGTTGTTCTCTGCAGGGGACTGGTTTTTCATTTTGGGTTAGTTACAGACTTGCACCTATTGCTGTCATAACAGAATTTAAATCAAATGTAAACCTGGGTCACACACACAAAAAGGAAAATTTCACACTGTCAATAATAAATGGTAAATGTCCAATAACAATAAACATATGCACACATTGCTGTGCCAGTTTGTACCCCACATTTGACAAAACACTTAACACACTAATAATCCAAACCCAACGTTTTCAACCATATGAAAGCCACAGCCTTTTCCAAATAATTCAATTTTCAAAAATTATATATACTGTATATACCTTTTTATTCTAGCATATTATACATTGTTTAAGCAGCAAAACATTAGAATTGTTCTATACACTCCATCAGTGCAAGCTTTTTAAAATACAAGCATCAGTGGTTTGAAGTGTTTAATGGTAATGTTGAAGCCTGTCACCTTTGATTAGAAAACATCATCACCAAAATTTGCACCTTTACCTAAATTCAAACAAACGTTTAACCTCAGTTCTCCAGCACTACATACATTTTTCTTTTTTCTACATCTCAGTCTCCAGCCCGGTTACACTTTTGGCCCTGTAATAATCTAAAGTAGTGCAGTTGGAAAGAGGCACAAAGGTCAATGCACACTTTTTTTTTTTACTTTTTCTCTATAATGCTGTTCTTACACACCTCGAGTTCACAGTCCAGTTCTACTCCTTGCCTCACGTTTACATCTGATGCGGTTACTAAAAACCATGGAGAACAGTATTGTATCTGGAAGGTGCCCTGAGGATCACGACTTAAGCAGATGTTTTTTTGGGGGGAAACAATTTTGAGTTCCCCTTAAAATATAGTATTTTACAGAAGTTGAATTGGAGAGATGCACACATGCACATCTTCTTGTACAGCCCCAATTTCTTTCACATTTTCTGTCTTTTCACAGCTGCAATCTCATACTGTTCAAAACGACAGATGTTTACAAAGATCCTCCGTGTGCACTACGCCTACTTTATGTGGAGTCATTTCTGGACCACTTCAGTTGGGGTTTCTCTGCTTCCAAATTTCAAGAGTTCTCTTTACTGTGGAAATGACAGCGCTATCGACATAAAACACAGAAGATTACTTTCTGCAAATGTTTACTCGGAATAGTAAACGCTTGCTTTTGCAGTAAGTACGCTACAAATCCTTTAATACGTGAATGACAGCAGCATCCTGCGAGTCAGTAGCGCCGCGGGTACACTCGGGAGGACACAACGTGCGCATCTGCTTTCAGATATGCTGCAGGTGCGTGCCCGGTTTGCCACTCACCTGGCATAAATCTTATTCGTAGCTTGTAACACTTCAGAGCTAATCAAAAAAAATGAGCTCGCGGTTCTGTATCGACGATGCCAACTTAGTTTCCCAAAGTTTCCCTTATGTTAGCAACAATGTAAATTAAAACGTCTAGTTCCTTTGTCTCCGGTTACACGTCTTATCAGATTCTGTGAGACGCAAGGTGTGATTTTCACGCTTCCTGCACATCTAAGGTCTGAATAGCAGGTAAGGCACAGAGTGCTCCGTATGAGACGGCTATATAGAATTGATGAAATCTGAATAAATAGTAGAATTGCAGAAAACAGCGCCCGCCCCCTTCTTCACTCTCACGTCTAAATAATGAAAATAACGTGAGAGAGGCTGCTAGGCGCACAACTCAGTCCGCAGTGTCGTCACGGCGCGCGCAGGATAATTGATAATTGTTGTTGTTCCTAACCATCCGCGGATTATTGTCACTTGCTGTCAAGCACGTATATTTAACAAATAAAGGAACCGTGCCCTCTTCGGGCAATCAAGTTAACCCCAATGATTACACTCCTCCACATTTAAAAAGGCGATGCCCGACAGCTTACAGCCAAACCACAAGAAAATACAGTTTGACTAGTGCTAACAAAATAAGTGCCTAAAGGCTATGGATAAGTTGTAACGCTACAGAGCCGAGTAGCGTGTGCTTCGCTCTTTTTCTTTTCGCCAGCTCCGGTTCACCTTTCACTAACACAACTCAAGTCACTCATCAAAACTATTCAAAGATACATGCATTTGTAAGGTACCTTTCGCTCCGATCGTCGTCAGAAAGCCGGTTCTTTGTTTGTGGCTGGAACCCCCCCCACCAGCTCCTGTAGTTGAACGCAGACAAACCAGAAGCAGCCAGTTCCTAGTCCTGCTTGCCTATGTGTCACTAAATAATCATGAGTGGCGGTGACGTCGACGTCGAAGTGCACGCCTACTCACCGCCCCTTTTTGCGAACGAATCCGTGCCCTTTTTTTACAGTTCTTAATCTAAATTAAGAAATAATAAATGGACGGACACAGGCATCGCGATGGTCGTTTGATAAGCATGAAGAAGAGGAGACGAACGTACACAGTGTCGGGGGAATAGGAGCCTGCTTATTAACATACATGTGCAGTGCAGTACTTTGCAAGTCAGCAGCAGCTGTCAATACCTCTTGCTTCAGTTAACTTACTTTTTACCCTTACGGCGGCCACACAATTCATCTGTTTTCCCGTTGCCTCTGTAATACCTTCTTCGAAAAAAAAATCTCCCTCAACTGCCAATGACCGGTGGGGGTGGGGAACTCTGCGCTTTTATGAAAGGTCCACAGGGAATTCGCGCCCCCTGGCACCAACAATTGGGAACCTCAAAATGATCAGACAGTTGGAATGGATCCAGTCAGAGGTTTTCAAAAAAATCCTAATACATTTAGTATTTGAAAAATAAGTCAGGAGAATGTAGTTTCGTTTGAAAAGTGCAATAGATTTCATATAAGTAGTGCAAAATGTTACATTAAATCCACATACCCCTTTGTTGATCACCTTATTCTAATACAGAATAACTAAAAGGGAACTATGTTCACACTAGACAGAAATTAACCATAACCGCACGCTACTTTGCCGATGGCACATTCGCGCGAACTTTGTCAATTCAGAACTAATCCACCTAACATCACACCCGTCATTTTGTGACGTGACCGGAGAAAGAAAACACGCAGCATGACCTGAAAACTGGACACATTGTTAGACAGAGCCAGAAATCGCAAATCGCTAGTCATCGCGCCAGTCTGACAAGGGAATCTAACACAATATAATTCATTAATACAGCATATGCCTGGCGGGGGGAGTGGCGGACAGTCCTGAGATGGTTGTTGCTTTGAGGCTGATGGTACCGGAATCAACTCAGAATTATATTATATTATATTATATTATATTATATTATATTATATTATATTATATTATATTATATTATATTATATTATATTGTATTATATTATATTATATTATATTAAAATACCCAAACCGTGTCCGCATTCTCAACCCCAAGGTATAGACTGGCAAAAAAAGTTAGTACTGTACATGTATGTTTGGAATAAACAACAACCAACCTTTTAGTTTTATTGACAACCCGTTGCCTATATCGCTGTCTTATTTACGTTTACACATCTGTAATTATTTATATCATTGGTAATTATTTAATTCTGTTTACATGCCATGGAAAAACGCAAGATTTGCTTTTACACTACACTACTCGCCATTCACTAAGAAAAAACAGTGATTGAAACTTTCCCTTATCCCAGAACACAGTGACACGTGGAATGCGACGTTCAATGGCATAGCCGCTCATGCATAGTCACGCAAAATCAGCACTTACACAGAAAACATTTCGTAACTGTTACATTATGACAATTATTTCCCTATGCAATCTGCATTTTCATAGCCCCTTTCTCAAGCAAGAATTCCAAAGGAGCCACGATCAGTCCCAACAGAAATGGAAACAAGGCAGGAACCCGGCCTGAGCGGGACGCCGTACTAAACGAAATAACAGAACTTTCCTAAGGTTATTTTTAGTCCATATTATACTTGCCGGGGCTGCAGCACTGAGCATAAGGCAGTAAGCAGCTCTGGGCAGAGCGGCAGTTCTTTACTAACTAACAAAGTTAAAAAGAAAAGAAATCTAAAGGACACCGATATGAATAAAAATCAGAAAACAAGAGAAAAGCCCACTTTGCGTATAATTTGTCACGGGTTTTTACACACGCTAAAATACAAACAATAGTCCGCTTGATTAATAACGACATTAGCATTGATTATTTATGTTAAGCACTGCTGCCAGTTAACGGAGGTAATAAAAACTTAAATCAGCATAATTTAGTGTTTATTCTGATTTGTCCGTATATGAGATGAAAAAAATCATATTACTTTTACAAGTTTCATATAAAGCTTTTAGATAACATTGCTAAACACGCACACGTTAACATTAACATGCAATGGAAAAGTTCCTAAAATGCAGTTCAACAAAATAGCCTTGCATTTCATTACTATTTGTTTCGTCATCATGCCCCTATAGTGAAGCACTTCTTGCTAAATACACCTAAATCAAATTGAAAGCATACATAAGAATGTTAAAAAAGATTGCTTTAAAGTTTTAAACGCAATTTTAAAAGAAATCAGATACACCGAAAATGAAAAAAGGCAGAAAAAACTTACAAAGTAACAAGGGAATAAAGTTGGTGACTTCGTCGCTCGCCTCACAGTTATGATATACGTGGCCAATTTACAGCGTTTTAGCCGACTGGCAGAATTCCTCGCAAGCACATTGTGTGCAATTCGCGCACTTGATTGGCTCAGGCGCGCCATCGTTCGATCAGTAATTCCTAGAGTTTTCTGCATAGAGATCGGATTTCTGAAGTAAAAGCCAACATTATACTTTATTGTGCTTTGAATAATATGTTATTCCACTCCAAGATGTGTATATATTTTGTGTGTGCGTGTGTGAGTATTGGTATGGATAGTATGTGTATGTATAGAACTAGTAAAGCATAAGAAAACCCATTTCATTACTTAAATCAGAAAGTTAAACGACCCTTAACCTTAAAAGACTTATGCCTAAGAACTACACAGATTTCTGAATTCAAGTAAAATGTTAATTACGCTTGTGAAAGACAAAAGGGGTATTATCAATAAATGATATGAACCACAATTCAGCACAAATGTCTAAATCATCAAAACCTACCTTGAAGCTCATCTTGTCTTCCAGAAGCTGAGAAAAATAAAAATACTTAGAACTGTGTCAGACCAAGTGTACTGTATAAAGCAAATGTTATTAAATTTACAAGGAAACATCCAAATCAAGAGGTCTTATAAACTGTGGTTCAGATCTGAAAGACAGTAAAGGTGAAAAGTTGCGCTTTTTGGAAGTAGCTACTTAAGATATAAGGATTTGGTTTCCATCAGTGTTTAATAAAAGTAACGCAAATGTACAGCTTTGTACAACTTGGTGCTTTACATTTTAATAAAATGTATTGTTGTCTTCATATGAGATTAATGTACACCATAATTGACTGTGCGTCAGACTCTTCTGTACTTTTTGCAGCTGTTTCCAATAGCACTACTGGAGTAACCTGAGTAGCCACTTTTTTGTCAGAATCAATTTACCTCTAAAATGGTTATATAAATCATTTTAAAAACCTGCTATACAGGTTTGTGTACTGCTGAATCACAGCACGATATCAAGTGTATTATGATTTTAGAATATGTATAATAAAAGAAAAAATCTCGTATAAGTAAACCACAATATGAAAATGCATAAATCATTTAGACCAATATATTTAAGTTTATAGTTGAATAGTAAAAAAGGCAATGCATCTTCAATCACTGTGTTCAAATAATATAGACTTTTTTTACAAGCTAAAATTTGAGCATTCAAGAGTCTGTACAAATTAGTAATAGAAATACCTGGTAAAGCTGGCACTTTGTATATGAAGGAATACAGGACATATGTGTCAAAGAGTATGCATGTGACAAGTGTGAGCCTGTCTATACTACAGTACTTTAATGTTAATGAAAGTTCTCGTCATTCAAACTTAATAATGAGTTCAGCAACACAATGTTATGAAAAATGTTAGTTCCACCAGATTTTTTTCATATTTGCATATTTTTCATAGTGAGGTTCTCAAGCCTTTTTGCGAATTGAGGCCAAGAAATAAAAATGTTGCCAAACTGTGGGGTTTCTTTCATTTGTATGGTGTACAAAGCAATCAAATAAGCACTTTTAAGTGTGAAAAAGTCATCATTCTACACTCTATATGGAATTAAAACAATTACAGGAATGTCTTAACTAAGGTCACCAGTTTTAATACACTGGTTAACTACATAGCCTGGTTTAGGCAAGGCCTGCGGAATGTAAATCTCAATAACTGTTCTCCTACCATCAGAGTGAGTGTTGTTGCAGACAGGTTCTAGAGGCATATCATTCCATATTATTCAAAATGAATTTTTAAAACCTTTGAAAAAACATCATTGATGTTTATCAGTATGACAGGACCTGGGATACCACCAAACCATAGTCATAGCCATGTTGTCCATATGGGGAGCGTCTAGGACAGTAGTCCATCTTTCCAAAATGAGTCATCCTACCAAAATCTATCTAAGAGCACATCATAAACATTTACTTGGCATATCAAAGAAAACTATAGCTGAAGTCTTTGACCATGTCTTCAGCATCAGGAAGCAATGGGTAAAAAATGAATCAATGGCAGAGTAGCAAATTATAACACGCTGTTCACAAATAAGACTGTCAATGCTTGCCTCCAGTTTAACAAAATACTGGTGCTGGACATGGGATTTCAAAATACTCAGGTAACAGACAGCTCATTAGAAACATTTGAACTAAGGCATACCCCATTGTTTCTGGAGAAAAACTAACCCTGTTTTTCCAAACAAGAATTTCATACTATCAGTCAAGCACAGTAGTGAACATGTTGCAGTTTGTGGTAAGCTTTGTTCTATCAGGGCCTGAAGGACTTCCAATCATTTTGGAAACAAGAATCCTGTTGTGTATTAGAGACCTGGCTGGCCCAGGGATTTCTGGAACACTAGGCAAGATAATTTAATGAGGGGGACATCCAAGCCACTGACACAGTGTGAATGAGGCTCATACAACCAAGAAGGAGTACCCACACGTTTTCTAGCAGAATAGCTAAAGGGTCCGGACCATCCAGAAAATGATGCCTCATCTGTTTTGTTTTTTTTTAATGGATTTTTTTAGCTTTCTGAATGCATTTGGACTTCTCAGAAACATATTCTACTATAGTTTTTTAAATAAGAAAATTCAGACAAAAACACTTTTTTATTCAAAATTGTCCTTCAATCACATACCAGTTAGCACTGTGCCATACAGTCTTGTTGTAGCTACATGGTAATATAACTTATTATTTACCAGGTAGAGCTATAAACTGTCAAGTGCATTTTTTCCTTTTACTGGTGTTGCAGGAATATGTTTTGTGATCCGTGGTGTGCATATATATTAACTAGTTCTTTGAGATCAATTGGCTAATTGGCGTTCAACTGGAAGAGTTGCTAAGCCATTTAAATGCTTTTGATAGATTTAACAAACTATATAATTTATTTATTTTTTTTGTTCTTTATTTCACCTTATACAATTTCTTGTATTAGGAATTTGGTGGTTTTTCGCATACACCTTGGGGTCAGAGTGCAGGGTCAGCCATTGTACAGCACCCCTGGAGCAATTACAGGTTAAGGGCCTTGCTCAAGGGCCCAGTAGAGCAGTGGCCTTTTTCACAGTGACGGGGATTCAAACCTTCGGGATACCAGCGCAGATCCTTAGCCTCAGAGCCACCACTCCGCCCAATAATAATTCATTACATTTATATAGCGCTTTTCTCAGTACTCAAAGCACTATTCACACAGGGAGGAACCGGGAAGCAAACCCACAATCTTCCACAGTCTCCTTACTGCAAAGCAGCGGCACTACCACCGTGCCGCCTGTGAGGATAAATATAGTCATAAGTCTATGGTTATATGCTTCATTTAGTGGAGCACTGAACTGGACCTTTCTGTTGATATCAAAATAATCAACAGAATAAATTGGAATTTTCGTTGTTCAACTTTTTTTTCAGATGGTTATTGCATGGCCAATGTTCAGTTTTTTTGAACACTGAGCTGCACTGCTGCAGTAGCGTAGCAAGAGTACTCATCATGTCTCTCTTCTAACATACCAATTCAACGTAAACATGAGAAATGATAGAAATCCTTGTGCCCTTCAAATTTCCATCCATTGTAGATGGCACTCAGCAGCGTTCCTTCCCTCTGAATTTGCATTCTCCCCCGATATACATTACAGTTGAGCTCTATTGTCAACAATGCCAATGAGAAGAATTCTGTGATGAATGAACCATAAATGACTTTCACTTTGTGGTGAACGGGTTGTAGACTAAGTGAAAAAATGATTTTGCAGAGACTGGAGAATGTTTTTATTTATTTTTAAATTACAGAGGAACAGGGCACATAACTGGGTACATCTTTAAATCTTCATCAAATTACAGTAAGTGTTATGATTTATTAGGTTGTCGAGGCTTTGCAAGCGCCAAATGACTAAATTTTTGTAAAGGAGTGAGGAAAAGATCATTTAGCCAATTAGGGCAAGAAAATAGCAAATTTCATTTTATTTTAGACTAGCCGCAACTCTGCCCATGTAGTAGTGAAATAGGAGAAACTTTAAAAATCAATTTAAAAATTGTAAATTTGGCCAAGCGGAAGGTAGGTACGTTTCAGCGTCAGACATTGCCACTGTATCTGATTGTGTTCAGCTCCGACGGGAGAGCGTCCCAGGCGTGGGGAGAAAAGCACGTGGCCATAATATCTCTGGCAATCAGCAGCTATCCTTTAAAACACATGTAGCTTTGATCTCTCTCTGAAAAATGTCAAAAGTCACTCCTTAACAATCTGTAGATGATAATGTCTGTTGAACGAACAGGTATTGCTAGCTAGGTGGAGGTAAGGTACACTCCAACACATGACGAGAGGTAGACCGACTGGAACGGAGGCTGATGCATGAGTGAGGAGGGCCCCGCTCCTCTCCCTGCAGCCTCTCTCACAGATTCGCAGAACTAATACGGTACCGCAAGTGAACTATTTGTGTGATGAGAGAAGTCGCAAAATCAACCTGAATGTTCAAGCAAATTATACAAAAAACACAGTCTAAATCTGTTAACTATCTCCTGTGAAAAGTGGACAGACATACAGACAGACAGACAGACGTTGGATTTTATATACAGTATATACCATAACGGCACACTGCATGATAACGTGCAGTGAATACACTTGACTTGGGCCTTCATGGTTTTCATTAACCTGTTCAAAGGTTGATGCACTTGCCGCTTCCTGAGCAGCTCTTCTTTCCTTCACCCTAGCAGCCTGCTTCTTCTCTTCTTTCGTCGTCATCTTTTTGCATTAAAACTGATTAAGTCAATTTTTGTGTTGCAATTACTTAGTACATTTTTCTTAATTTTTCACTTAAGCTGGCACTTAAATCTTCAATCTGCCTCAAGAATGATTTAAGATATGAAGAGGTAGAGGAAGTGACAGCGAAGGTGGTAGGGAATGAGAACGGTGCCTGTAAACATGTGCCGCATGGCCACCCTGCTTCCCGCTGCAGAGAGTTTAATTCTACAACAAAATAAAATAGAAATAAAAACAGTAATAAAAATCATCATCCCGAAAGCGGACAGTAGAGGTCATGTAGTATATGTGTACCAAATTTCAGGTCAATAGGTCAAACGGTTTGGGAGGTATAGATGATTTAAAATCCTGGACAGACAAACGGACAGCCACAGTAGCGTATGATATACAAAGATACTGTAGATGTTAGCACAGTTTAAAATAAAACATTAGATATTATCACAGAAAACATTCAAGTCTATTGTGTAAATGTGTTTTAATAATTCTTTTTTTTTGTTAAACAGGCACCTTTGTCTTATTTTTGGCTCCCCTAAAAATTTCATAAAATTGCTAAGCTCACCTATACCTTTTACTGGTCATGACTAGAGAATTGTTTTCTCAGAGAATGCTGTCTAATCTTTTGATGAGTTGGGAATGCAGCAGAAAGACAATATAGTGAAACACACAAGCAGGTGTACATCAGAACATGTGAAGTAAAACAAGTTTAGAGTTTTTAAATGGCCTAGTCAATTCTAGACCTAAACCCTATTGACATCTTGGGATGGGTCTGAAACAAGCAGTTTGTGTGTAAAAACTTCACTGAGTTGACAATTTTCTACTAGAATGATATACTATGATGGAGTCACCAGAGCATCTGCTATAGGAAGTTTATGGATGTAGTTATTGTTGTAGTAGTGGTATCAGTAGTAGTAGTAGTAGTAGTATTGTAACATATACAGAGTTCAGCAAAATTCTTACTTACATGTCAATCAAACACAATGCCACTCTCCAGCACTATGATAAAAAGAATTATTAAAATAATAATTCTTCATTCTATTGAAAAGAAGAAAGTTAGCCTACCACATATAGTCCTTATTCCAGCTTCCGCACCACTTGTTTAGAAGCTAATGTGGTGTAGCAGGTGGATGTGAACAAATTGCAGCACCAGGGAGCCACAGACATAACTACTTGTCAAAGCTATGGTTGAAAATCTAACAAAAGTTAATAATTAAATTAAGCATCAGAGTGGTAAATACTTCTTCTTGGCATTATACATGTTGTAGGAGGAGAACGGGCATCCTGGATGAGACGGGGAAAAATACACTAGCCAGACAGGAGGCCAGAGCAATGATTAGTTGGCCAACAGAGAAGAGAAATAACTAGATGGCAGGAGATAATGGATGGAACAGTGGAAGCTGAGATTGGGATAGTGGTCCTCATATGGGAACCCAGTTGGGACACCCACAGAGGAGCTTGGGATATGGAGTCTGCAAGTGGAATCCTATCAGGGTCATTACATTCCAATAGAGGGTGCTGTTGGGGGAGGATCTCCCCACTTACTAAAATGTTATTGATTAGTTACTGCCAGGTTTTAAAAAAGTTTTAAACATATCCTCTAAGTGAGAATTTGATTTTTTCCAATTTCAAATGATGCTGTATATAACATCAGTTACCCACTGACTTAAAGGAAGTTTGGCTAGGATTCTTCCAGTTGAACAAGATAAGTTTATGTGCTAGTAGTGAAGTAAAGGCAATTGCAGTTTGTTTGTCCACTTTAAGTCCATCTGGAAGTACACCAAACACAGCTGTTAATGGATTAGAAAGGATAGTGACACCAAGGCTGTCTGATAGGCATTTAAAAATTTTCATCCAGAATGATGTTAATTAGGTACACGGCCAAAACATGTGGCCCAGTGAAGTTGGAGCTCGATTGCAACGTTCGCAGGTTGGATCTTGCCCTGGAAACATTTTGGACAATTTTAAATGGCAAAGATGTGCTCGATATATAATTTTAAGTTGAATAATTGTATGCTTTGCGCATATGGAGCTCAAGTGAATTCTGTGCATGGCTGCCTTCCACTCCGTTTCTGAAATGTCGAGTAAGAGATCCCTTTCCCACTATACTCTAAGATCTTTAAAAGGAAGGGACTTTAACATGATTTTATATATTATACTATAGAAATGCAGTCTGAGTCCACCAGATTGATAAATATCTCTTCTGCAGTTATGGCCCAGAAATGCTTCACAGAAGACATGACATGACACTGGAAACATTCTGGCATAAAAAGGAAGCCAGCTGCCACTCATGGACGAGTCAGAGTTGGGAGGCAGTAGGTGACACTCAGCGGAGGAGAGAAGGAGGAAAAATAGTATTGATTTATTGTGGTTTGGTGGCTTATATCTGGAGAATATTGTATTTTAAGGTGCCTGTGTGATTAAATAGACTATTTTATTCATGCATTGAGTGTTGTGTTACACAGTGGTTTGGGACTATCTGGTTCCCCCTGGTGGTCAGAATGTGTAGAATTAACTAAATATATTTAAGAAGAAGGCTAAGCTGGTCATTCATGGTAAACTTGTAACAGCTCACAAGTGTTTTTGCTGTATTAAACATTTATGAGCACACTTACAGTGTTTGTGAAATAGTTACTAGAGTTTGCTCTGTAAGCTGAAATGTCAGGTAGGTTTTATTGACACTGGCCACTTCAGAGATGGCTCTTGGATTCCACTTTGGTAGGTATTTAATAAAAATCTTTGGAAATAAGTGATAGTGTGTAAAGAATGTGATCCATTAACATCTTACCTCATTATCTCAAGTAATGGGCCTAAAATGTCACAAAGATTTTGATATGCCATAATTAAGATGTGCAGTTATTAATCAGTCCTGATTTATAATTTTGCTTGTAATAAGGGGGAATTGAAACAATTAAGGTTAAAAATGAGAAAATTCGGCTCTGCAGCATTGGGATCATCTTTTAATTTGTGTCTAAATCATGCATGGCACTGAATTAATAGCTTGTTAACTTTTTATGTTTTTACTTCTTTTGTATTCAACAGTGACTGACATTATGAGTTGGAAAATATATGCAGAGATTTATGTTGGTTCCAGCATTTGTGATTAGATACAGTTGCTGCTTTTATACCTTTGAGATTTATAGCTGGCTCTTGTATGAAACTATTTAGATAGAAGCAAGCATTTGTTTTTTTTTTTAAATGATTTGCAGTTAATAATGACAATACAATACTCTTCTCAGGGTGAATATTTTTCCACAGATACATGTGTCATACTGACCACATTGTATATTTCTAGACAGAAATAAGGGAGTGATCTTAAATGTACAATCTATCAGACTGAATACAGCTTGATGCCAATATTATGAGTACCTTAGAAAGATCAAAAGTGAAGCACTTAACCTGTGGCAGATGTTTGTTTTATTCAGAGAAAATATCTGCCATGTTTTTTGTTGCTTCTTGACTAGGTTCAGACTACTTGCATTTATTCTTTTTGATATAAGAAAAAATGTTTTTTTTACACCTTTCTGAAACTGAACAGATACTTATTTTTCAAAGAATGCAAATAGAATTTGGCTGTAACACTATATTCAGTTATATCGTTTTCATAGCCTAATGAATCTCAATACGCTTCTTAACAACTTTGTTATTTTTTTAATTATTTAGATTATGCTTTCCCTTCAGGGACTGGGACCATGGCAAGATGGAGTGGTTTGTGCACCTCATTGATGTTTAAAGCTATGTTCATGGGAGCTTTAGTCTCCTTGTAATGTCACTCACAACAAGATGATGTTAGGGAAGCAGCCAGACAAACAGCCATCCAAAAATACATTTTTCATAATGGTTCTCAATAAATCACGTAAATGTCACCAGGAGCATTAATACCCAGTGTCCAGGTGACTCCTAAGGCCTAAGGCGACTTTCAGCCCTAACAAGTCATTTGGGGCAAGCATTCAGACTCACCACTAACAATATGAAATGTCGAGATCACAGGTGAAGCAATGTAACTAGAGATGAAAAATAACTGTGTGATACTATGATTTGTGAGCATGGCTTTTGTTTAAAAGTCTAAAGTTTAGCATACTGAAGTGAAGCTGACCATTCTTTCAGGCTGTGATGTTAAGTAATTAGAGAAGATGCACCATTAGCAGATAAAAAGAATGAAAGAATGTGCTATCTTAGGGTCTTGGAGAGCTAATCTATACATAGCATTGGTCAGTATAACTTGCAAATATCTTACTGAATTATCTAAATTAGATGCTAATCCATACATAGTGTTGGTCAGTGTAAAGTGTGGGTATAAAATCTTGTCAGGCAGCCAGAATCCCATCAGCACAGATGTGAAGTCGACTCTGTGCCAAGAAAAATTTCTCAAGTCTCAACCAAAAGATGGAAAACACAATCTTTAAAAATCCCATTGAAGAACTGTAAGACAGTTGTGTTGTTCCAATGGCTTCATTTTAGCTGTATATATGTATAGAATTATTATACTACAATGTATTTTAGGAGTGAAAGCTGCATTTTAAACCAAGATAAATAATGTATATCATTTCTTTTGTACCATATTTCTCCTGTTTAAATAGCTCTTCCATATTTACTGGGAATGAATATGTTTAGGTTCAAATTTTGAGCTACAATTCTAAAAAGAAATGTGGATGTTTTTGTTCTTTGGTAATTGAAACTGGATTTTACAGCTTGGCACATGACACGTGCAGGATTGGCTAGGGCTCATGTAAGAAGTTTTAAAATAACACCTGGAAAGTCAGATAGACCTCAATGCCCATGTCTTACATCAATCAAAGCAAGTCAGTCTCCTGATTTGGAGCTTCCCCATAGGAGGACACCTAGACAGGTATGGAGATACTCCAAAGCTCCTGTCTGAACACCATACTGTACAGTACTGATAGATAAGTGGAAGTTGCAGTAAGGAAAGCTATGACTTTTGTTCACACGTACAGTATGAGCCAAGGAAATGTTCAGAATATTCAGCCTTTTTGTATACTTTTCAGGACTCATTTTTCACATGGATATTATTTATCGACTTTGTAGTATAACTAGAAAGCTTTAAGACTCATTTGAGGAATGACAGAGAAATGTGAATGAGAGGAACTACCTGCTTGATTCGAACCTGAGTTGTAAACTGTTGTTATATTTCAGTGAGTTTCATAAATTGTCCAAAACAAACAGTATGTTTAAGCGCAAGGAACTGTATTTGAATATACAACATTAAATTTAAAGTGGCCACAACTCCACTTCAAGGGTGGGTCTTCTCAACTTCTCAAGTTTGTGATTTTATGGTCATGACATTGACATTTGAGTGAGATTTCCAATGCATATTGGAGTAGTTTAGAGCCATGTGTGATATCTTTGGAAAGAGAATTATCTCCTTCAAATCTGAGGTAATGGCCCAGACAACGGTGGCTAGCCCATTGTGAATAAGGCTAGAATAGATGCCATAAGTGGAAATCTTGATGGTCTTGTAAAGGAGTGGTGTGCAGACAGCTGATTAATCAATCAGTGCAGCACCCATTGTATTGTGGGTGTTGTACTGGATGGTGGAGGTGGTGAACCTGGAATTAAGTCATTAAGAGTTCTAAGTAGTGACCAAAAGAAAAAGATGATGAATAGAAGCGGTCAAATTCATTGTTCTTGTACATCATTGCTGGGCTCACTCTTTGTCACTGGATGTGAAGTATAGTAGGTCTTCAAAGTAGAACCACTGCATCTCTGGATATAAAGGGGCCAGTTGAAGTTATTTGGGTAATGACTGGGGAGAATATTAGAGACAACAACTGGAAGAAAATCATGGGCAGACCCAAGATAATTCTCGGGGAAATTCCCTTGAATCCCTTAGGAATTGAACAACAGGAGGTGTGAACTGGTTCTAAAGTCAGGAAGATAAGCTGTGATGAACCCAGTCAGCTATTCGCTAACACTAACAGTGGTGTTTGTGGAGTGAGTATTCTGGTAACACCATGCAGACCTGGGCAAGTGATGCTGTCAGGAGGGACAGAACTATCTTGAGAAGCTGTGCAGAGGATGTGTGTTTGTGTGTGTGCACTGAAAGTGTAGGAGTGTGAGAAAAAGAGATGATCAAGCACTGAAAGGACAGCAATTAAGAGACTCACTCCACTTCTTGAATCCATTATGTGTGGGCAAGTGGCCATCGGCATGTCTGGGAAAGAATTCTGGCTTTGATCAGCTGACAGAGTTAGGGAAAGTACAGATGATGTTGCCTGTGTTTGCAGGTGAGTGGTGTGACAGAGTCGACAGTGAAAACTGGCAGGTAGTGGACACTGCAGAGTAAAGATTATTGGAGCTGCATGGAAAGTGCTGTGAGAGATTGGAACAGTGGCAATTTCATTGGAAGGCAGCTGAGGAAGTAGACAGTTTTCAGTAAACCTCTTGGGAAGAAACAGGGGAGAAACAGTATATTAAGTTAATGGCAACGGTGTATTAAGTTAATAGCACTGGTGATGATAAAGTGCCATCCAATTAAATACATAAAAACAATAAATGGATAAAAACATACATGGTACAGACAAACAAGTAAGCAACAGAACTGTCCTTAAGTATGAAATAAATTGCTAAACATCAAGTCCAATGCTCAGAATAGATGACCAGGGAGTTGAGGAAAATAAAATTTCCAGCTGGTGAGATGCTTGAGATGTAAATATGAACTTCTGCTGGTCACAACAATGTCTCTGGTGCAATAATGCTAGTGGAACAGTTTAGTGTGCTAATTCATTTCGAATTTGTCAGAATCTGTATACTATTACAGCCTATACATTGGATTCCAGTGAAATTGCCATTGTTCAGATTAGACAAATAAATGTTGCACATATTTAAAAGCTCAACATTCCAAGTGTGCCATCAAGGCTACCAGTGAAACCAGGGATCTTGTGTGGTGCAGTATCTCAGCGAATATATTGTATGCAGGATGCCTAAAAAATGAAATCTGCAAAATGGATTTTCATCTTACTTCTCTAAACTCTTTTTAATCAGCTAAATTTTGTATTCACAGACATTTTCAAGCTTTTACTGTTGTAACTTGAAAATCAAACTAATATACCAGAGTTGCTGTCACATTTTGGCATATACTTATGTGGCTGTACATTTGGTTACTTAGTTCAATTTCACCTTCCAACTCAACAACAAGCTGCTGGATGTCACCATAAATTTGATTCTAAACATTACCCTTGTACAGCTTGACAACTGAGTTACATATGTTAGGAAGCTGTTCTGTAGTAATACTCACAATTCCTCAAAACTGGTCTAGAAAAACAGTATAGTGACCTGAGGTTTTGAAACTCCAGCTGCAATGGGATGTGGGATTTTTTATTGGACGGGCCATATTTAGTAAAGACAGACAATAAAATGTCACCCTTACAGGACCTGAAGACTACAGTTTTTGAAGACTACTGATTAAACCTGAAATTACACTCACTCTTCATCCATGATTGCACATCCAACAACAGTAACATTTTTATTGACATATTGGTTTAAGACAGCAAAGTAATTGAGATAACCATCAACAGCTATTAGATTGCTTAAAGATGTTATGTCTATGAGATTAAGACAAAAATCCCAGACAATTACATAGTGCATAACTATGATGGGACAACAGTGCTATTCGTTAGCACTTCAGAATTCTTTGGTTGTGTTTTGTCTCGGTAGAGTAATATATATATTGCTCTACTTTCCCCTATTGTATTATTAATATGTAGCCTTAGAATGCCTAATCTCACAGACTTACCACTGTTTATAAGGTATTATTGTATATAATTTATCCCCATCTTCCCTTCTATATCTATAACCTCAGGCAATTAGATGTAGTAAAAAGGCAAGCAGAAGTTAAGTTACAGTTTAAACAATGTATTATTGATAATATTCATAAATAATAACAAAATGCAAAGTACATTTGAATATTGGCAACCATACAACCTGATTAAATGATGCTATGTAGTTCAGGTGGCACACAGACTTCTGGTTACTTAAATGTCTCTAGTTAAGGCATCATTGATGCTCAGCTTTCAGCCACATGTCTGTTCAAAATGGCTACTGAGCTGTGCTGTTCATTGTGTTCTCTTCATCATCACAGGTTAGCAAGAGAGATGCTTCTTCATCATATGTTGGTTGGTAAGAGAGAGATACTGAGGTTAAACACATACATTTATAGATGTTCTGTCCAATCCCGAGAGCCAATAGGACATCATGGTACTTAAAGGCCTCTGAGACAAGCCAATTCCAAGCAGCCATACCTCAGACCAATGGGGAAAATAGAACATCTTAACCTCTGCCCCCAAACCATATGTTAAAGTACACCTTAGCCCATTTGCGGGGGTAGAAATGACTTTAGCAAGGAAACACTTGCCAAACTGGTTTAAAACACACATCCCCCAAATCCTGTTGTAAAATTCAAACAGACCCATTCCTATTTTTTTGGAGGGGGGATGGGTTTGGGTAAACACTAAATTACATTGCTTTGTCTAAATTACAAATAAAGATATACAGTACAAAATATTCATCAAGTTATATGTAAAATCTCACATCACAACAGGTTGCAAATATCTAATGGCCTCACTTTGATCTACAACACTGAGTCCATGGAAAAATAATCATTGCATTTGAAAAAACAGGCCATTTAGAGATCTGTGACAGTAGCTAAAATTCATACAATAGACACTTACCTGGGTTTTGTACAGAGGCTGCCAAACTCTGTTCTGATGATGTTTATACCACACTTATTCTGCCCAAAGTAGAGAAGAGGACTAGGAGATTAAACATTTGTTAAACCAGAAATGAGTCAAAATTGTAAAGACGAAATCCAAAACATCAAAGCTTAACTGTTAACCACAAGTCAAAGTCAGAGACATAAGGTACAATCTGAAACTAGAAAGTAGAGAAAGAATACACATTTTGTTTGATATTGTTATAACCCCAATCATGAATACCCTGGATTTAAAGGGCTGCACTGATGAAACAAGGAGTGGTGTCATGCTTCGTAACTTCTATGGTAACATTGAGCCATGTAATGGTTACAGAAACAATTACCCTATAGGGCCCTATTGATAAACAAAAAATTGTGGTGGTACTGTAAATAATTAATCATTACATTCAGGAAACATAATGATGAAGAACCCAAACAGAAGGGGCTAGAGAAAAAACATTATTTTAAAAGAAAAAAAAAATCTCAAAGTGCAAAATTCATAAACAGCATCAAAGACATATTGATCGATGGATGAATAATTATACCAAGTGCTAAGAGTGTACAAATTTATCTTCATTAACAAAAAATAATTCCTATTTCTCATATATCTTACAACATATCAATAAGACAATGTTCAGTAGTATAGGACAAAGTGGCCATTGCCCATTTTGCTAGGCATTCAGTGGCAAACAAAGCCTGTTAAACAAATTTAACAAGGACATTAATCTGCATCCTCCCCCATTCATTCATTTTCATTCAAGAGCAAATGGCTTAACTGTGGCTTCACCATCACTTTAGTCAGCTCTGTACTTCACCTGATAACAAAGGAGTAAATCAAAGTTGAGCTGACACCTCTATAGAGGCTACTTCAGACAAAAAGGTGTATAAATGAACATTCATTTCATGCTTGTAACTGCAAACTGAACTCTGGCAGGAGGTGGCAGACAATATAACACTCCAATAAGCAAGCACTGGATATATATCTGTAAGGGACCTTGATTTAATTGCCAAAGTTTACACCTTCCTTTAGTGCTATCTGCTTTTATATGGTCCATTCTCTTTGGGGACCAGAAAGCTATGAGGGAACTGAAAAGCTGACAATTTGTTTTGTTTGTGTGCTGAAAGCTGAGAAGCTGCTCTCTTTGGGGCAAGACACCATCCACTCTCTGTGGAGCCAAAAGATCACAAACTTTCTTTGGTAGGACCCTGGAGATAAACACCCCGAATTAGCTCTAAGATCCACTCTGCTAATCCATTCTATGTGTAACTGGAAAGTAGGCATTACTTGAAGGAGGGAGCTTCAACTCCTACAGTCTTGTGAAAGAAAGAGTAATGGTTTTCTCTATGAAGTTACAGAGGACACAGTAAAGAGCCTAAAAGCGAACTAAGGAAAGCAGAATAAGACCATACTGTGGACAAAGGACCCTCTAGCAACGAATTCTTCTTTGTTGTGAATGCACCTTGTATGGTTTTACTTATTTTTATAACTAGTGTTGCATTACTCACACAAATCTTACTGAATGTAACGTCTAGTTGCATACATATCCCTTGGTTGATAACAAAAACCTTTTGGATAGCATGTCTGTGATATCTATGTTCTTACCTTATCTGTGAGAGACTATACATGTGAAGTTGAAGTATCATCCTTTTTTTTAGCTTGTTGGAGTACTTTGTGCAGACTCCATTATTATTACTTACTTATTTGGTGAGATAAAATTGGCAACATTTCCTTTTGCAGTGCCAGTAGCATGATTCGAACCCTCAACCCCAGGGTGTGAAGTCCAAAGCCTTAACCACTATGCCACATTGCCTGCATCCATAGAACCACTAGCAATAATAAAAGTTCTCAAACAAGATAGAATATTTTTTTCTCAAAAATAAGCATATTTTATAACAGTGTAAAAATATTAGTCCCCATTAGCTAACAAAATATATTAATTGTACATTTCACAGTATAGACTGATTTCTTAAATTCCTCAAATAAAGTCTGGAGAAGTTAGAACCTTTATGCCCGAATGTTTTCAATTATCCATCTTTAATGTGCAGATGCTTCACTGGTTTCAACATTTAAATTCAGGCTAATATCCCATTACTTTACCATTGAATAACTGTATTACAGATCATTTTTGGCTGTTTATACTGTAAAATGTCTAATCATTGAAACCGTTGCCCTAAAAAAATGTGTGGCAGTCCGCATATTTTTTTTTTACTGATCAGTGTAGTTGTAAATCACAAGCATAAATGCAGGAACAGAACATTAAACCATCATAAAATTATAAACTCCAAATTGCAAGTTATAATACTAAAAGATTCTGAGATGGAGGAGGGCTGGTAGCTGACCTAACTCTGCCAGAATTTGGCTTTGTAGTGTTGCATAAGATTGGGGAAGCCACTGGAGGTTTATTTCCACCACGAAGGGCATTACCAGTACCTTTTGTTTTGCCTGTCCTCTATTGACAGCTGACAATATCTTCACTTAACATTATATTCTTTTGATTATTAGAATACATTTTTGGCAATGTATCCACTGGTACCAAGTTAGAGGAAATGTATAGATCTTGTGAGTTGAGCCAACATTTGTGCAGCCAAACATATCCGTTACTTTTTCCTCATCATTAGTGGTTGATTTTAAGCTAACAGTACTTAATCAGTTGGAAAGATTAAGGATCATACAGAAGTGCATTGGGTAGTGTTGCCATTTCACAGATCTAGGGTCTTAGGTGTGAATCCCACACTCGATTATTGTCCTTGTGGTGTCTATATGTCCTCCCCATAAGTGTGTGAATTATCCCACCACCTCCTACATCCCCTGTACTGACCCAATCAACTGTTAAGCAATGTTGGTTTTGTTTGAATTCTACTTTTTCATCTAGCATTGGGTCTAAATGCAGAGCTAAACTTTACATTTGCTTTTAAAATTTGCTTATTTGTTGCTTGTTAACTTTGTACTTTCTTCTCAGGAGTTTTTGTATGAAAACTCACATAAAGACACCTGTGCTTTGCAGCAGTCATTTGGGTTAGTATTGTTATCACACAGTTACAAGAGACTTGTTCATATTATGGCCTGATAACAGTCTGTTGAATTTGCACATCCTCCCCATGTTTGAGTAGATTTTCTCTAGGTTTTCTCAAGATGTATAGACTAATGATGTATAAGATGTATAGGCTAATAGCTAATTTTAAACTGGCCCCATGAGTGTGTATGGGTATTTTCATTAGTTTGGCCTGTAATGGCATTTTGTCTTATCTAGCACTGGTTCCTGCTTTGTGTGTGATGCTGTATAGATAGTCTCTGATGAAGTGGTTTAAACAGGTTTTAAAATGTATAGGCAGATATATCATATGTAATCATTATCACCTAAAAGTAAAAGCAAATCAGCAACTGTATTACATTGGTTGATGCATAATATTACTATTTGTACATACATACCTTGTCATTATCATATTAGTGTCATGCAAAATGTTTTTACCATTTAACAACAGAAATTTACAACTTCATTGTAAAACTAATACTGTGGACATACAGTGTTGCCGCTTTAGGTTTCTTCTTCTCCTCACCTAATTTGTATCCTCTAACAGAGCTGTCCTTCTTCACATCTTTTCATTAATATTAATTTATGATGTATGCTATTGAAAATATCATACAACAGCCTCTGATTACAGCATACTGTTTCAAGCATTCTGTCTTGGACTATTACACCATACCAAAAAGGTTAGCTAAGTGGTGCAAGTGATTATCACTGTAGCCTTACAGCTCCACATTGTCAGGCTAATTCCCAGCCTAGTCTCTGTTTGGGTGTGATTTGCACATTCTCATTATATGAGGATTCTGCGTTTACTCCTACATGCAAAATGTGTTATGCTAGTTGGTAACACTAAGTTGTCCCAGTATAAGTAAGTTTGGGTATGTGTGTGAATACAGTCTGCACAGGTCTGGCATTCCATCCATGTTTTGCTAATGTTTGCTGTCATTTTATTACAAAAACTTGATCTGGGACTCTGTGAACCTTGTAAAGGACTACATGGGTTCAAAAGCACGTAACAATTCTGCACATTTGCATGTTAATGATAAAATCTAGCTGAAAATGTACTTTACACATTAAGGAAAAACAGTGTCACGGAGACAATCAAGGTATAAAGTTGAAAAGCAAAGGATAAAATCTCCTTTTCTCTTCACACTGTAAACCTATGACAATAAATATAACACCAAGTCATGTCACTTGCAGAAATTCTGAGATGATTCTGCACTTATGGGGTGTACTGGTAAAGGGGATGAGACAGAGTATATAGGAGTCAGGTGCAGAAGTTTGTTTTAGGGTGCAAAGAGAAGTATCTGCATCTTAACATCAGCAAAACCAAGGAACTGGTTATTGACTTTTACAGCACCAAAGAACCTCTATGTCTGGTCACTATTTAGGGAGTGGATGTAGAGGTGGTCTACTCCTACTACTACTTGGGGATCACATTAAAGACAGGTGGGACTGGTCCCTGAACACAGAGAAAATATATAAGAAAGGGCAAAGCAGACACTTTTTCCTTAGGAGACTGCGCTCCTTTAATGTGGAATGTGACATCCTTCACATCTTCCATAACTCTGTGAAGGCCAGTGCAATTTTCTAAGCTTTAGTGTGCTGGGCTGATAACTTCACTTTATGAGAGGCCCACCAAATCAACAAGCTAATTAAAAGGGTATGCTCAGTTAAAGGGCACACTCTGGGCCCCCTGGAGGTCATTACAAAGGAGAGAATTAAAAGAAAACTGAGTGCCATTATGAACAATGCTGCACATCCTCTCTCTGACACACCAACACTGAGGACTTTCAGCCAACAAATTATTCAATAACAATATGCATAATGCTTCACTGTGACCATGACTGCCAAGTCAGACCTTTTCTTTCTTTTTAAAATTTTCTTCCTTTTTAGTCATTCTGGTGTGTGTTCAGACCAAAGTGTGTGTGCCCATTTATTTACTTACTTATCTACCTACTTATGCATTTATTTATTCAAAGTGCTTCTGAAATAAGCCAGATTTTATCCTGGGGACAAACACTCTTTGGAAAGTGCATCTTATTGACCATAAAACTGAGAAAGTGTTGCCTATACTAATATCACCAAACTGTCAAACTAAAAGGCCACTATCGTCAAATGTTTGCTGCTTGTTAAAAACTTTCATACTGGATTTAACCAGGAAAAAAACATGAACATACCCATCGACTTAAAAGAAGGCTTAAAGATCTTTTTAAAGTCAATTTTGGCATTTTCATGAAAATCACTATACAAGATTTCAATAGAAGGGTAACACTTCACTTCTCTCTAGTGGGAAGAGTTAATATAGTTTGTGATGGACAGCACACATTTTGGCTGGGATGGGGAAGGAACAATACCCGTCTGGGAAGCCAGTGTGATGCAAAACAGGGAGGACAGCCTATCAGGACTACATGCTCCCCCAGTACACCAGGTGGCAACATTCCTGGGCAACGCTACCTGTACATACACCCTCAAGGAATGGAGTGAACTGTACATTTACATTTATTTATTTGGCAAATTATTTCATCCAAAGCGACTTACAAAAGAGGTAAACATAATTGAGTAATATTAGGCGAAGTCCTGTTTGTTCAGCAAGTGTAGTAGGACAGGTAACAAAAGCTGATTGCCGCAAGTGAACAGATGTAATAACTAATAAATATACAATCAAGAATTATAATCAATAAAGCAATTAAACTTAATATAACAAATCAGCCAACAGTATGCAAGGTCACAGAGGAAAGGTTGTTTTTTTTTTGCAGTCAATTAGATATTCACAGCAGGCTGGGTTTTCAATTGCTTCTTAAATACATTGAAGGAGTCAGCAGTTCGGATTGAGGTGGGCAGCTTGTTACACCAATTAGAAACTACACAGGAAAAGAGTCTGGATTGAAACTTGATATCACACAGAGGTGGCATCACCAGATGCTATTGCCTGGTAGACCTGAGTGAGCGAGAAGGAGCATAGCACCTTACCAGTGTCTCTATATACAGAGGTGCTGACCCACTGACGTCTGTAGGCAAGCATCAGGGATTTGAACTTGATGCATGCTGCTTCAGGGAGCCAATGTAGTGACGGAAGAGAGGAGTGACATGTACCCGTCTCTGCTGGTTAAATACAAGACAGGCTGTTGCATTCTGGACCATCTGCAGCAGCTTGATAGCACATGTGAGTACTCCTGCCAGAAGTGAGTTGCAGTAGTCCAGACATGACAAGCCCAAATGCTGGAACAGAGGTTGTGCTACATATTCTATCAGATAAAATCTGATCTTGCGGATGTTGTACAGCATGAATGAGAAACAGTAGAAATGTAGTCAGAAAAAGATAACTGCTCATCAATCAACACCCCAAGGTTGCGTACTGACTTGGCAGGTGTTAGTGACAGTGATGCTAGCTGTACAGAGATGGGGAATTGAACAGACTGGCTGGCCAGGATAATAAGAAGCTTGGTTTTTGCCAGGTTGAGATATCAGTAAGACATGCAGAGACTCTAGCTGATATTGTGTTGTCCTTAAGAGGGAAAGATAGGCGCAGCTGTGTATCATCAGTATAGCACTAATAAGAGGACCTGTGGAATTAGATGGATGGAGCAGTGTGAGGTGGTGTAGAGAGAGAAATGTAGAAGACCCAGCACTGATCCTTGGGGCACCCTTGTGCATGTCTATAGGAACTGCTCAACTATAACCATCTGAGAGCAGTCCCAGTGATGCCAAGATCAGAGAGGGTGGTAAGAAGGATGTCATAGTTTACCCTCTCTAAGGCAGAGTAGAGGTCTTGAAGGATCAGGACCAATGACATTTTGGTAGCTTTAGCAAATTGTAGGTGGTTGACCATAGTCTGTAGAGCCATCTAAATTTGGGTGGTTCCTCTTGATGCCAGACTGGTTGGTATCGAGCAATCCATTCTGTACAAAGAAAGAAGGGACATGCTTAGAAACAGTTTGTTCTAGTGTTTGGGAAAGAAAGGAAAGGCAAGAGACAGACCTGTAATTGCTAACTTTGGATGGATCGAGTGTTGCTTTTTTAAGGAGTGGGCTTATCAGAGTGTGTTTGAAGATGGCAGAAAATGTGCCTGAGCTGAGCGAAGTGTTAATGATGTGTGTAATTGCAGAGATGAGTGGGGGGTGCTTGGGGGTGGCCTGTGAGGGGATGGGGTCAAGTGGACAGGTGGTGGGATGATTGGAGTGAAGGTCGGAAACATCAGTGGTAGGATGTGGAGAGAATGTTGGGTGATGCTTGGGAGGAGGAAAATGGGTGGCAATGAAGGTGAAAACTGACTGCTGATAGCAGCCACCCTGTGCTGAAAAAGGTGGCAAAGTCATCAGCAGGCAAGGAGGTTTGGGGAGGAGGGTTAAGTTTTATTATACCTCTACCTTTTGTGAAAAGTGCTTATTTGATATTTTGGATTTCAGTCTTCACGTATTATACACTTCATGTCAAAATTTTGTCGTTCGTACTAAAACATGAAAAAAGTTTCTGTTTTAGCTATGTGTTCAACATTTCTGTAATGCTACACTTACATAGATCTTTGTAGACACAGAACACATGAAATGCATGTGTTCCAAATAATGATATATTATTTACATTATATAGCTCCCGGTATCTCACTCCCAAATAAACAAGGCTTGAGCTGGGAGAGCTTTTTGCGGTTTCTACGGCAATGGGAGGATGGGATAATAGGCTGCATGCTCCTTGTGCTTATCGACACATTTACAAAACAAAAGAAGCTGATGGAGAGGTGCGAACGGATCTAAGGTGGGTCGGGTTTATGAGTTTTTTCGTAGGCTTTGGTAATTCTAGTGCTATAGGCAGTCAAGCAAGTCTGTAGTAGAGCAGTGGCACCAAGTACCACATCAGGATACTGAGAAGAGAAACAGAATAGAGGAGGATTAGTAACAGTTTATAAATATTGTATTATGTATATTTTTTTACTAATGACTAACAACAGAGATGCAGTATACACGGCTACTGTAATTAGCAGGTCTAGTCAGGGTATGCTATCAGCCTGGACTTAAAAGCTGAGACTGAAGGGACACCTCTTATAGTATCAGGCAGACCATTCAACAACTTCAGCATGCTTTGACTAAAAGCTTGACTTCCCACTGTTTATTTTTTTTTTTGGTTAATCCTTCTAATCAGTGTAAGTAGATTCTTGTTTATTGCATTAATCACAGAAAATAACTACTTAAAAGCAAACAGAGTGCAAAGGCAACATTTCATGAAGTGGTGACTGCAGCAATTTACTCAGATTGATCCAACTTTGCCATACCCTAAGCACTGGGGTCTCTGCTACACAACAGAAGCTCAGGTTGAGCAGTGATCTTAAAGAGGAGAGCAATGAGTTAGGGTCTTACTAGGGTTTTTAAAGGAAGGAATTGAGGTTTTGCCATTAGCTTCTTTGGTGCACATTAGCTCATCCTTTTAGGCTGACCTTTGGTGCAATGTCCTGTCCCTCAGGGTTGTCAGCTCTTGAGATATGGGGCTTTGTTAAAACTTAAGTATCTAGCTTGTTCCTCTGAGAGCTATCCCTAAATGTTACTTGGTCTGTGATCGATCATCTTATCAGAAGAAGACGTGGAGTTTGCATTACATAGATCAGCCCCAAAAGGTAAACCAAGACTTTTTAGATGGTATTAAGAATGTTTGACCCTGGCTTTTATGCCAGGACCTGTGATCTAGCCATAGCAAAACATGGATAATGTCAGTCTGTCCTACAGGGCATCATAAATAAGCTTTTGATTCTCTGCAATGGGAAGAGGTGAGCCAGGAGGACAAGCAGCAAATGCCTGTCATACTTGCCGCAACACTCAACTTGATGTATAGTAGATGTAAGACCTCAGGCAGAAGGTGGCATGGCTTTACCTAATTTTCAGTTTTATTACTGGGCAGCAAACATACAAGACATAAAAACCTGGACACAAAAAAATGAACATACACAGGCTTGGCTCGCAATAGAAGTAAAATCCTGTAGTACTTCTTTATACTCCCTGCTCTGCGCTCCAATAAATGCAAGTTATCGCAAATATACTGTACTAATATCCCAATTGTGCTTTACTCACTCAGAATATGGAACCAACTTAGAAAGCATTTTAAGATGGAAAATCTTTTATCCGCGGCACCTCTGCAAGAGAACCACCTCTTTCAACCCTCGCAAACATATCCAGTTTTTAACACCTGGAAAAGTTTTGGGATTAAAATGCTCAGAGATCTTTATATAGACAACATATTTGCATCTTTTGAACAATTATGTTCCAAATTCAACCTCCCAGCTACACATTTCCTTCACTATCTTCAAATTAGAAATTTTGTTAAACAGAAACTGCCCGATTTTCCTCACCTCGTACCCTCCACCATGCTGGAAAAAATACTGCTCAATTTCGAGGAATTAAACACCTTTCCGCATTATATAAAATCTTATTAGAGTCCCTACCTTTCAAAGACCCAAGAGGACATTGGGAAGAAGATCTCTTAATCAATATATCAGAAAAGGAGTGGAAGGTAGCAAAGCAGAGAATTCACTCGAGCTCCATATGCGCAAAGCATAGAATTATTCAACTAAAAATTATATATCGAGCTCATCTGTCTCGCTTAAAACTGTCCAAAATGTTTCCAGGGCAAGATCCAACCTGCGAGCACTGCAACCAAGCTCCTGCCTCACTGGGTCACATGTTTTGGGCCTGCCCCAAACTAACATCATTTTGGACCAGAATTTTTAAGTGCCTTTCAGACAGCCTTGGGGTCACAATCCCTCCTAACCCATTAACAGCTGTGTTCGGTGTTCTTCCAGACGGACTTGAAGTGGAGAAGGACAAGCAAACGGTGATTGCATTCACTACACTTTTGGCACGCAGACTTATTTTGTTAAATTGGAAGAATCATAACTCTCCTCTGATAAGTCAGTGGGAAACCAATGTTTTATATTATTTGAAATTGGAAAAAATCAAATTCTCAGTTAGAGGATCTGTACAGAATTTTTTCAAAACCTGGCAGGATCTAATCAATATTATTTTAGAATAAGAGAAATAACTATTAACACATTTATTTTCCTTCTCCATTTTTTATTTACCTATATATATTTCTTCCTTTCCTTTGTTTATTGTTGCCTTATTAAAAAGCCCTAAGCAATTCTCCTTTGGCTAAGCTCTCCTTCTCAGGGGTGGGGTTTGATTTGTCTTCAATTTTTTTTTGTTATAAATTGATCTATTTGTATGGAATGAATACAATTAAATTAATAAATAAAATTAAAAAAAAAAAAACACTCAACTTGATGTATAGTATAATAATCTGCTCTATTTATGACACAAGAAGCATTTAGCCAATTCTCCTTTTCACTGATGCTTTAAGCATATATGTTATCTTTGATAATTTGGCAATAGCCTTTTGTGGCAGTTGCTTGTTTTGAGCAACTTCTGCTTAGTTATTTTTCTGATCTTATCATGAATTATTTCTTTGTTGCAGATTTTCTTGCATTCACCCATCTGTTATCTGTAATGTCACATGCACAAATTAATTTTTTTCTTGTTGCAAAAATTAAATATAGTTTTGTGTGGCTGAATTTGTGGAGGTCTTGTGAGAGGGCTCTTTGGGTTTGGTGGCCCTGCGGGGGCATCCTCTATATCAGTGTCTACTTTAGAGCATGTTTGTGAGTCATAGAAAATGGCAAAGGAAGTCAACTCTAAGATACAGGTAAATTGATGCCTGAGAATATACATTAAATATTTAGGCCTGAATGGATTTCAAAGGCAGAACTATGGGCAAGAACTAAGCAGGGCAACATTACGACTAAAGTCAAGTGATGTAAATGGGGTTGGATGGAGCATTTCCTTCATAAGGGAGACAATATACCCAACAAAAAAGTACTTTACTGAAATCCAAGAGAATAGAAAGACCATCTCATACTTGGAAAAGGATAATTGTAAAAGAACCAAGTAAATTTAGAGAATCAAGAGATGAAACACAACAATTGTAAACAGTCAGAATGAAGAATGTTTCAGAGCCCAGTACTTCTTGAAGGATTGACAAGAACTATTATTATTATGATTGTTATTATTATTATTATTAACATATGGAGTAGCACAGTCCAAATCAACATTGTGTCTTTTACATTTTTTACTTTCCAAATCCTCTGAAAAAGCCCCATTGATGCAATATCAGGAAAACTATTATATTGTAATACTCAGCATAGAAAAACGTTTAGTCTAAAATCTTCTGAAAATTTACTTCCATCTTTTACTCAGCTTTGCCCAAGCTCATGCAAGGCATAGCCCTTCATAGGACCTTTAACTGGAGTAAAAGGTTTGGAAAAAAGATAGATGGATTTTAAAACAAAGAATTAACGTACAGGATGTTCCATTAACATTATGTACTCCAAATGTTGGACTTTATGTCTTTTTCAGCAAGAAACTTTACAACATGAAACTCAGCACACACTTATTACTATGCTTATAACAACATAGATTTTAAGAAGTGTGCCTCTAAAGGAAAAATGAGACTTGCAAAAATTAAAAAGAAAACAAAATGTATCTTACAAGGAATGTAACACTTCAAGCCATCATAGTTACTGTAGTATTCTACTTTATTTTGTGTTCTTATTTTTGTATCATCAAAATATATTTTAAGTAGGGAACTATTGAAGTGAGTAATGTGCATTAAGATTTCACACAGTCCATTTTCCATTCATCATCTTAGTGGCTGGGTGTTTTTTTATTCTACTCTGATGCCTCTGATGTCTTTGCTGATTCATTAATCATGATTTAACTGTTTGTTTTTTGTATTGACTCCTGACCAAATTCTCCCTTTACTTGCTGTATTATGTCTTCCTCTGATTTAATTTCTCTAAATGACTCAGTTAGCCCTTTGTGATTAACCATATAGCTAAACACAAATTTGAAAAGGGAGTTATTTTGCTTTTATGCAGCAATAAAAAAAACTATTTTCCAATGGAGTAAGCAAAATGTACTTAATAAGATTTCTTAAACTAAGCTACATAACCTTAATTATAAATGTCTTTATAAGTCAATAAGCCTTACAAAAAGAAAAACAAGATGTAATGGGTTGATATAAAAACTTATCACTTGCTTAGATCTCATTTTTTGCAGGGTTTACAAATTAACTCACTGTTTTCATAGCAATGTCACAGTAAAACTAATGCAGTGTAAAACTGAACATCTGACAAAGGATCATGCAAGGATAAGAAGGAGCGGGTTATTAAAACTCTGCTAGGAGAAGGTTGTACAGAATATCAAGAATCATTTTCTGCATTTTCATTAAAAGCATTGTTATTTGGATCATCACTATTTTTGTATTTGTATCTGATGAACTACCATTATATAAATTTTTCATACTTTCATACAACATTTATTTAAATAGCACATTTTCATACCCATTAGTATCTCAAAGCACTTAACAATAATAGCAAGAATGAAAGTAAAGTACAATTATTTAGGAAAGAGAAAGTAAATATCCAGCTTATAATGAAATGCTACGGTCGGGTGGGATGAGGGAGAAAAAAAGAAAATCTCAACCCTGTGAAGACACTGGAGAACTTAAACATCGTGAAGACTGACCAGTCCCCTCTGGACTTTTGAACTGGCCTTAGTATGTCAAGTATTAATTTTTACTGAAATATGTGAATAGTCTAATGCAGTGGTTCTCAATCTGTGGGGCTGGACACCCTTGGGGGGCGCGAAGTAACAAAAAGGGGGGGGGCGCGAAGATGTGAAAAAAAGAAAACAAGAATCGAAAATATAAAAAATACATCTATTGAAACCAAAACAAATTAACTTAAACTACATTCTGATACTAGAAAAATAAATATAGAGTTAGATAAATGTCGATAAAAGTTAAGTAGGTACAATAAAATATGCATCTATGATATATCATTAATTAAAAACGAACAAATTGGTATTAGTGGGCTCCTTTCAAAAAAACGTTATGGGGGCGTGTGGTATAGCGGGTCCACAGCTCTCAGCAAAGGCCAGTTTTTAAAATAAATAATCACCGCGCTCACGGCGTAGCGAGGGGGCGTGGTAGTGTGGCTGAAGCGGTTCCCTTGTGGATTTGTGCTGCTGACGTTTCTCACATAAATCCACAGGTGAGAGACGGTCCGCTCCGTAATTGTTCCCGGGAGCTGTTGATTGCCACAGCTGCCACGTCCATTATAAAGAGAAGCCCAAGACGGTTAAAAGGGGAGGAAAAAACAAAGAGAAGAGAACGGAGGTTGTGGAGGAAAGCAGGAAGCATTGAGGAGAGAGAGAAAGTCGGTGCGGGAGAACAAGCGAGCGAGAGCAGGCTCGCAGCAGCTGAGCATGCAGCCTGGGTGTTTGGCTGATACCCGGGGAAGTAGTAGTAGTTGTGGTCGGTACCGTAGAAATTACTTCGAAGAGTGGGAGTGACAGGAAGGTGGGTGACTCTCCACGTGAGGCCACGGAAGGCAGTGGGAGTCGGGACTTGGGATGTGGTGTCCCCAGCGTGAGAGCCTTGGTCGCTGGGGAATCCCAAGTCATTGTCAGGAGGAGCCGACCAGAGCCAGGGATTGGTGAGGCAATCGTGACAGCAGAAGCAGGCACAGAGAAGGTCAGCTGCAAGTAGGGCAACTCCCCTATTGAGAAGCCCAGATCGGGGTAGCAGGGGAGTTGCAGGTATTAAGGCACCAGGCTTCTTGTTGTTGGTTTTTAAATGAATGCTTCCTGTTATATTTTAACCTCGTTATTTTTAAGAAGACTTTTTTCTATTGTTTTTAACCTCCACATATTCACTTGCTTTTATTGGATTATTTAATTTATTGACTTTTGAAACACTGCACTCTATATTGAACACTCTTTTGTTTTGTAGGATTTGTAAATAAAAGCACTTTTGCACTTTGTACCATCCTCTTGCTGTGTTGTTGCCTCACTGTATAGCTCATTGGTAACATTACCGACGGTGTAGGGTTCAAGGGCTCCCGGACAGAAGATGGGAGCATGGAGCCGAACCCGCATCATCACAGGGCGCGATTTAAACTGTTATGAAAACTTGGATCACAAATACTTAAAGGTTGAGAAACGCTGGCCTAATGTAAACTTCTTATTTCTTCCTAGCATTACAAGTGGGAACATACTTTGATCAAGTGGAAGTGGCACAGAGCACCACTACCAGACACAGGGAATAATCTCATTAAACACACAAAATTAGTGATTAGTGACTAGTCTATAAAACAATAGCATTTATAACAACCATCAATTAAATTATCATTGTGTTGCGACACTCCAAAATATAAGAAAGGTGCTAAATTGTTCAGAGGCTCACAGGAGTACTCCACCCAAACAGTTACTCCATGTTGTTTGTAGTGATGGCCAAGAACATTTTACATTTTTTCATGGGGAAGAGAAATAACAAAGTTTCTGATACAACTGGCTTCAAATGGGGTCAATGATGAAAAAGGGCAAATGCTATTAAGAATGCCTATGAATAAAATCTTATGTTACTCATGTCACAAAATTCACATCACTTACCCGGTTATTTTGCTCACAACATCCAAAACATGAGATTTTTTTGTTAAAATATTGTTAAATAAACAGAGCCATACATTTCCCTGAAAGTAAAGTGCGCTCAAGCAAATTCAAGCTTCTGAATTTAAGATGCGCCTCCTACCTTATTTACTGGTCAATCTTGTCTCCAGTAAAGCTGGAATTCACATGAACGCTCTTCACTTTTGTGTATTACTCTTGTAGTTCCTTTAAATAGGATTAGGCATATTTTAGAGTTAATCCTAAAGGACACAAGTAACCATTATAGTCTTTATACTAAGACTGGTGTGATGTGTTCAGATTTTTTTTATAGTTTATATTTTTGCAGCTTCACTTTGTAGAAACTTCTGTTCAGTTATATCATTTTCTAAGTAATCTTGATTAAAGTGCACTGCAATACTCTAGACATCTAAAGACAAAAGTGAGTATTGAATTCTCAGCATCTTGCAGTGACATAAGAGTTATAAGAGCCTTGTTATGTTTCTTAAATTAAAGAACACAGTTTTACTAATATATTTAATGTCTGATCTAAAATTTAAGTCAAAGTCCATACAAATGCTTAGATTCTCTGCTTCTAGCCATATCTGCAAAGGTAGAGAATCAAGTTTATATGTTTGATTTTTGTTTTGCTGCCAATTAATATTCCTGGTTTTTCTATTGTTTAGTTTAAGGAAATTACTATTCATTAGTTCCATGGTGCTACTAAGACCCAGGATCATCTGCTGCTATCAATAAATAAATCTGTGTGGTCTACACTTTATATTTTAAAATGATCCAACCTAATGGTTGTTTAGATACCTTTACTTTATGTTTTAAAATGATCCAACCTAATGGTAGTTTAGATACTGTGAATAATAGAGGACCTAAATAAATCCCTGTGGCACACTATACATAATATACTGAATTTCTGATGTAAAATCACTACAGAATAATTTTCTTCTCATTGTATAGGAGAGAAACCAACTCAAGGCATTGTCAAGAATACCCTCCCACCATCTAAGATTATTAATAAGAATGCCGTGATCAATGGCATTGAGTACTTACACAGATGCAATAGAATAAGCAGTAAGTCATTAACTACTTTAACCAAAGTTATTTCTGTACGATGTTTCAATCTACAAACTGACTGAAGCTTATCCAGAAGAGAATTTTTATTCACGTAATCATTAAACTATTGAAAATTTACTTTTTCTGAATTTTTACTCAAAAATGGCTGTTTGGAGATACCTATATGTCTAAAATTGCCCAAGGCAACAATGTCAAGGTTATTTTACTTATGAAATACTGTTTTTAAAGGAATCTTGGAAAATGGCAGAAACAATGAACAGGTATCTATACACTATTGATTATTGAGTCGGTAAGTTCTTTCAAAAAAAGCCTGTAGGGACACAAACACCCATGTATAATGTTAACTGAGATATCAGGTAGGCTTATTTTAGTAAAAATATGTTTAATTCACTATGTTCACTACATTGTGATTGGGTTAGGTTTGCTCTTAAACTCTGTTATACTACATGTTATATTCTTTATTTAAATTCAACAAAATGTTATAAAAATCTCCCATTTAGATACCAACAGTTTGAGCATCCATTCCATGAATTGAGTTGGGTTTAAGAGGCTGTCAATAGTTAACTAAACATAATTGTTTTTGGGGATGATATTCTTGAATTTCTTGCACTATCATTTTTTTCAAAAGTGCGCCTTCTTTCAGAAACTACTAAAATGTTGTTGTAATGTTGCACTTTCATAATATCTAAAGCAAAACTTATCTTTCATCACAGGTTTGGACAAAAATAATGTAGGCCGCACCACTTCCAAGCAGCCTAACTCAAACTCAAGAGGCAGTTTTATAGCCTTTACTCTGGAACATTCAAAGTTAGAATCGTTCGTAGTACGAGGTACTTCTATTTTGTTATGTTTGCTGAAAGACAGAAGGACAAACTAGAAATAATGCAGGTGACCAGGAGAAGAAACATCAGAAAACCAGAAAAAGAGTCAACACTGAAAATGTTTCATATCTACTACAATAGCGCATGGTGAAAAAAATTTTGGCAGGGGCACAGTATTGGAAGAGACAAACTGAAGCAGCACTTATCTATTCTATAGTGCCTTTCATATCTATCTGGTCATTCCACATGCTCTCGTAGTCCTCACTGTAGTGTCAATGAACAATTTGGCCTGTCCAGTACCAGACCCATAAGACAAATCCAGACTAAAATGTTTTATACACTTTCCACCACGTTGCCCAGTCTGATGCCAGCTTTCCCATTTCTGTTGTGCTCCAAACCTCCGTGACATCCACAGTCCCCTTATTCTTCCCATAATCTGCCCTATAGATGTGGAAAGAAACAGGTGCACCTGCCACCCAAATTTTATACTACACCTGTCTCTAAATTGCCAAATCCTTTGCCAGTCTGCCTAGTTCCCCATTCTGCCAAAACCTACACCATAATGTCTGCAACCCCACCTCGGTAATCTTCCAATAACACAGACTTCTATCTGTCCTATAACACATCCATAGCATAAGTCAAATCCAAATCTTATTCTGCTTCTGTTAATTGAGATCCCAGTCCTTGGTCATTTCTACTGTGTTTCATAAATCAACATCATACAATTACTAGTTTTCTGATTTTTCTCAAGTATTTACCCCAGTTTATAACAGAGTCATTCCCACCCTAATTTTATTCTACACTTGGTGCCCGTCTGCCCAGTCCTGTGCAAGTTTGGTAGGATTACCTCATCGCACTTGAGCACAAATTCACATTGTAAGATCCACAAACCGTTAACATCTTAAAACAGCCACAGGACAAGTCCAACCTAAACCTTATTCTGTCTTTATGGTCAGGATACCTATTTCCTTGAACATAAATTTTGGACAGAAAATTTCTCAATTACCATCCATTTTCTAACCCACTGAATCCAAACACAGGGTCACGGGGGTCTGCTGGTGCCAATCCCAGCCAACACAGGGCACAAGGCAGAAACCAATCCCAGGAAGGGTGCCAAACCCCACGTTGGACACACACAAGCACACCCAGCACACACTAGGGCAATTTAGAATCGCCAATCCACCTAACCTGCATGTCTTTGGACTGTGGGAGGAAACCAGAGCGCCAGGAGGAAACCCACGCAGACATGGGGAGAACATGCAAACTCCACACAGGGAGGACCCAGGAAGGGTCCTAACTGTGAGGCAGCAGCACTACCACTGTGCCGCCTAGTTCTCAATTACTTTCTGCCTAAATTGAATCATTTCACTAAGCCTGCCAAAAAATTTAGCCTCATGCTATTGTCTAGATCAATGTTTCCCAACATTTTTATCCTGTAGTGGCACAAGGCATGCCACCATCTTACAAACCAAAAGCACATATACAGTATATCTCATACCCTTGTTCAACTGCCCGAAGGAACAAGACTACGAGGAAAAAAAAGGAGCTCTGAAATCATTGTTTGCAGACATGGTACTTAGTGACCACTTTGGTGGCATCTCCAAGCTGCTTTGCCCCTTTGCCCACCCCTCTATGCCTAAGAGGCAACTCGTATGCCCACCATCCACCAGCCCTGTAAGTCTCACTGGCAACCACAAACCCAGGGCAGATGGAAACATGTCTAAAGTGCTCTAACACAGTAATAGCAGAGCTGCTTTAATACCAGCTACTCCAGGTAGTCCTATCTTCTTCACACAGGTTTTAAACACCTGCAGAGCCAGTCCCTCTCAGGTTCAGATTCAAGTGCACAACACTGTTATATTCAAAGCACACCTTGGTGGAGATCACGGTGGGCCTATGTGCTGCGACACACTGGTTGAAAAATGCTGGTCTAGATGTCTGTGGCTACTTCATGTTGATTGCATTTTTTAAAAAGTAGGTTTAGGTCTCGTACCCCAGTTGTTATCCACAACACTTTGGTACAGACACCTTGAAACAGCAAACAGGAAAAGCAAAAAAGTCACCCAGTTATCTAACTCCATTTGTCATAAAAAGAGACAAAAAGTCTATGTGTAAGCTCATCTTCATTTTTTCTTTAAGTGAGTGATTTCTGAAGAGGTGTTTCATTAAAGAAATAACCAAATTTTCCTTCATTTCTGAAGTGCCACTTGAAGTTGCCATTTCCCTAAAATCCAGCTCGCATGTCTGTAGTTATGTACGTTAGTTACGTGGATGTGAAGTGTGAACCATGGACATGAATATGAAATAGTGTGTTGACGATTGTCCAGTCACATTAGTTTAAAAAAATCTAAAACAATGATAAGTTACTGCCAATAAATGTGGAAGCATTCAGGGTACACAGAGCTGCATCCCCAGAAAAATCTGAAAGCAATTACCTAAAGGGGAGCCTCAGGATACCTGCTCATCAAAATATGAAGGACTGACATAGACTCTTATTCGGCTGGCATCCTTCACTCCTGAAATATAGGTATTCACACAGATTTTGTTTTTTTATTTCCACAAAAATTAAACAAATACAAGTTGGAACCAATTTTTAATGGATGTTGACATGCACTCACCTCAGGCACACTGTACAAATAAAAAAAATTATTTAATGATTATTTCACATTACCTAATTAAAGTTTTTTAAATATTTTGACTGGGCGCCGCAGCACCCCTCATTACAAACCGCCACTGACCTATTATTGTCTAAATCAAATTGCTAAACCAAAAATCAGAAAAGGAGTTTGTAACAATGATAAAGAATGCTAACAACCTTTCACAGAGATTTCTCTTTGATTTATCTGCAATCTTAGATAATAAGAAAGTGTAAGGTGCCAACCTTTATCCTGTCGTGGTGATAATATCAACATCAGTCACCTCTAACTGTCATTGAATAGTAATGCCATAACAATTAATGTTCAAACTAGTGACATCCAGAAAAACAAAGGCAGTACTGTAAAAAGACACAAAAAATACAAATATTACAAAGCAATGTCTAACCCAACATTGAATGGAAAAAAAAGATTTTTGCAACCCAAAATACCTATATACAGATAAAAAATGTAATAACAACAGTTTCAAGAGATGAGTAATTCATTTAAAATGAATAGAAATCATCACAACTATACTTTGGTAAACAATAAATGGTTATTAGAAATTAATGTGTTTCTTCTTTAAAAAAAAAAAGACAAAATACTCCAAAAGACACAAACTGCAGAGTGTTACATCTTTACAATTTACCCAGCTACAGAAAATATTTGCTATTACTTATCTTACCTTAATGAACCAAATGAAGAAAATTAAAATTCAGAGGTTCTGCTTCACTTAATACTGCAGATCTTTCACCACTGTGCCACATCTGTAAAACCTACTTTACAAATCAATGCCAGCAGGCTTTTTAAAACCAAAATGAGTTCCTTTATAGTTCAGAGAATGAAACCTTACATAGTTTAAGTACTATTTAGTTTAAAATCCAGTTCTGTTTTGGAAAGGAGTAATTAACAATAAGTCTAGACATAAAATTCGATAGTTTATCTTTTTCATGGTGAGTTTATATTTTGACTCAAAAAGCAGACATAAATTTTGTCACATTCCCTTAATAACTGCCTTTGTCTGCCTTATTGTATGCCTATATAAGAAATATAGGTTTACAGTAAAAAATAGAAGGAAAAATAAAACAACAATTAATGCTTATACTTTGACCCGGTGCAAAATTGAAAACCAGGATGATAGATTTTTGAATAAGCAGTCCTAACTGCTGTGCTAGATAAATAGAATTTTTTTTAAATGTGTTTTTTTACAGAAGCTGTTTAAATAAATAAATACATAAATAGATAAATATATATAAAATCCTAAGCCTAAAAGTGCAACGATTTTGAGCAACAATTTTATGTGATGTTTTTATGTGACTTTTTTGTCACGCTTTAAATCAGGCTTATTTTAAAACCTACATAAATATGTTTGGTATCAAACTTTAATGTGATGTTATAAAATTTTCAGATTTGTATTCTGATTTTAAATTATAAACTAAAAAATATCAAAAACTCACATCCCACAAGATGAGACTTTGTGCCAAGAGATTTAACCATGCCCGGGGCCGGAAATAAAAGACAAAGAGTAGGACAGCTGCTGTACAGGCTTTTAAATGTTCGAAGCACCACGTGGGATGCAGATCACACAGCACGGCAGCAGCAGCAGCAAGCCAGCAGATGATTGAGCAAACAGGAGGTAAAAAAAAACTGTACTTGTTTCCCATTGTATCACCATTTAAGAGGGGGTTTCAGAGGAACAACTGCATCTCCTTGGGGTGCGTTCAGTCCCTCTCTTCGAGCGGCAGAGATGTGAAGTGGCTGGCGCATAGAGCAGGCTGGGGGGATTGGTGAGCGAAGTGAGCAGGGGGCGAACCCCCTAGTATATATATATATATATATATATATATATATATATATATATATATATATATATATATATATATATATATATATATATATTATATATATACAATATATATATTGTCACAGTCATTCTGGTGTATTCAGACCACAGTGTGCATGTGTGTATACTGTATATATATATATATATATATATATATATATATATATATATATATATATATATACAGTATATACACATGCACACTGTGGTCTGAATACACCAGAATGACTGTGACAAAAGAAAACTTCTGACTTGGCAGTCACAGTCACAGTGAGAATACAAATACAGTACATGGATATTCTGTATAAGCTTTAACAAAATCTCTTAAAATTTGGAATGACTATACACTATGTGAACAGAATGTGTTTTGTGAAGTTCATAGTAGTTCTTTTGCTGTGTTACAGTATGTAATAAAATGTCTTCTTTTAATACTAATGTGCTAGTAGTAACCCCGCTGAAATCATTTACAAGGTTTAACATATGTAATGTGTCACATAATGCAAAGGTTTGGGCACCCTTGCTTAAAAGGTCTGTTACTGTGAATAGTTAAGTGAGCAGTAGATGAACTGATCACCGAAAGGCATAAACTTAAAGATGACACATTTCTTTTTAGCTTTTTAGGCACTATTAGTGTATTGTTTTTGTCCCAACAATCAGCAGCTATGAACTTCTCTAAGCAGCAGCCTAGCGCTCTGAAAAATAAAATAATTAATGCTCACAAAGCAGGAGAAGGCTACAAGAAGATAGCAAAGTGTTTTCAGCTAGCTGTTTCCTCAGTTGGTAATGTTACTCATATTTTGAAGTAGCAGTTAACAGGAACGGTGAAGGACAAGTTGATGTCTGGAAACCAAGAAAACTTTCTGAAAGAACTACTCGTTGGATTATTAGAAAGGCAAATAAAAACCCCTATCTTACTACAAAAGACCATCAGGAAGATTCAGCAGACTCTGGGGTGGTGGTGCACTGTTCTATTGTGCAGCAACACCTGAACAAATACAGTATGACCTTCATGGTAGATTCAGTAGAAGAAAACCTTTCCTGTGGTTTAGCCACAAAATTAAGTGCGTGGAGTTTGCAAATGAACATCTATACAAGCCTGATGCATTTGGAAACAAATCCTGTGGACTGATAAAGTTAAAGTAGAACTTTTTGGCCACAAAGGTATGTTTGGAGAAAAAAGAGTGCTATTAAGCATGGGGATGGATCGATCACACTTTGGGCTTGTGTTGCAGTAAGTGGCACAGGGAACATGTCATTGGTAGAGGGAAGAATGGACTCAAATAAATAGCAGCAAATTCTGGAAGCAAACATCACACCTGTCAAAAAGTTGAAATTAAAAAGAGGATTAGTATTACTACAACATAATGATCTGAAACACACCTTAAAATATACAATGGAATACCTCAAGAGGCACAAGCTACAGTTTTGCCATGGCCCTCACAGTCTCCTGACCTACAGTAAACATCACTGAAAATCTGTGAATAGATCTCAAAAGGGCAGTTCATGCAAGACGGTCCAAGAATCTTGTAGAATTAGAAGCCTTTTGCAAGACTGAAAGGGTTAAAATACCCCAAGTCAGACCTGAAAGACTCTTAGCTGGCTACAAAAAGAGTTTACAAACTGGGATACTTGTCAAAGGTGGTGTTACTAAGTACTGACCATGTCGGGTGCCTAAACGTTTGCCTCTGGCACTTTTCATTTTTTTGGTATTTTGTATCTGTGAATGATGAAAATAAAAATGTTATCTTGCTTAAAATATTAAAGAAATGTGTCTTCTTTAACTTTATATTTTTCGGTGATCGGTTCATCTTCTGCTCACTTAACTATTCACAGTAACAGGAATTTTAAGCAAGAGTGCCCAAACTTTTGGATGCCACTGCATGTGATGTGTCACATAATCCATTGGTCATTGTGAAATATGGGCAAATCCTTTTTAACCTTTTTTTACACTAAACCAATTGGTTTTGTTGAGATTAGTAAATACTGTATAAGAGTAAGACCATGATTTTATCTAACACGATTTTGGCCATTTTTTGCCAGTTAAAGTTAAAATTTCTTTTCACAGTGCTTATATACTTATAAAATTTAAGGGAAGCAATAAATATATCCAGGCAAAAGGCAAAACTAAAATGTAAACCAAGAAACCAAATAACAGTAAACATAACAAAAATATATATATATCAATTTAGATCCACTTCTCCTGATTCCACTACTTACTAATTTTTCTAAAACTCCCCTTTACCCTCAGAAGAGTTTCTTTATATAGTTTTTAACTCCTCCTAGCCAAAAGATTTTAAAATATCCATCCAACCTTAATAATATATACTAAGTATACTCCTATAATAGTATATCAGAAATAACCACGGTATGATTACTGTCAAAACCCTGTCTAGAAACAAAAAGGGCCTTGAAGAATCTTTAAAAAATAAAAAAATTATTTTTAACAAAAATGCTCAGTAGCACAAGAAACTCTGTGGAGTACAAAAGGAATTGCCTGAGAAAGCAAGGCAAACACAGTACCAAAACAGAATACAAAAGGAAGTTATAAACAGAACACAAGTTCAAAAATCCAGTAATCGCAAAAGGTACAATGCATAGAAAAAACACAAGTAAACACTCTACTCCCATTTGAAATCAACAACTAAACACATGGAAGATAACAAATGCAGCTTATAGTCATAGACAAAAACAACGAATAATGCACATAATAAACCAAAGCAACATTTACATAATTAATTACCATAAAAATGGACAAAACAGACAAGAAACATGACTTCGAACCCCAACCAGGGGACATATAAGCCGATGCCAGATTAGAAATCCTAGCTGAAACATGACAAATATACGCTAACACAGAATTTTTTCCCACATTACCTTCTCCCTTTCCTGTAATGCCCAGGTCTTTAGTTATGTTCAATTTTCCAGTCTCATTCTGAATATTAAATTTATAAGGCAGCAATGCCAAATTACCATCTTGTTCCTGTGGCATTTTGATCTTTCAGTGTTTAAAGCCAGGTAAGGACTCTGTGATCTGTGTTCAAATCAAATTCTTGACCAAAGACATAATTAGGTAGGTTATCCAAAGATCAATATATTGCTAAGCTTTCCTTTTCTGCGGTGGAATATCTGATTACACATGGAAGGAGCTTCCAACTCAAATATAATATTGGACATTCCTCCCCTATTTTCACTTGATCCAGTAGAGTTCAAATGCCCACTGATGATGCATCAAACTGTAGCGCAAGTTTCTCTTAAAAATCTGGACTTTGAAAAACAGAAAAACAAGTAAACAAGTCAAACAATTTTTCAAAATATCAAATGCCTTTTGTCATTCTCCTGTTCAAATAATAGGATTCCTGGCAATCTTAGTGGACAGATTGTTAAATGTGCTACAAAGGAAGCAAATTGTGGCATGAATCGCCTATACTATACTGAGTGTGATCCAGCAGATTTACATCCATCCACCCATTATCCAACCCACTATATCCTAACTACAGGGTCACGGGGGTCTGCTGGAGCCAATCCCAGCCAACACAGGGCACAAGGCAGGAAACAAGCCCTGGGCAGGGTGCCAGCCCACTGCAGGGCACACACACACACATACACCAAGCACACACTTGGGACAATTTAGGATCAACAAAAGAATCACCAATGCACCTAACCTGCATGTCTTTGGACTGTGGGGGGAAACCGGAGCACCCAGAGGAAACCCACGCAGACACGGGGAGAACATGCAAACTCCACGCTGGGAGGACCCAGGAAGTGAATCCGGGTCCCCTGACTGCGAGGCAGCAGCACTACCACTGCACCACCATGCCGCCCAGCAGATTTACATCCATCCATCATCCAACCCACTTAATCCTAACACAGGGTCACGGGGGTCTGCTTGAGCCAATCCCAGGCGCAAGGCAGGAAGAATATCCCAGGCAGGGTGCCAGCCCACCATAGGGCACATGGGCGCACACACACACACACACACACACACACCAGGGCCAATTTAGAATTGCCAATCCACCTAACCGGTATGTCTTTGGACTGTGGGAGGCAACCGGAGTACCAGGAGGAAACCCACGCAGACAAAGGGAGAACATGCAAACTCTATGCAGGGAGAACACGGGAAGCAAACCCAGGTCTTCTAACCACCCAGCAGATTACAATTTACAATTAAATGCAAATCTCATATCGTAATTACGTAACATGAGAATTCTGCTCCTGAAATTTTTGTAGCACTAAATTATGCAGCATAAGCAATATGTACTAACATGTAGTTGTTTTCCAAGAATTTGTATAATGCATTAGGTATGGTTAACTGCATTGTGTATCAATCCAGCAAAACCAACTGATGATTTGTGAGAGTTTCTTACTGTAATATCTGATGACTACACAAGCTGCTTTTCGGTTGTCACATCAGTGGTCTTGTCTATAATAAGGGAATATGGTCCATTCCTTATATCCTCTAGAAGATCTTCAGGTGCTATAGTATCTAACATTGAATTAAGTAGCATTTCATTCTATGTAAACTTATCTCTTTCCTGGAAATGTCTTCCACTACACATCCCAAATGATCAACACAGATGGCCGAATGACAAGCAAACTGACTAGCCAGCTGCAACTCTGCCTCCTTCATGGGAACATTCATTCTAATAAATAAGCAGCTCGTATCAGTTTTCTGACATTTGAAAATGGTGCAGCATTCTTTTTATGCTTCTCTGTTGTAGCACGGGAAACCAGATCACTGAGATGTGCCCGTATTTATGATTTGCATTACTTGTAGTATGCTTTGCTGTCATCAGGTGAAATACTTCTAATCCACTCGATTAAACCCCTTTCTTTTTCCTAATCCTTGCCATACTTTTTTCCTATATATTCCCCATTTACCTGGCATTGTTAGGCTAGCCTACTGGCAACTAATGTTAGATTTCAAACTAACCTCACTCTTTCATCATGCAATGTGTTTAGGTTTGCCTCTCTTTCTTTCTGTTTTCTCCTGTCTCGCTCACTTCTCCTTGTCCCTGTTTGCCTTGTGTGTATTTTTATATGATGTCATAGCCAATTAGTTATTCCTTGATTCAAATCGTGTACAGTAAGTGGAGGTTTTGCTTTTTGTCTTTATAACCCTAGCTAACAGTACCAGGTCAAGACTGACACTATGAATGATGTCCTGTAGACGGATGTAGTCTCCTTTCCGTGTGGGTCTGTCTTTGATTTTCATTTGCTAGCGATTCCGTATTATTCACCATTAGGAGCCACTTGCATCCATAATAATTAATTTAATTTTCCCCTTACAGTCTGTAGCAGTGGAACATTACAAAAACAGCCCAAAAACCCTCCACCTGCGAACTCCTAATACTTACTCACAATTGTATTTTTAAAATAGCCCAACTAGGATATAAAACTGCAGACCTGGCAACTCTGTGTACGCTATTACAAACAATTTTTCCTTAAGCACTGTAATGCCATTAAGGACTATGATGCTGGAGCTACAGTCATATGAAAAAGTTTGGGAACCCCTCTCAGCCTGCATAATAATTTAGATAAGAGTGGTATGTCTTTCATTTCCTAGGAACATCTGAGTACTGGGGTGTTTTCTGAAAAAAGATTTTTAGTGAAGCAGTATTTAGTTGTATGAAATTAAATCAAATGTAAAAAACTGGCTGTGCTAAAATGTGGGTCCCCTTGTAATTTTGCTGATTTGAATGCGTGTAACTGCTCAGTACTGATTACTTGCAACACCAAATTAGTTGGATTAGCTCATTAAGCCTTGAACTTCATAGACAGGTGTGTCCAATCATGAGAAAAGGTATTTAAGGTGGTCAATTGCAAGTTGTGCTTCCCTTTGACTCTCCTCAGAAGACTGACAGCATGGGATCCTCAAAGCAACTCTCAAAAGATCTGAAAACAAAGATTGTTCAGTATCATGGTTTAGGGGAAGGCTACAAAAAGCTATCTCAGAGGTTTAAACTGTCAGTTTCAACTGTAAGGAATGTAAACAGGAAATGGAAGGCCACAGGCACAGTTGCTGTTAAATCCAGGTCTCTCAGGCCAAGAAAAATACAGGAGCGGCATATGCGCAGGATTGTGAGAATGGTTACAGACAACCCACAGATCACCTCCAAAGACCTGCAAGAACATGTTGCTGCAGATGGTGTATCTGTACATCGTTCTACAATTCAGCGCAATTTGCACAAAGAACATCTGTATGGCAGGGCGATGAGAAAGAAGCCCTTTCTGCACTCACTCCACAGACAGAGTCGCTTGTTGTATGCAAATGCTCATTTAGACAAGCCAGATTCATTTTGGAACAAAGTGCTTTGGATTGATAAGACAAAAATTGAGTTATTTGGGCATAACAAAAAGCACTTTGCATGGCAGAAGAAGAACACCACATACCAAGAAAAACACCTGCTACCTACTGTCAAATTTGGTGGAGGTTCCATCATGCTGCATGGCTAGTTCAGAGACAGAGGCCCTTGTTAAAGTCGAGGGTCGGATGAATTCAACCCAATATCAACAAATTCTTCAAGATAATGTTCAAGCATCAGTCACAAAGTTGAAGTTACGCAGGAGTTGGATATTCCAACAAGACAATGACCCAAAACACAGTTCGAAATCTACAAAGGCATTCATGCAGAGGGAGAAGTACAATGTTCTGGAATGGCTGTCACAGTCCCCTGACTTGAATATCATCGAAAATCTATGGGATGATTTGAAGCAGGCTGTCCGTGCTCGGCAGCCATCAAATTTAACTGAACTGGAGAGATTTTGTATGGAAAAATGGTCACAAATACCTCCATCTAGAATCCAGACACTCATTAAAGGCTATAGGAGGCGTCTAGAGGCTGTTATATTTGCAAAAGGAGGCTCAACTAAGTATTGATGTAATATCTCTGTTGGGGTGCCCAAATTTATGCACCTGTCTAATTTTGTTATGATGCATATTGCATATTTTCTATTAATCCAATAAATGTAATGTCACTGTTGAAATACTACTGTTTCCATAAGGCATGTCATATATTAAAAGGAAGTTGCTACTTTGAAAGCTCAGCCAATGATAAACAAAAATCCAAAGAATTAAGAGGGGTTCCCAAACTTTTTCATGTGACTGTAGATGTCATTGCTTTCAGGCTCGAGGTTGGTGACAGGATTGGCACTCCAGCCACCGTAAAAAACCTCACACTGTTCCAGTATGGTGCTGAGGTGTCACCCACTGCATTCTAATCCCAGTCCAGGTGGTTTGTCATGTGGTGGGTGCGGTAATGCGCTGTCAAGTTGAGTCCTCCCCTGTGTACATTTTGGCTCTAAAGAAGATACATATGATGTGTCCTTTAACTGAATTATGGAATGCTTGCCACAGATACAACTGGAGTGCATTTCTATATATCGTTCCACTCTTTTTCTCAAATGCTGATTGAGAAATCCCTTTTCCACCATTCTGTAAGATCTTTGAAATCAAGATTCTTTGAAATATTTTTACATATTGAATAGAGCACAAAGCAGAGCATGCAAGGAACCCAATTTGATTTCCATTACAAGCTAGGGTGGTGTGAATTTCTGAGTTTTTGATGATTTCCAAGGTTTTACTGAGTGTATATTTGCTGCTCAGTAGTAAAATTGAAAGATGTGTGCTACCGTGCCATCTTCTGCTTTAAATCTACGTAGAGTTGCCTTTTGAATGCATGGCTATTTCAGATTCCAGATCTGTTGCAACTGAGTCTAAGTTTTTAAAGAATACTTTATTTATGCATATAGGAATAAATATAGCAGGTTAGGGAGGATGTTCATTTGAGAGTATTCTTCCTGCTAACGTGAGATGGAGGGTGGACCATTTATTAACATCTTATTTGATTTTATCCATGGTACTTCCAAAATTGTATTGGAAAAGAATTTTATATATACTTGTGATGGTTATCTGCAGATATTTATACTGTTTTGATACTATAAACAGAGGGTTAGCCAGTCTAATATGATATGCTATAGAGTTTACTGGGAATAGGACAGTTTAATTCAGATTAAGATTTGGAGTCACATACTACCTCTGTTGCTGCAAGTGAGATTGTTTTATGGATTAAAATTCCTACTGCTCTATTATTCTTATTATAACTGGAATGAAAAAAATTGGCCAATCCACTCTCTTTTTATTCAAAAGTGACCCTTAAGTTCAGCTTCCTGTAAAAACTCTTTCTTTGCCTTTAACCTCCTTAGTGTTTGACCAGAGTGATACTCGGGCTGCGAAAACTGTCCTAAAAGTGTTAGTTCCACGTGTCATTCAGATAACTGTACAGTGTCTTGCGTAAGCATTAGAACCAAGAATCACTCGGGCTGTAAAAATGCTGACAGTGCTGCTGTCCTTTGGAGAAATTATGTCTGAATGCAGGTTTTCACTAATTATGAAATATCTGCACTTTACCAACAATGAACACATTGATGAGAATACCCATCCAGCGTGCAAACTGAAGAAAATTTGGGAGATACCAGGCCCGTGTAGCAAAATTCTGGAGCGTTTACATTCCGGACCATGATGTCAGCATTGATGAAAGTATCATGGATTGTAAGGGCAGACTGTCATGGATAGAGTACAATGTGTCAAAAAGAGCAAGATTTGGCATAAAGTTTTACAAGCTTTATGAATATAAAATGGGATACATTTGAAATTCCGTTCTGTACACAGGGAAAGGGACAATGTTTAATCCAAAATATAATCAGTAGAGTGTTGCTACATCATTGGTGCTGACTTTGATAGATTCTCTGCTGGATCAAGGTTGCTGTGTAACCATGGAAAATTTTAATACTTCGCCAGAGCTATCTGACATCTTGCTGCAAAGAAAGACTGATGCATATGACACATAAACCGTCGTGGCATGCCTGAAGATTTTGGCGGAGCTAAATTACAGCGAGGTGTGATAATAGCTTGGCAAAAAGGCTAAAGTGCTTGCGCTGAAATGGAAAGACAAGAAACATATTTGTCTTCTTAGCACTTCACATAATGCAGCTACGGTCACTGTTCGGGCAAAAGGCAACAAGCAGGCTATGAAGCCTTGTGCTGTGGTCGACTACAATAGCACGATGGGCAACGTAAATCGTGTGGATCAAGAATTGGCTTTCTATCCCATTATGCAGAGGCAACAAAAGAAATACTACAAAAAGATATTTTGTCATCAGTGCATTTGGAATGCATTCGTCTTGTACACACAAAAAGCTGGCGAAACTGTATCTCATGCAAACTTTACATGCCGCTAAAGAGACACGGTCAACCCAGCACATTGTGGATCAATCCAGAGTGTCTTATTGGTAGACATTTTATTGATTATATACCTCCAACAGAAAAAAAATAATCCATCTCATACCTGTGCAGTGTGCTGTTCAAAAACTGATAAAACTGGAAAGAAAATTTGAAAAGAAACATGATATTATTGTCCCTGTGCTTTAAGATTTACCACACAAGGTACTCGATGTTGAGATTATATACTATTTTGGCATCATTAGTAATATTATTATTACTGTTATTATCCATCCATCCAGTATCCAACCCGCTATATCCTAACTACAGGGTTACAGGGGGTCTGCTGGAGCCAATCCCAGCCAACACAAGGCAGGAAACAAACCCCAGGCAGGGCGCCAGCCCACCGCAGGACACACACACACCAAGCACACACTAGGGACAATTTAGGATCGCCAATGCACCTAGCCTGCATGTCTTTGGACTGTGGGAGGAAACCGGAGCACCCGGAGGAAACCCACGCAGACACGGGGAGAACATGCAAACTCCACGCAGGGAGGACCCGGGAATCGAACCCAGGTCTCCTAACTGCGAGGCAGCAGCGCAACCACTGCGCCACCGTGCTGCCCTACTGTTATTATTTTTTTTTTTGTTATTATTGTTCATTTCATATTATTATTTTTATTCATCATTACTATTATTATTTGTATCATTATTGTACTTTTGAGATTTAAATGTAATTTTTCATGCCAAAAAAATTGCAATGCTTTTTACATGTTTTTTTGGAATAAAATGCAACACTAAGGAGGTTAAGCCAGTGAGACTGGAGAATACTTTTTTTCTCTTTAGGCTGTGATTGAGACCTTTGACATTCCATCTTGTAATGTTCAATGATTATCAGAAATCTACAGTTTCTGAGCATTAGGGGATATTTTGTGATCTTAGGTAAAATCAGTAACTTTTTTCAGAATTCACCTTTAACACTAATTTCAAATATTTGTTGCAGTAGTGTACTACCACCTGAACTGACACTTAACAAAATGGGGGATAAAGAAATAATACATTTCTCTCTTTCCCTACTTTTCCCAGCATGACAGAATATTAAAGGTATCATCATTTTGTTCATTATAAATTATTTGCTTTATTTGGTTATTTGTCATTTATTACCTTTTTGTTCCACACTGAATTTATTTTGGAAGTGTAATAGCAAGTTGAGTCCATAATAAATTTAAGAAAAATTTGAGAAGTTGGAGTGTAATATCTTAGTAAATGCAAATTTTTGTATGCTTTTAATTATAAGCATTAGGTTTTGTTTTATTGTTAGAAAGTAATTCATCTTGACAGACATTTTTTTAGTTTGAATACAACAATAAATCATTTCTTTGCCCTGCATATTTTCTGGCGTGCTAACCGAGAAAGCAAAGATTCTACACAGAAGACAGTTGCCAGGATATGGGTGTCACAATCATTAATCTCAAGGAAGGGATCCTCCTATCCAGCTGATAAGGAAATAAGTCATGTCATGTCCTGTATTGTGCAATATGTTTAAAAAATTAATTCATAGTTAAGGAACAAAACAAAATAAGAGAGACATGTCTGCTTTTTAGACCTGTACTGGTGATGGATTACAAAAAAATAAAGAAATGTGTTATTTCAATATAAATTTAAAAAGTCTGTAGGTGTAAAAATAAGTTCTTTGTTTTATATAGAAAAAAGATTGTGACTTTAAAGCCACTTAAAGTTATTTCAAAACTTTAGAACAGATCAGAATATGACAACATTATTAACATATTAATAAGCAATTAACAAAAGAATCAAAGGACTAAGCAAAGAAAGGCTGTATATTATGACAGATACCTCAAAAAACAGGCATTTCTTTCTAGAAAATATCAATGCTTTATTCTCCAAAAATATGTAGAGCCATAAAAAAGTTAACAGACAAGGAGAATATAAGGTAAGATGACTTGTGTTTTCTATTAAAATATTTATGTTATGAACAGTCATATCTCATTATCTGTTGGAGTTATGTTTCTGAAAAACTCTAAACATGCTAAAGCCTTAGTCCTTTGGAAAGAATTGAGTTAGGTTCCAAAGAGATGCCAGCTCAGGGGGAGGACCAACATGGGGAGATGGGATCGGGTGGATGTGCTGGCCCATCATTTTCATCCCTCGAGGACTGGTAATAATCCCTCCACAGGTTAAACTACGGAAACCTTGTTATGACTTTTACTTCCTTTATAGTAAAGTTTGATCATCTTCTGGGTGCTCTGCCAGAAATTGTGGTAGGGTTGATCCGAGGACCTCACAAAATCTTCCAATTGGCAGTGTGAACAAAGATTAGAGAGTTAATCAGTGCAAACCCCAGTCTCAATATTGAATGAGGTTCAACAGCTTACACACATCTCTCAGCACAGTGAATGACTTATGCTGATGCATTCAGTGTGGTGCACATGCAGACACCTGTGTGCATCACAGACCTGTTATGGTTCAATGTCATGTTTCACATGTTTAGTTGTTAGGAGTCATAATCTGGTTTAATCTTTTTTTCTATAATGGAGCCACCATTTTGGGTCCCCATTGCTAAGATGCAGGTCCGAGCAGTTAGTCCACACTCCTTGAACTCATGTCACATGACATCACTAGAGTGATGCTGTTTAGGCTGGCATTTCACTTGGCTGTTGGTCTAAGACTGTGTTGATCTTTGTTGTGTTTGAAAGTCCAATTAACATATTTCGGCTCTGTCTTTGACTATGACCTAAAACTACTGTTTTAGCTCTGGTTATGTGCTATTTCTCCGGTTCTTGACTTGCACAATAATTGGCACACATATTGAGCCTTGTTTAGTTTCTTGATTTTCTGGCTGCGATTTTTGCTTTGCCATTTTGACTACAGTACTTCTAATTTCCACTTTTACTGCTGCCTCCTGTGTGTAGTCAATAGAGTAAAGTGTATTATAGGAATATTATATTCTGCCATAATATTTCAATGGTCCCAAACTAGTTGCTTATACTGCAGCTCATTTGCACTTAGTGTAAGAGTTTTTTTTTTAGATGAGCTTAGGGAATCTGAAAAAGTAGAGTGTGAAATTATTATATTAGAATTGCAGAAGGCCTGACTCAAGACGTAAGATTGGGCCTGTGGAAGCTTAGTAAGATGTTGTGGGTGCCCTTAATGGCTCACCATTTAAATGCAGATTCTCATGAAGTATATTTCAAAGACAGGACACATTGACCAATGCTATTTCAATGTTCATTTAATTTACTACTCTATAAAGTGCATTTTCAGTATATTTTCTTTGGATTCTTCATCCTTTTCCAGGTCATTAATGTCACATTGAATGCAGCTCCTTGTATGATTCTCTAAACATGTTTTTTTATATATTTGTATATTAGTGTTGTGAAGATAACAAGTAAACTAAAGATAGTTGGACTCCCAAATTGTTTATTGCATGTGTGTTTAGAATGGAAAAAATAAAGTGTGTCTGAACTAGCACTGGTGCAGCCATCAGAGACATTCTTGATCATTGATCATTTCTGTTTCCTTGATGATGTTAAAATAAAATAAAATCAACCTTTTTATGGACTTCCTCCAGGTCAACGACTTCTAGGGTATACTGAAAATTGATGGGCATGTCACCACTGGTATAACCCCCAAACCCTTACCGTGTTACCTTTAATTAAGCCTCCATATGGCCAGAGGAATGGTCACAGTGTGCACCATGTCAGTTGCTGAAAAATAATTTTGAGATTTTCCCATCTTCTTTACTTGGGATTAAACATGCAAATGGATCTTTCTCATATGAAACAAAATCTAAGGGCATATTTTGAGCTAAAAGATGCTGTATTCAAAATGCGGGTAAGAGGTTTCCTTCCCTTGCTGCCAGGACACCAGTTCCGTTGTACCATCTGCTGAAGTGCCCCTTCATACCTGCCTGCTGGCTTGGAAAGGAAATGCCATTCCTCTCTTCCTGCCCATTTGTTGTACTGTTCTGTTGGCCAGGTATGGAAGTTCATCACAGCTGGGATGCTAGTTTATGTATGGCAATTGTAATTAATGATTAATGAAATTAATTAAAGTAAAAAATGTATTCTTGTCACTTGTCCTAGGCTAACAGAGAAACTCATGTAATTTTAAAGAACACATTCTAAATGACAGTTCCCCAAGCTGTCCACTTTAAAGCAGTCTCCCTCTAATTGTCTGGATTTTGAGGGCTGCGCATGTATTTTTCATCATTATTGCTGTTTTCTTTTTTTTTTTTTTAGTAGTACAGTAGTCACCTCTTCTCCTGCTGTGACATCACACCTGGAAATCATATATGCATGCGATAAAATGATGTATTTGACATGGCAAAGCAGGCACTAACCACTGTGTGCCCGGGTAAGATAATTAACATGCAATGCCACAATTCCCAACACTCATGCAGAACAAAGAATGGAAACCAATTAAACTGCAAAACAAAACAAAAAAAAGTATCAGAAACAGCAAAAATATGCTCAAAAACCTCAAATTCATGGAACTATTGATATTCAAGAGCATTACTGTAATTGTTCTAGTTTTGCTTTTTTATGGATTTTTTAATGTATGGGATTGCATATGTTTTTGTCTTTTTTCTTGTGATATTCAATAGCATGTTATTTAGTGTTTATTCAATATTTTGCACTTTTCCTTTTGCCTTCTGTTTTTGCTGTTGTTACTTGTTACATTTCCTGTTCTTTGCATGTTGAGCTTAAGAGGACGGGTCCTTCTTATGGTGCAGTTGATCAAGATGTAAGTGGCCTTCATAAGGCTATTGCTGAGGCATTAACTGCTTCTGGTATTATTTGGCTCCTCTTTTGAATTTCCAAAATATGTTTGGTTTGTCTCTGACCTATTTGTTTGCATTTTCTGGTCTCCAATATATTGATCTTCTTGGTTTTTACTCTTTGACTGGCAGATTGGGTTTGTTGTAGTTTTGGTTTGCTCTTCTCTCTTTGATTCAACATTAGTATTTAGCTTTTTTTGCCTTTCTTCATTTTGGAATCTTTGAATAGTTTATTATTTGTATAAATGAATGAGATCATTAATGCTAGCAAACCCAATCAACATTATTTTCACTTTTGGCACTGATTTGCTTTTTTAGGATGGGAAGCATAAAGTAAGTTCCAATGTGGGATGACTGAAGTTTTTTTTTTGGAGAAAACATCTGCCTAGTACACTATCACCAGTTATGCCTTTATTAAAGTTTTAAAATATACAGTATAAATTGCACACCTTAGGAGCCAATTATGGAATATAAATTATTTAGTTGTTTTCACAACCAGAAAAATGTTTAAAATATTTTGTCAAGAGTTAGGCAATGGTCAGACCATACATAACACGCAAAGCAGAGACTGAAATGTTCCAAAGTAGTATTTATGAACTCTTTTCTTTTTCCTCACTACTTCAGGGACCTAAGCTTGTTTTCTATCCTGATTACCGTCTGTGTTGAATTAGGCTATTCCATACTTTCCTCTGGTACTCAGGTTTCCTCCAACATCTCAAATACATGCTTTTAAATTAATTGACAAATTAAAATTGGCCAGGTCTGATTGTGGGTATGAGTGTGTCATAGCATTAACTTGTATACCATCCAGGATTAGGTTCTGCCTTGCCATGGATTCTGCCAGAATAGCCTCCCATTCTCTTCAATTCTACATTGGAATACAGAATTGGGAAGAATGGGAGTCTGGAAAAATAATACATGCATGAGAAACAAATTACTTAATGTACACCATGTGTACAACTTGTGCAAGCTGACAACAGTTTTGAGGGAAAATAGAATCAGGAGATGGCAAAGAGAAGTCAGAATTCACACAGGGTTTGTAACTGGAAAGACAATAATTAAATAACAAAGCTCAGCTTTATGTAGAACAGGAGTTACAGAACAGAGTGGTATGTAAGCCAAAAAATGGAACACATAACCAAAACCAAGAAACAAGACACGTAAATCTTAATCGGAGGACAGAAAAAAAGTTGCAACCAGTGAATTCAAAAACTAATAATGACACAAAGGTTTTCCCAGTCTTGGATGATTAGGTATGTGTAGCTCTGATTTTTTATTTTTAAACATTGTGCTAGTAATGTCATGACACACAACCTCCGGGAACCAGTCCCAGCAACTGGTGTCCTGGCAACCAGTCTACAACATGGCAATGCCCTAAAGGAAAAAATATGTTAAAAAATTAAACTTATATAAGACAATCCATGACACCCTGGTCCAGGGATGATTTAATTTTTATTATCTTAATAAAGTAAGGACTGTCCTTGTCAAAATTACAATGGTTTGTTTTGTTTGTTTTTTTTTTTTTTTGCTTACTTCTCACAAAAATAAAGTTGCTCTACTAAGAATCTGTTTTCTCCTTGATTTATTTTGCTTTCATTTTTTTCTTCAGATGCCCTTATTTTCATAATAGTAAAGTTATTCTTGTATATGTTATAGAAAGGAGAAGTATATGAAGACTGGAAAGTTGAAAATGTGACTTAAATCTTCATGAAGGGACACGAAATGGATCCTGAAAATTACAGACCAATAGGTCGTACTCCTGTACCATGCATATTTGTGGAGAATGTAATGAAAAATAAATCAAAAAAGTATCACCATGACAATAATATACTAAATAAAATCCAACATGGATTTATTAGAGGAAGATCTTGCCAAACCAGTGTTTTAGATTTTTTTGAATAGGCAACTGCAATAGATGATAGAAGCAAAGCATACAACATAATTTATTTAGACTTTCAAAAAGCCTTTGATACTGTCCCACACTGAAGATTAATTCAGAAACTAGAAGCTGCAGATATCAGAAGTAACCTACAAAACTGGATCTTAAGCTGGTTAATTGTCTGGAGGCCAAGTGTGCAGATATGAGGGGAATGCTCCACACTGAGTGAGGTAATCAGTGGAGTCCCTTGGGGGTGTCTGTCCTCAGACCATTACGTTTTCTGATTTATGCTAATGACATACAGTAGATTCCATTATAGTTAGTAAACTTGAGAAATTTTCAGTTCATACTAAAATTGAGGAATGGCAAACACTGCGGAGGCAACAAAAACAATTCAAGAAGACTTGGACAAGTTCGGAACTTAGTAAACGCTCGGAAAATGCAATTTAATATAGAAAAGTAGAAAGTGCTACACATGGGCAAAAGGACATCAACTTTAAATACAAGATTACAGACATTGTTCTACAGTAAGCAACCTCTCTAAAGGATTTTGTGGTTTATGTTGATATACCATACAGTATTGATCATTTAAGCAGTGCTCATAAGCTATTAAAAGTAAAAAAAAAAATAGGTTATATTGTAAAAACGTGAATATATCTTGTTATGCTGAGGCTACATGATGCACTAGTGAGACCACCTCTGGACTAGTGTATACAGTTCTGGTTAACATGCTAAAAGAAAGACATGGCAGCACTTGAAGCTGTGCAGAGGAAAGCAAGGCAGTGGACTTAAGGACAGGCCCTATTCCAACAGACTCAGAAAATTAAAAGTTTGGGAACCCCTCTTAATTCTTTGGATTTTTGTTTATCATTGGCTGAACTTTCAAAGTAGCAACTTCTTTTTAATATCTGACATGCATTATGGAAACAGTAGTATTTCAGCAGTGACATTACGTTTATTAGATTAACAGAAAATATGCAATATGCATCATAACAAAATCAGAGAGGTGCATAAATTTGGGCACCCCACCAGAGATATTACATCAATACTTAGTTGAGCCTCCTTTTGCAAATATAACAGCCTCTAGACACCTCCTATAGCCTTTGATGGGTGTCTGGATTCTGGATGGAGGTATTTTTGACCATTCTTCCAAACAAAATTTCTCCAGTTCAGTTAAATTTGATGGCTGCCGAGCATGGACAGCCTGCTTCAAATCATCCCATAGATTTTCGATGATTTTCAAATCAGGGGACTGCGACGGCCATTCCAGAACATTGTACTTCTCCCTCTGTATGAATGCATTTGTAGATTTGTAGATTTTTAGAAGGCTGGCGTCCTTCAACATCTGCAATAAGATGCTGCAGATGTTCTATCAGACGGTTGTGGTGAGCGCCCTCTTCTACACGGTGGTATGCTGGGGAGGCAGCATTAAGAAGAAAGACGCCTCACGCCTGGACAAACTGGTGAGGAAGGCAGGCTCTATTGTTGGCATGGAGCTGGACAATTTAACATCTGTGGCAAAGCGACGGGCGCTAAGCAGGCTCCTATCAATTATGGAGAATCCACTGCATCCACTAAACAATGTCATCTCCAGACGGAAGAGCAGCTTCGGTGACAGACTGCTGTCACTGTCCTGCTCCACTGACAGACTGAGGAGATCGGTCCTCCCCCAAACTATGCGACTCTTCAATTCCACCTGGGGGGGGGGGGGTGGGGTGGGGGGGGGGGGTAAACGTTAACATTATACAAAGTTATTGTCTGTTTTTACCTACATTATTATCAATCTTTAATTTAATATTGTTTTTTGTATCAGTATGCTGCTGCTGGAGAATGTGAATTTTCCCTTGGGATTAATAAAGTATCTATCTATCTATCTATCTATCTATCTATCTATCTATCTATCTATCTATCTATCTATCTATCTATCTATCTATCTATCTATCTATCTATCTATCTATCTATCTATCTATCTATCTATCTATCTATCTATTTCGAACTGTGTTTTGGGTCATTGTCTTGTTGGAATATCCAACCCCTGCGTAACTTCAAATTTTTGTGACTGATGCTTGAACATTATCCTGAAGAATCTGTTGATGTTGGGTTGAATTCATCCGACCCTCAACTTTAGCAAGGGCCCCAGTCCCTGAACTTGCCACACAGCCCCACAGCATGATGGAACCTCCACCAAATTTGACAGTAGATAGCAGGTGTTTTTCTTGTAATGCAGTGTTCTTCTTCCACCATGCAAAGCGCTTTTTGTTATGACCAAATAGCTCGATTTTTGTCTCATCAGTCCAAAGCACTTTCTTCCAAAATGAATCTGGCTTGTCTAAATGAGCATTTGCATACAACAAGCGACTCTGTTTGTGGAGTGAGTGCAGAAAAGGCTTCTTTCTCATTACCCTGCCATACAGATGTTCTTTGTGCAAATTGCTCTGAATTGTAGAACGATGTACAGATACACCATCTGCAGCAACATGTTCTTGCAGGTCTTTGGAGGTGATCTGTGGTTTGTCTGTAACCATTCTCATAATCCTGCGCATATGCCGCTCCTGTATTTTTCTTGGCCTGCCAGACCTGGGTTTAACAGCAACTGTGCCTGTGGCCTTCCACTTCCTGATTACATTCCTTACAGTTGAAACTGACAGTTTAAACCTCTGAGATAGCTTTTTGTAGCCTTCCCCTAAACCATGATACTGAACAATCTTTGTTTTCAGATCTTTTGAGAGTTGCTTTGAGGATCCCATGCTGTCAGTCTTCTGAGGAGAGTCAAAGGGAAGCACAACTTGCAATTGACCACCTTAAATGCCATTTCTCATGATTGGACAAACCTGTCTATGAGGTTTAAGGCTTAATGAGCTAATCCAACCAATTTGGTGTTGCAAATAATCAGTATTGAGCAGTTACATGCATTCACATCAGCAAAATTACAAGGGGACCCACATTTTTGCACAGCCAGTTTTTCACATTTGATTGAATTTCATACAACTAAATACTGCTTCACTAAAAATCTTTGTTCAGAAAACACCCCAGTACTCAGATGTTCCTAGGAAATGAAAGACATACCACTGTTATCTTTTTTGTTGAAAGTAAATTATTATGCAGGCTGAGAGGGGTTCCCAAACTTTTTCATATGACTGTAGCTAAGCAAAATGAGTCTGATAGACTGAATGGTCTCTACTCATTTGTTAATATTTTGTTATTGTCTTATGTTTCTGCCAGTGTATCTTAGTTCTCCTTTCTAGTGTTATTGAGTAAAAGAAAATATTTCCAACAGACAGTGAGTGTGCATTCATTCCAGTGCTGCATTTGTGCTTGTTGCTGCAAAGTATATGGTCTGATGATGTTGTTTCACCACCATGAATGAATGTATGTTTTCTGAATGTTAGAATCTTTTATAAAGAGGATATTGTAGTTATGCAACTACTTGATTTGTCTGAGGGTTGTTTTCCTATTTTTATCAAATTTGGCACTTTTCTACAGATTAATTGGACTCATGAGTCTAAATCAAGGTTTCAGAAAATTATTGAATACCCATAGGCCCAGAGGTCAGAGAACTTAAATACCTCTAGAAAGTAGAGAAGGTTCATTTGGATTGGACAGAAACATGGGCTCTCTTGGGAGAGTGGCCAGGTAAGGAGCTACCATGGAAAGCTGGAATTTTAAGGGATATAGATGGGGCATGTAGGTGGAGTTCAAGTTTGGTGTCTCTGTGGTAATAGAAAGAGGAGGTTATGGAATATCATCAAAAGTTATGCTAAGAAGAAAGTTGAAGTTAATTGTGTCAGATTCTGTAAACATTTCCACTTTTTAAATAAAACTTTAACATTTGAGAAAATATCAATTTATAATATTATGTTTTTCTCTTCTGATATCATGTTTCCATGATGTCATTGACATTCTTACAGTCGCAAGTATTTCCGCAAACATGGCCTTCATTGCCTAGTGTGCACACACGCACACACATTAAAGTGTGACCTAATACTGGCCATACTCATACTCATTCAAACTTTGCATAAAATAGAGGAAAAATAATTCCTAATAAAGACTTGGCTTTCATTTTAAAACATACCTCTGCCATTAACATCAGATCAAATAGTTATTGCCTGGCTCTCAAAACTCAGATTGAGACTTTGCCTCCAAAGGTCCAATGAGGCTTATCAGCAAAAATGAACCCTACCCCAAAATCTAAAAGTAGCCTTCTTACCTGCACAGACTGAACAAAAAGGAATAAAGGCTGAAAAAGAACTTCAGAATTGGGAGAGAGGAGTAACAAAACCCTTGTTCCAAATAACAAAAAGTGTTGATTTTTACTTAAACATTTATTTAACAAATATTTCAAAAGCAATAAACAAAATAAAAGGCAAGCTAAAGCAAACAAAGCCAGTTTGTAATGCAAAAATCCATACAAAAGCAAATGTCCATAACCCACAGAAAAATGAAAGAAGCCCTTACACAACTATAACCCACAAAATCTAAGCAATATGAACAAAGGCAAGTTTTAGCAATGCTGAAGTGAGAAACTCCAACCTAATACAAAGCAGAGTGTAGTCCTGCTACGGTATTATATTAATGTATTCATGTATGTATTTATTGATGTTTTAGTTGTTTCTGACTTCCATGTTCTTTGTGGGTGGAATCCCAAGAGGCTGGGCCACCTGTCTGTCTTCATTGGGGAAGTGCCCATAGCCCTATAATGGTGGTGGAGACAGGCAGTTCAAGTGGGAATCATTCTTTATTGTGAATGTGAGTTGGAGTTGTAAGTACAGTATTACTGTTTGTTGTTGGATTTTCTGGCTGATTATTTATTTCTCTGTTGTGTTTTTTCGGACTTATTCACTGTAGATTGTCTTTTTGGTTACTCCTTTGTGCATCTTTTCTGCTCTTGTGAGATTTTGTGGCTAACATCCCTTTTAGGCCTGTGAAGCCAGAGGCAGGCCACTGGAGTATGGAGTTAGCCCATCAGAATGAGGCTTATTCCATGTAAGCAGATGACGCTTGTCCTGGCCAGCAGAGCCTTTTGGTGGCTTCACACCCTTTTCGCATTCATGGATGCTTCAGTTTATAACAAGTCCCTTGTCTACAATGTTGGAATGGGAGCTCCACCTCCCTAGGTTATCTTTTAACTGCCCAAGGCACACTTTAAAAACAATGGTTGCATGTGGTTGGAAGTTTAGAGCATTTGACAATCTTCTCATTTGTCTGCATGCATTTCTCTCGTTTTCATTCTTGCATTCAGTATCTTGGACTTTGTCTTGTATGTCTATGACCCATCATGTTTGCCAGCTGCTGAACTACAGTAATCCCTCCTCCATCGCGGGGGTTGCATTCCAGAGCCACCTGCGAAATAAGAAAATCCGCAAAGTAGAAACCATATGTTTATATGGTTATTTTTATATTGTCATGCTTGGGTCACAGATTTGCGCAGAAACACAGGAGGTTGTAGAGAGACAGGAACGTTACTCAAACACTGCAAACAAACATTTGTCTCTTTTTCAAAAGTTTAAACTGTGCTCCATGACAAGACAGAGATGACAGTTCTGTCTCACAATTAAAAGAATGCAAACATATCTTCCTCTTCAAAGGAAACAGAGAGGAAAGCAAACAAATCAATAGGGCTGTTTGTTTTTAAGTATGCGAAGCACCGCAGGTACAAAGCTGTAGCTGTAGCTGTAGCGGCAGCTCACACCCCCTCCGTCAGGAGCAGGGAGAGAGAGAGAGAGAGAGAGAGAGAGAGAGAGAGAGAGAGAGAGAAACAAAGTCAAAAATCAATACGTGCCCTTTGAGCTTTTAAGTATGCGAAGCACCGTGCAGCATACTTAAAAGCTGCACACAGAAGGTAGCAACGTGAAGATAATCTTTCAGCATTTTTAGACGAGCGTTCGTATCGTCTAGGTGTGCGAACAGCCCCCCTGCTCACAACCCCTACGTCAGGATCACAGATAGTCAGCGCAAGAGAGAGAGTAAAGTAAGTTGGGTAGCTTCTCAGCCATCTGCCAATAGCGTCCCTTGTATGAAATCAACTGGGCAAACCAACTGAGGAAGCATGTACCAGAAATTAAAAGACCCATTGTCCTCAGAAATCCACGAACCAGCAAAAAATCCGCGATATATATTTAAATATGCTTACATATAAAATCCGCGATGGAGTGAAGCCGCGAAAGGCGAAGCGCGATATAGCGAGGGATCACTGTACTCTGGATTCAAAATCACGGAATGCTTGAGTTTCAGTGTCTTGTCTTCTTATTGTTTCTTATTTTTTGTCACTTAAGTTTCTTCTGTGATTTGCTTCACCCTCAGCAGATGTCATTGCTCTTCAGCTTCTTTCTAACATTATAGTGGTTTTCACTCACTTTGCCACAAACATACATCTTTTGTGTATGTTTAATATAAAGTTAAATCTTCAACGTTCAATAGATACATTAAAAAATCGGATGTTGCTATAAGCACACTGTTTTTAATTGGTAAAGTAAGGAGGCTTTCGAGTTAGGAGGAGAGTTGTGTGATACAACAAAAGTCTAGATATAAGCAGCAATGAACTCTCAGTTGTTTACACATGTAAGAACTTACACTTGACTATGAATTCTGAATGTGTAATTGATAATTTTCTTGAATATTGGCATGCATTTCTGTGTCCTTGTTGTTCTTGTATTCTGTATCCTGCACCTGACGCTCATCCAGTGTTGCTGTTCTTTTTCATCTTCCTTCTATAATGGTGTTCTTCATCACATAATCGGCTCCTGCAATTTGCAGTACTTGTAGATGTCAGTGCCCTTCTCTGTCTTTCTGCCATGTCACTCAGTTTTGAAATCACTTTGCCATAGTAAACACACAATCACATGTCACTTTATTTCTGCTTTCTTGTTTGGAACTTACCTGCCACGGATTCTAGATATTCTTATTTTCTGAGGATGCCTAGCTCCACAAGAAAAATCACAGCCTGAGTGCATTAAACCCATGGCTTTCTGAGTCAAAAAACAAAATACTACTAATATTAGGTCAGATTTGTACTTAGCTTTGCTCCTAGACAGCTGTCTGATTTTTGACTCCCACAGCTCAGTTCTTCTTAAAACGTTATTGTATATTGCATATAAAGTATTTTGGAAGTATACTTTTATTTTCATTCATAGAAATAAAAGTTCTTTTTCCTGCATCTTCAGATGTCTCATTTGGATTACTGCCAGGCTTTTTTCAGTGGTCCTCCCACAGGAGAGTTACTGCTATAATTGGTACAAAATGCTTTTACTAGAGACTTGACGTGCATAAGACTCAAGTGACATTGCTGATTAGATAACATCAGTTTCCTGTCACTTTCAAAATTCTTTTCAAATCCTTCCTGCTGTTCTATAAACCCTTGAAGTCATTATACCTGACTACTTTTAGAAAATGTTTATCCCATATAGAGTATGCAGTAAAGCAGGAAAAAAAATTGAAAGTTATTAATGCTGTGCAATTTACTTTTTGGGTATCTTGTTATAAGAACACTGAAAGAAACACAAATGACAAGATAAAAAGTTGGGGCTCCAAAGGAACACCCCAGTTAATGTCCAATTGAAAAAATAAAAAGTGAAATGAAAACTGAATAAATGTGGCATTATCTGTCACTCTGGTTAGATTCTCCGAGCTATGAAAAATGTGCTTTTCAGAAGTAGGTCCTCCGATGATCAACGACTTCCAAGAAGATGTGGATGATGTGGGGCTGACAGAGCTAATGCCAAAAAGTATCTTCAGGGTCATTCTCCTCCACTTCAAAGGAAACAGAAACTGGGTTAGTGATTGTGCTTCACCTTCAATCTTCCCTTATTATTGTACTGTCATTAGGGAAGATGAGCTTTATCATCTACGTAATTTAAAATATGCAGTGTATATTTTTATGTGGTCTAAAGGGGCCATAGAAGAGCCTTACACCCCAGATGTAACCACATAGGCTCAGTCACAGGTTTAAATAAGTATTTTTAAAGAAACATGCCCTATACAGGTTTATTTTCCCAGAGTCAACACAATCAGATTTTTGATTCTTCCCTTATTTTCTAGCCTTCCTTTTTGTCTTTCTCTTTCTTTCCTCCACTCCACCCAGACAAACCTTGTCCTTCAAACCTTCAATTCCGTGACTAAGGTGGGGCGAGTGCTTTATGCCAGACCTGCAGGTAATTCTGATGCCAGAACATTGCCTCAAGGAAGCAATTCCAGGTCAGGTACAACTTCGATAGAATAAAGAAGTCTTCTCCCAGCAGCACCCACTGGTGGCTCCTGAGGATCCCAACAGGGCTGCTTTACTGAAATACAAGCCCCAAGCAGCAATGTGAGTGTTGCAACTGGAGTCAGACAGAGAGGAGCTCTGCCACCAATCATACTGGTGGAACAACTGTTATTGGTAGGCTTTCTTCCTACATCTCTCCATTACATCTTCTCCCCACCTGGGTAAAAGAATAGGAACCATCTCGGCTGGGAAGCACACCCAACCGTGTCATCCTTCTGTAATCGCCTACCAGCCAGGTAAGGCACCACTCTCCATCCCAGTTGGAATGCTAGTACATCAATTGTGTCAATCACATTATATATATAGTCTAGCACTGAGTGCCAGAATGGATGTTCATTTCTGCTGCGGTCTTGTCGCTGGTGACAAAAGCACATCAGTAGGGGTCTTGAGTGATTTGTTGCTAGGTGATGCAGAAGGGTGTTGAATGCTGTGCTGTCATGCGGTGCAGCAGGGGTGGTTAATGCTGCACTTTTGTGCAATAATCTATCGAATACAAGTGAGCAGGCAAACCTCCTTGTCTGGAGCTGCAAATGGTCTCTTGGCTGTCTTTCTTCAGTCAATTAACATTGCAAACACTGTTCCAGGTCTGGATCTCACCTTTGAGACTCTCCCTCTGTCTCCATTGCTGCCCAATAACACCTCTGTAATTTACCTCTGATCATTATCTGTGCAGTTTTACCACCGGTCTTGATTTACAAGGCTTGTCTGGGGTCAGTGATAACTTGATCTGCCACACCTTTTCCTAGCTGTGTGAACCAGAACCTCCATCTGTGTCCGTACACCAAGGCCAATGAACCTTAACCGCTAGAGAAGCATTGTTGGAGCTGCAGAGGTAGCAGTCTTTCAGTTGTCTTCCTTTGCAAAAGCTACAAACATCACTCAGGACCCTGGATGTCATCCTTGAGACTCTCCAGCAACTCCTTTTTCTGTGGTCTCTGAGGCACTCTGTGCTTTGCTAAATTGGACAGCAGGTCTTCTCCTCGACCAGTGCTGAGTTCAAGGATGAATCTGTTTTGCTCTTTACATAGCTCTTTTAGGTGGCTTGCTATCCTTAAAGGTCCCTACTCCAGTATGTGAATTCTCAGTGCTCCTGACTCTTACCTCCTCATTAGTTGGACAGCTTCTGTCATCCTCCAGGAGGTCCTCCTTTATGCAGGATGTTTTACACTCTTTACCTGCTATCAGAAACTCCAGGACATCAGGTAATTGTAGTACGCCTTTTTAAAGGTTTATAAGGATCTTTTTCTCTGACAGTATTAGGCTCAACACAGAAATCAACAATGCAGAGAGATTCCTGTCAGTCTTTGGCCACCCTCATGTATACCACCACACTTACTGACATTCATTCAATATAACTGCATGCTTTTGAACTGTGCGAGGAAAGCTGCAGTCCTTACAAGCTAGGTGTTTCCTTTACATGGTCCTTACTACCATGTTATGAATTAACTGTAGAATAGTAATCAAGCAATTTGAACAGGCTGGGAATTGATCATTGCAATGAATAAATCTGCTTGATAAGTCAAAATATTAGCTTTTTAAGATCATACACCTTAAGAAAATATCACAGTTTTTGAATATTTTTAAGAATGTAGGCATAAATACCTCTTACAGCTGTGGGAAAGTTCTACTTTGATTAAGAATGAGAAAGCATCAAGCTGTTATTGAAAATTATGGAAAACATGAAGCACAAATCTTATTTAAAAAATGTAAATATACCTTAGTGTCATCAGCTTTTGAAAGACATTTAATATGTCTCTGAATGATGGATAGTGTTATAATGAGTGCTTTGAGATTTTTTAAGATCACATGGGATTTAAGGTAAGGTTGTTATACTCACTACTCATGTTGGACGTTGTCACTGTACACTTTATATGTGATAATAATGAGCCTATAAACGTATAAAGCACCCACACTGCAGAAAGCAAAGCACCTGAAGAGTTCTATCTAGAAAAATGTGGAAAAGATGCAATGTTTGCTCCACTCCATCTGTAAGTGTTAAGTCCCTTGCAGTAAACACTCCACCTGATTAAAAAGTGCTCTCATCTGTTGGCTTCTACTATTAATACACCACTGGTTAAAAGTTTTAGAACACACCTGTTGTTATTTGGACACATGGCAAGTCAGGGCTGTCAGGTCTCCAAAAGGCTTCACTAACTAGCTTTACTGGCAAGTCCAGGCCTCCTTTGCCTTCCTAGAGAAGCCTCATCCCAATGGGACCGAATTCCAGCTCCACTGGCCTGCTTGAAGCCTTTAAAACAAACTTGGAACTCATAAAAATATGTCAAAAAGAAGGGGTTACCATAAACCTTGGCTTGTGAATCAAAAAGGCATCTAAATAAACTTTATAAATAAAAAGAAACAAATTTTTAACAAAAATTAGAAAAGTAAAAGGAAAAACACCACAGAGCAAAAGAAGCCAAAAAGTAGTTGCTTAAAAGGTAATCCTAAATAAACTCCTAATCCTAATCCTAAATAAGTACCATTACTCAATCCAGAGTCAGAATCCAATAAACAGAACAAAAAAGATCACAATACTGGCAAAACATGGAAATGACAATGCTCATAAAAGTTCATCACAGTATAATATTCTCGTGATCATGCTATAAATAGCCCCGCCTCTTGAGGCTCCACCCATAAAACACAAGGCTCACAGGTGGCGCAGTGGTAGTGCTGCTGCTTTGCAGTAAGGAGACTGTGGAAGATTGTGGGTTCGCTTCCCAGTTCCTCCCTGTGTGGATAGCGCTTTGAGTACTGAGAAAAGCGCTATATAAATGTAATGAATTATTATTATTATTAAGGCACATAAAAGCATTTATAGAGACAGTACATACTTAACAACGTAACAGAAATAATATACAGCAAGAATAGGGCACATAATAATTCCTAGTTAATTAGATATACTGTATATATATTTGCAGCTGGAGATCCACAAAGGGAGAAAAATGAATCATGTATCATAAAGTAGTTTTAATTCCTGAGCTTTCAACTCCTGCCAGGCGTCTTCATCAGAGGATAATGCTTAAACTTACAAGAATCAAAGGCAATCACACTGATCACTCCTGATCACACTGACTTAGCCAAACCACCCAAACCCCCTAAAATGTAATTTTTTGCTATATATTGCGTTTGATTCTTGAAAGTCTAAGCATTATCCTCTGATGAAGACCCCTGACAGGGGTTGAAAGCTCAGGAATAAAAATTACATTATGATACGTGATTCATTTTTCTCCCTGTGTGGATTTCCAGCTGCAAATATGCAAACTATATCACAGACCTTCTCTTCCATATATATATATATATGGTTGAAAATAGTTTACTGTCAAATAAATGCAAAGAGTACACGACACGTGTTTCGCCCTCATTCTGGGCTCATCAGGTGTACACACTCCACTGCACTCCCTCTCGGGAATCGATCCTCGGACGTCAGCGTCAGAGGCGATGCCCCTAACGTTGCGCCACGGCGTGTGGTTCGTTTATTTGACAGCATGTAGATCGGGGTAATTACATTCACGGCATTCGTAGTCTGTGTCACAATCTGATTGTATGGGTGGTTACCTACCAGAATGAGGGCGAAACACGTGTCGTGTACTCTTTGCATTTATTTGACAGTAAACTATTTCAACCATTCTATGATCTGCTCCTCACAAACTGAAGGCACCGTGGCGGATGTTAGCAGATTGCTGGCCAACCACAAGCGTTACCTGGTAGGTAACCACCCATACAATCAGATTGTGACACAGACTACGAATGCCGTGAATGTAATTACCCCGATCTACATGCTGTCAAATAAACGAACCACACGCCGTGGCGCAACGTTAGGGGCATCGCCGCTGACGTTCGAGGTTCGATTCCCGAGAGGGAGTGCAGTGGAGTGTGTACACCTGATGAGCCCAGAATGAGGGCGAAACAGTGCAGGATTTACGTATAAGCTACACAAGCTATAGCTTAGGGCCCCCGCCTTTTTGGGGGCCCCCAAAACAAATTGTCAGAGTGAGCAATTGTCATATATACTTAAATATACTACAGCATTATTTGTCCCAATCAGGCCCGGCCTTAGGCATAGGCGAAGTAGGTGACCACCTAGGGACCTGGCGTCCGGGGGGCCCCGGCTCGACTCCTTGGTCTAATTTTCACGCATTTCACAGAGCTTCCAGGGGGGCTCCGCCCCCCTCAGGGGGTCCCTGGACCCCCCTTTTGCCTAGGGCCCCATAATACCTAATACCGGGCCTGGGGCGAAACACGTGTCGTGTACTCTTTGCATTTATTTGACAGTAAACTATTTTCAACCATTCTATGATCTGCTCCTCACAAACTGAGGGCACCGTGGCAGATGTTAGCAGATTGCTGGCCAACAACAAGTGTTACCTGGTAGGTAACCACCCATACAATCAGATTGTGACACAGACTACGAATGCCGTGAATATATATATATATATATAAACCACAAAAAGATGCCTAAATACCCAACAACACCAATTCTTTGCAGTTTTTGTTGAAATTTAAATAATTCAAGTCTAGTCAATAACGTAAAGTGTTAACAAAGGTAAGCATCAACCTGCCAAAGAAAGTTCAGATTACCAAATACTGAAAAATAATTTAATTGTAAGAGCTATACAAAGAAGCCTTCTTTAAGGAACAAGTAATGGGTTAACAACCTACAGCTTTTCTGCTCCAATGGAAGTTAATTAAGCCTTGAATGTTGATGCAAACAATACTTTCAAGTGTTTTATTGATTACTTACAAAAGCGCCATCTGTATAAAAGCCACCTTGGAACAAATTATGTTGTTGCATCCTCAGAAGTATTATTTGGACAATATTTCACTGTATTATTGATACCAAAAAAGCAAGAAAAAAGCATTTTAACAAAGGAAGGCACACACATCATTATAACCCTTAAAAGTGTAGATCTTCCTTTACAGAAATTGTAAAAAATACCAAGGCGTCAGAGAGTACAGTTTCCTACAACATCCAGAAGAACTTGGAAAGTCTGACAGGAAAAGGACTGGCAGACCCAAAACCACAACGCAATCAGAAGCCATGTTTCTAAGAATCATCAGCTTGTGTGACAGGTGCCTCACAGGACGGTGGTCAAAGTGTCCCTTTCAGCTGTGAAGAGAAAACTTCAAGCTGTAGGTCTGACAAGTCCAATGGCAATAAGAAAACCATTGCTAAGATTTTTTTAGTTTTAGAACACCTCCATTTTTCCACTTTTTACTGAAATGTATGCAGTTTAATGCCCCAGATTGTCTCGGAAATTAAAGCACAGAAAATGAGATAATATTTTAGTGTGTCTTTGTCTAGAAAATATATAGCATGTCATGTTTTTAAAAAATGCAGTGGGCTCGTCTGTGATGATCAGAACAAGAGGCATACAGAGAACTGATTTCACTGATGTGGAACAAACTGAAGTGTGAACGAGGCCTTAGGGAGCAGCATTCCTTGGTTTTCCACTCCAGAAAAAAAAACCAAAAACTTTAAACTTCTAAATACTCCATTTAGTCAGTTTTTCAAGGTTTTGCAAAATAACAAATTTTAGTGTCAGTTATACAAAATTGTATTCAAATTGAAAGATGCCTGTATTTTTTGTCATAACTATTTATTAGTATCTATAAGTCTGGAAAGTAGTAAAAAGCCATTGCTAAGGCTCTGAAATAATAACAAACCATGGTAAGAGTTGCCCGGGGTTTATTTCATGCCTTGCGCCCTGAGTTGGCTGGGATTGGCTCCAGCAGACCCTTGTGACCCTATAGTTAGGATATAGCAGGTTGGATAATGGATGGATGGATGGTAAGAGTCATAACCTTCAAATGAAAATTACAAGTAACATATAAATATGAACATGTAAATATTCGAATTGCATGGAGACCTTCTGGTAACTTCACCTGACTCGATCTGCTGCTCCAAAAACCAGGATGAGGCTCCTTAACTACTGGATTGTTATAAATGAATATAAACTGATTGCAGGATTGCTGTTTTTATAGGCACCCATGGCAGCTCATAGTATGGGTACCCATCCAGTGGGTGATGTAACTTGTATATAGTAATGAACACTGAAACAGGAAAGACACAGGTGCAGAATGAGCACTTTGAGCCCTTTGACAAACTGTGAATATTTGAATTGCATGGGTACTTCCTGGTAGCTTCATCTGACTAGGTTTGCTGCTCCTAAAACCAGGATGAGGCTCCTTAGCTAATAGATTGTAAATTGTATTTGTGAAATTTGTATGGAGAGTCCTGTTATATAACCTATGCCAAATACGACCCCATTCAGCTCATGAAGATTCAGTAAATCAGATATCTGTGAAGTGTTCTTGCTGATTCTGCAAAGTAAATGCTCCTCCTCATCAGCACTATTCCCCCCTTTCAGATAGTCACTGAGCTCCTCAGTTACATAGCACTGCATGTATGACCTCCAAAGGTTCTCAGTTTCTATAAGGATCTTCCATTCCAGTAATACACTTTTCATCCTTTTTACAGAATAAGGTTTGTTTTTACAAATGCCTAAATTGTTTTAATTTCTTCACGGTGTGAGCTTGGGAATACTATAATCAAATGCCTTATGCAGTTATTAAACATATTATAATGATGACATGAAAAAATGTACTGTATAGATTTCACTTACTTTAACAAAATGTTTCATCCAGGAATACAATGTATTTTAACAGAACAAAATGTCTTAAATATTTAGGGTAAGATACAGAGATGCATCTGAGATTATTTTTCTTTGCCTCTCAGGAGACTCACCTTCTAATTAGAAATATAATAGAACCAGCTTTTGTGAGCCTCTGAGATAGTGCTAAAGCTCCAGAGAAATTACTTGTACTGAAATGTTGGTAGAGATATTTTTGAACTCTTTAACTGATTATTTAACATATTGTTTTCTTATAATACTAATTCAAGAAAGTGATAGATTTATATCCAGGAACATATGGTTACGTATCTAAGCACTGCATGAAACACTGAGATGAGTGAGTCAATGTCTTGCACCTGAGAGAAGACGCTGAGTCCAACGGCTTCAATCAAAACAAGAACAGTCAGGGTATTTATTCAAATGGGAGCTACCACTTCAATACACACAGACACAGAAACAAGCAATGGTGGGACCAGATCAGTGGTCGGGTTAGAATGTTCCCCGTAGCAGCAGACGTTTGCTCTGAGGAGAAATGAGAATGAGTTGCAGGCAGAGGCTGAGACCTGTAGCTTTGACGATTGGCCATCGGGTGGGGAAGTAATGGTTGGGTCAAACTCCGTGCCAAATTACGATAGCTCTTCTGTTTCCAAGTGGCTTGGACACCCTCCAGATTGCTGGCCAGATCCAGCACTGAGTGAACAGGAAAAAAAAGAGAAAATTAGCATTACTTCCATTAATAAGAAACAATCTACAATCTGTAGGCATGGCCAATCCAAGTTGTTTAAAGAGTGTTTCTGTGAATAGTTCGACAGAACTTGCCAGTATAGGTGGTTTTACACCTAATTGGGCTATTTTTTAAAACAGTTGTGTGAGAAAAAAATGATTTGGATGTTACTGTTTGATCTTGGGCTATTTTTCTTGAAATTGTGCATGAATTTATCTATTTGCATTTCGATGTGTCTTTAGCCTATGAAAGCAGTATTTTGTCATTCCAACCCATGACAGTGAAGTGTCACATGATCCCCTTCATTTAATTTTAAAACCTGTCAATTTCACAGAGACTTTCAGTTCATTCAACCAATGATCTTGCAGTCACAGCTAATGCTACCCAATTATTGATATAATTGGGCAATACAGTGGGTGTCAACCAATTACGGCCGATAAAACAGAAAAGCACAAATGGTTTTCCAAAACTGGAATGCAGAGAACTGGAGTACAGAAAGTACCTCTACTACTGCTAGATCATGTTTTATAAACTATTGGGAAAAAATTAAAAATATTTTTAAAAAATAGAAAATATGTATTAGAAGGCATGAGAAAATACTGTAATGTAGGTCTAAAACAATCGATTGCTTCTGTTCTTTGAGACAATATAAAGGTTAAAGCCTGTGGCATAGTCAGCAAGTAATTCTTACTTGACTGCAACATTTAAAACAAAGAATTAAACTGTTAAATACATTTGGTAGCAATTTTTTTAAAGGATGTGTCCTGCATGAACAAAAGGTGTTATTTCACCATGAAAAAAGTGAAAAGTTCATTTCACGCTCCAAATGTTCCAATGACACACCTGATGAAGGCTATATAGCTAAAATACTGTGTCTCTTACCTTCTTTCCTTTTCAGCACAGCAGTAACCTTTAAACTTTTTGATGCATGTGGTCTCAGCCCTTCATTGTTTGTTACTGTATGTTATTTCACCTAAAAGAAAAAAAATGCAACGCACAGTGCCAAATGGTCTCTTATCTTAGTTCTCTTTTTATTTTCGATAATCCATTTAAAGGCTTTGCTCTGTGAGTTGTACACCCACATCTTAGGCATTCTGGAAAAATACTCTCAAAATGTTACTGTCTGGCCCCGCCCATTCATGCAAATTATGGACCAATTGTGCAACCAGTGACGGTTTTCTTGCTTAGAATGGACTAATCAATATTGGGCTAGATTTTGTAGGACTGGGTGGGATTGTGACCGTGACAAAGTTGTTAAATGACTGTCAAATCTGGGAACCCTCAAACATTTGTTAAATAAGACATTTTATTAAGATTGTTGTCGCTCATTTGAATTTAAACACTTATAAACATACAAATAATTTTCACATTCCCACATGCATAATGCAGAACTTTTCCTTCTGCAAAGCCATGTCAGTATTGACCATGGTAACCCAAAACCAATCTTTTAACACGGGATCAGAAGAAATTAAAATGTTTAGAAATAAATCCCTCTGAGAGAAGTAGTTGAGAATTTTAAAAAGTCACTGAGGAAGAATTGGAATTGCCTTAAAACAACAAGAATTTAAATCTTCACTTTAATCTTACTACAGGGATAAAAAAGCCTTAGAAAAAATTCCGTTTATTTTTATACAGAGGGCTGCTGCAAACACACTCAAAGTTACAGTTGTGCTTGAAAGTTTGTGAACCCTTTAGAATTTTCTGTATTTCTGCATAAATATGACCTAAAACATCATCAGATTTTCACTCAAGTCCTAAAAGTAGATAAAGAGAAACTAGTTAAACAAATGAGACAAAAATATTATACTCGGTCATTTATTTATTAAGGAAAATGATCGAATATTACATATTTGTGAGTGGCAAAAGTATGTGAACCTTTGACTTCAGTATCTGGTGTGAGCCCCCCTTTGCAGCAATAACTGCAACTAAACGTTTCCAGTAACTGTTGATCAGTCCTGCACACCGTCTTGGAGGAATTTTAGCCCTTTCCTCCATACAGAACAGCTTCAACTCTGGGATGTTGGTGAGTTTCCTCACATTAACTGCTCGCTTCAGGTCCTTCCACAACATTTCGATTTGATTAAGGTCAGGACTTTGACTTGGCCATTCCAAAACATTAACTTTATTCTTCTTTAATCATTCTTTGGTAGAACGACTTGTGTACTTATGGTCGTTGTCTTGCTGCATGACCCACCTTCTCTTGAGATTCAGTTCATGGACAGATGTCCTGACATTATCCTTTAGAATTCTGTGATATAATTCAGAATTCATTGTTCCATCAATGAAGGCAAGCCGTCCTGACCCAGATGCAGCAAAACAGGCCCAAACCATGATAGTACCACCACCATGTTTCACAGATGGGATAAGGTTCTTATGCTGGAATGCAGTGTTTTCCTTTCTCCAAACAGAGCGCTTTTCATTTAAACCAAAAAGTTTTATTTTGGTCTCATCCGTCCACAAAACATTCTTCCAATAGCCTTCTGGTTTGTCCACGTGATCTTTAGCAAATTGCAGACAAGCAGCAATGTTTTTTTTGGAGAGCAGTGGCTTTCTCCTTGCAACCCTGCCATGCACACCATTGTTGTTCAGTGTTCTCCTGATGGTGGACTCATGAACATGAACATTAGCCAATGTGAGAGAGGCCTTCAGTTGCTTAGAAGTTACCCTGGGGTCCTTTGTGACCTCGCCGACTATTACACTCCTTGCTCTTGGAGTGATCTTTGTTGGTCGACCACTCCTGGGGAGGGTAACAATGGTCTTGAATTTCCTCCATTTGTACACAATCTGTCTGACTGTGGATTGGTGGAGTCTAAACTCATTAGAGATGGTTTTGTAACCTTTTCAAGCCTGATGAGCACAACTCTTTTTCTGAGGTCCTCAGAAATCTCCTTTGTTTGTGCCGTGATACACTTCCACAAACATGTGTTGTGAAGAGCAGACTTTGATAGATCCCTGTTCTTTAAATGACACAGGGTGCCCACTCGCACCTGATTATCATCCCATTGATTGAAAACACCTGACTCGAATTTCACCTTCAAACTAACTGCTAATCCTAGAGGTTCACATGCTTTTGCCACTCACAAATATGTACCGTAATATTCGATTATTTTCCTCAATAAATAAAGTACCAAGTATAATACAGTATTTTTGTCTCATTTGTTTAACTGGTTTCTCTTTATCTACTTTTAGGACTTGAGTGAAAATCTGATGATGTTTTAGGTCATATTTATGCAGAAATATAGAAAATTCTAAAGGGTTCAGAAACTTTCAAGCATTACTGTATATGCCACAAATATATCAAACATAAACATAATGGTGGATATAAAAACAAAAGGCAATATCTAAATTAAAATAAATGCACATACTGTAGCTAATGTGTTTTCCGTTTAACACATCGGTAAAGCTTCAGTTTAGGCAGTGCAAAATGCCCCTATTATTCATATGTAACAAGACCTTAAGAAAACCTTTTTTGGTCTTACTAACATTTACGAAACATCAGTAAAGTAGTTATTCACTTTTTGCAGTGTGGCATACTGATATGCTGTGAAAATGAATTATAAATATAAAGGATTCACAGGCATATCCTCAAATACGCAATATCAGAGAAACATGTCTCAGTTAAGCCACCTTTGAGCAGATGCATCTAAACTAAAGTGTTACCAACACATCAAACATTGTAGTCCCATATCCCAGCTGTTACATGTCAGGCAAATTGGAGCTTGGAGGTAATCAGACAAATAATGCCAGCTTCCTGCCTGGGTGTAATCTAGTATGCCAGGGGTCTGTGGGGGTGCCAGGTTTTTTTAAAAACAGTGTTGTTCAGGCTTTGTGAGTGTAGGTGTGTGCTGGCAGAAAGCTGTGCAGCCTTAGAGCTTTTAATTGAGGAATTGGCTCATTGGTGCTCCATGGGTTTCCAAAGGTCTGAGTAAGAAGAAGAGAAACAGAGAAATAGAGTAAGAAAGATCAGAGGTAAATGAAGAGCAGAGTCAGGTGATTGAGCTGGTGCAATGGAGGCGAGGCAGTCAAGAGGCCCCATGGGGAGTGAGAGGAATGGTGCTCTGGTGGCGGGTGGCTCCTGTTAAGAGTCACCAACTCACCTAATAAATACACACACAAACACACGCTGAAATACTGGGAAAAAAAACCCACGCAAGCAAGAAGGAAATGTGCAAACTCCACTTAAAGAGTGTTTAAACTCAAAGCTCGGAATGTGTGAAGCAGCTATGCTAACCAGTATACCATCACACCAACCAGCAGAAATAATATGTTTTACTGTATTAACAACTTAGGACTCAATCTCTAATACAATTTTTAACAGCCATACAGGCCACCCAGGTCTGATTTTGGGAACGGAGTACAATCCATGACTGGATAAACATACCACTGTACTGTATTCTGACATTTTCAATTAGGTAGCTTTACAAGGGGCGGCACGGTGGCGCAGTGGGTAGCACTGCTGCCTCGCAGTTGGGAGACCTGGGGACCTGGGTTCGCTTCCCAGGTCCTCCCTGCGTGGAGTTTGCATGTTCTCCCTGTGTCTGCGTGGGTTTCCTCCGGGCGCTCCGGTTTCCTCCCACAGTCCAAAGACATGCAGGTTAGGTGGATTGGCGATTCTAAATTGGCCCTAGTATGTGCTTGGTGTGTGGGTGTGTTTGTGTGTGTCCTGCGGTGGGTTGGCACCCTGCCCGGGATTGGTTCCTGCCTTGTGCCCTGTGTTGGCTGGGATTGGCTCCAGCAGACCCCCGTGAACCTGTGTTCGGATTTAGCGGGTTGGAAAATGGATGGATGGATAGCTTTACAAGTTTTCCTCAGATTGAGGCTCATCATTTGTTTGGAACATTTCATATAGAGGAATAGAGCAAAGAACAATACACCAGTGTCCTCTTTTTTTGTCTTATCATCTACCCTGTATTACAGGGAGCAGTACCACAGTGAAGAAACTTGAAGCAATTTTGTGCCAGGAAAAATAATATTAATATGAACATAATATAAATCTGAAGACAAAGTAAGCAAGGAATTAACTTAAACCAGCTATGGTTAGTAAAATCGGAGGCCAATGTAGCACATGCTCTTCCTAACACAAAAACGAATGCCCAGAACACTAATGGAAGTAGATTCTCTGTACGGTCCAATAAGGCAAAATTAAAAACTCTAAAAATTTAGAATTATGCTTCACATTAAAGTAAGACTGTTATGTGCACCCTGAAGTGCTTTTGTTGTAGTGTTTGCATGATCTCTTTGTTTGTCTGCAGTTTCCTCAGAGACTCTCTTTTTTCCTCTGACATGCTGACAAGTTGACTTTCCACTCTAAATTATTCTGGCGTGAATGCTCCTGCTTGTTTCTTGCCGTGGGACAGTTCTCCCTTTTCTATCATCCGGTAATTGCTGCCAGGATTGGCACTGGCTTCCCATGGCTTAGAGGTGAATTTAATGCAATTAAAAATGAAAAGATTGACTTAAATACCTAAAAATATTACTTTTTACATACTGGATTCTACAACACACCCCAAATAAAGGCAGGCTTAGAGCTCGTCCACAGATTAATAAAAAAGTATATCAACTCCTTAAATCCTGAAACTCCTAAGATAAATATTATCAGACTTGCTTTGTATCATATTAACACTCAGTTGTATTAACCTTTACCTCTGACATTAATGTGACTGCCAATATTATGTCAAGATCGCAATGATAGCTGTGCACAATTCACCCTGTTTTACACGTGCTTTGTCAGTTTCTGTTATTAATGTCATCTGCTTTTAATATACTATAATAGAAAACTGAAGACATTAATCTGGGTCAGTCTGTAAATGTCAGATGATACAGTATAAGTACAATATGGCTATAAATAAATGTTAAATAATGTTATTTCCGTTTTACGTAAAATGTACGGTAGTACGTCTGTACAAAAAGAATGTTCTATAATTGTCTGATTACTGGCCATTCTTTAGATCTTTTCTTTCCTGCAGTTGACATATGTGTGAATGTCATTTTGACACAACTTTGAACAAAAAGAAATGCTTCCTTTTTCTGTTTGTGCAATTGAGTTAGCACAGACACTCCCAAAGGAAATAAGATTAAAACTGAAGTTCCGCTCCAGCTGGTGTCATTGCTGAAAAGCAGTCAGATGTCCCAAGCAGTATTCTTTGAATTACAGGGTGCATTTTTTAATATGAATACTGTTTTAGGAGATTTTTTTCTTAAAGTTTAATAGTGTTTGTCTATACCTGTTTATTTTTTTATCGTGGACTACACTCTTAAAAATAAGGGTTCTTTAATGGCACTTTATGGTTCTTTTCTGGGTGGTGTGGATCCTCTTTGAACTATTGCTTGACAAAGCACCACTTCATTCTGGGATGGGTTCTTGCATATGACATTGGTTCTTTGTGCTTAGATAAACATCCTAATATGTGGAAAAAAACTGAAATCTTTGATGCATGGTAGGCTACTTAGCAGAACATAACAGATTAAGAAAACCTGGACTTAGCCTGTGTTATTGTATGCACTGAGGGTCCTTCTAAGATCATGAACCTTTGTAGTTCACAAATCTGTTACTATCTATTCATGGGTACTAGGGTGTTGTACCGTGTTAGCCATTAGCAAGATGTCTTGCCTGAAGGGGGGGCCTGAGTTGCCTCGAAAGCTTGCATATTGTAATCTTTTTAGTTAGCCAATAAAAGGTGTCATTTTGCTTGGCTTTTCCCTATATCTATTCATGGTTATTTACTGTATGGATTCTGTGACAGATATAAATAAATAAAGGTTTCTTTCTGGAACTTTCACGTGGAAAGGTCTTTCGGGAACCAAACATGGTTCCTCTGTGACATCGCTCTAAAGAACCACTCTGGCACCTTTATTTTTAAGGGTGTACTCTGGACTTGGCTAAGAGCACCACAGTGTCACCTATCTTTTATTTGCATTTTTGTGAAACAAGACATTGGATGGCTAAGCAGAGGTTTTTGATTCCCAGTTACAGGTGAAGCACTATAAAAACTCTAACTCCATAAAATTATTCAAATCAAAATATTTAATAATTTCATGTCTGTTTTCAGGGTAATAGAAGACACCATAAAAATAACTAACCTGAGATCTATGTCATCCCTAGCATAATTCAGAGTCAATATCTCTCTCCCAATATAGATTGCAGCCTGTGTCCCTCATGCTCCTTCAAGAATTCCTACTGAGGTCTCGGATTATGTGTTAAAAATCCACTTTCTATTAGCCTCCTCTCACCCATTACCAGATGTCTGAGGAGCCAGCTGCTACCAGATGTTATAATACCATATGAAGGTGTATGTCTTTTTCTTCTTTTTCTTTCGGCTGATAGCGTTAGGGGTTGTAGACTGATGAAACTCAGCTGTATTTATTATTTAAAACAAATAGTACTTCTTCAATTGCATCGTTAGCAACTGCTTTATCGATGTATAACACTTGTTGAGTGATAAATATTGTTGTTAAAATTCCCTTTGTTCTCTTACATTGCTTCTTAATTAATTGTCGCTGTAGTTTTTCTTTTGCCACTTCTGTCTTTTCCATTTTCTTTCACTTCTCTGTGCCTGTGCTGGCACTTCATCTGCGTCTGTTTAACTGTTTATAATTAAGCATTTATTTTATGTGAGCTTGTTGCATTTCATTTTATTTATTGTATAGCACACTAGGCAACTGTGAACAAGCTGAAATTGAAAAATAATTTATCATTTAGCTCATATTACTGCTGCATGTAAGGCTTGCTTTTTCAGACTTACAAAAACATGCATGCATTTCAACAAAATTGATTGTTGCTGTACCTTATTTCCAGACTGTTTACAATGTATTACAATTTATTATTCATTTATTTTATTATTAATTAGTTTTTTGGCTAATGCATTAATCCAAAGTGATATACAACATTTGAGATCCAATGGGTTGCAATTGTTTGTTTGTTTTTTTCCAATCGGAGCACAGGCAGGTGAAGGGACTTGCTCATGGTCAATCAGCATCAGTAGTAGGATTTGAACCTACAATCTCAGAGTTTGAAGTCTTAACCACTATGCCACACTGCCTGCATGATTTAAATTTATTTATATCCTTCAAGTAATTCAGAATAGAAAAGTATGAATATATAACTACAATCTCAGAGTTTGAAGTCTTAACCACTATGCCACACTGCCTGCATGATTTAAATTTATTTATATCCTTCAAGTAATTCAGAATAGAAAGTATGAATATATAACTACCTTTCTGCACTTTGGCTTCTAGCTATGGTTAATGCTACTTTCAAATATATAATTTGTAATGGATTTGGCTCCAAAACAGAACAGAATTTAGTAATTAATACATTCTAGAGCACACATTTAAATTTAAAAATGGTCTTCAGAAAGTTTGTAAGATAAATACAACTGCTGTGAGAGTTTTTGCCTTATCTACAGCGCCACAAAACTATGGAATGATAGAGTATTTCTGAGAAATTTAGTCCAAGACTGAAGAAGCTTTTTTATGAGCCTACAGTACCTTAATTAGATCTACTGATTAGACTGCTTCTGTTGCAACAATGCTTCTGAATTATTTGCCCAAAAATAGAAGCCCGGCAAGGCTTGTGAATATTTTTGTTCATCCTTCAATGTTCTGCTTTCCTTTTCATGATCCTGCTGTAAAACAATGTTGAGGAAGAGTATTTTCTCATTGATGTGAAGATTCATATCTGAATCCAACTGTCCATTCATCATGTTCTTTAATCATTTGTTGTGCGTGTTTACAATAACCATCAATTCTGCAATCAAATAATGTTTTGCAACCATCTATCCACTCATCCATCCATTTCCTGCCCATTATCCAGGTCATTGGTCAGCACTCTGAACAAAGATGCCCAGAACATCTCTTTTCCCCGCCACCTACTCCAACTCCTCTGGGGTGATACTGAGGTGTTTCCAGGACATCTGAGAAATATAATTTCTCCAGTGAGTCCTGGATCTCTCCTAATATCTCTTCCCAGTTGGACATGCCCAAAACACCTCCCCAGGTAAGTGTTCAGAGGGCATGCTAATCAGAACTCCAAACCAACTCAGTTAGCTCCTTTTGATGTGAAGGAGCACCCCTCATGTTATCTCTAAGGCTGAGACCGGGCACTGTGCAAAGGAATCTCATTTCTGCTTGTATCCACACTCTAGTTCTTTTGGCCACCACCCAAAGCTTGTGACCATAGGCTGGATTGGAATGTACACCGGTTTCTTCACTGTGACTAACTGATACAATGTCCACATAACTGTGGATACTGCTCTAATATGCCTGTCGATCTCTCACTCTTTTCTTCCCTCATTCATGAACAAGACCCCAATATACTTAAGACTCCTGTGCCTGTGGCAGCACCTCATCCCCAACTTGGAGAGGGAATACCACCCCTTTCCAGCTGAGAACCATGACTTCAGACTTGGAGGTACTGATCCTTCTACTGTATACTTTACACTTGGCTGTGACCCGCCCCAGTGCATGTTTGAGGTCACAGCCCAATGAAGCAAGACCACATCATACACAGGAGAAATGATGAGATCTTGAGATCACTGAACTGGATGCCATCCACACCTTGGCTGTGCCTATTAATATGTCCATTAAAATTATGAACAGAATCGGTGATAGAGGGCAACCCTGGCAGAGTCCCACACCCACTGGCAATGAACTTGACTTGTTGCTGTCAATGTGAACAAAGCATTAGCTCTGGATGTACAGGGATTGAATAGCCCACAACAGCAGTCCTATTCCCCTCCATACTGCTGAAGTACCCACTTCCCAAGACACCCTAAGGGAAGCAGTCATAAGCCTTTTCCAAGTTCACAAAACACATACAAATGGGTTGAGCATACTCCCATGAACCCTCTAGAATCCTTGAGAGAGTAGAAAGCTGTGTACAGTGTTCCTCAGCCAGGATGAAACCTGCATAGTTACTCCTGCATCTAAGGTTCTAGCAACATCTGGACCCTCCTTCCCAGAAAAAGGCAGTGGGATTGAGTTCAAGTTCAAATTCAAGTAAGATTCTTACTTGCAAATCTCCCACAGACCAATGGAAGCAATATACAGTAATACAAACAGTGGATACAGATACTGGATGATATACATAAAAACACAATGCAATGTAGTAATGCAGCAGTCAGTACAAGAGGCTGTCAAGTTACCTGATGGCCTGAGGATAAAAACGGTCCATTAATTTAGTGGACTGAGAAAGGAGAAGGGGAGTGACTGTGCAATATGGCAGAGGTCTTTAATCATGCTGCTTATCTTTCTAAGGTAGTGTGTTTTATATATATATATATATTCTGAATAGTAAGGAGATGTGTCACTAATATTCTCAGGTGACTAGTTTTTCGTGGGGCTGATATGAGCAGGTTCCATAACAGGATGTCATACAGTCAGTAGGCACAGACTTCAATGGAAACCTATTGAAGATGGAGAGCATAGATGAGGACATATGACTTTTCTGCTGATGTGTGAGGATGCAGTGGCATTTATCAGACTTCTTGATGATATACAAGATGTACTGCGCTCACTTTAGTCACAAGTGATTAACCTAAACTCCATAGAAACTCTGTCAATGTTAGATGGGAGTGTGACCTACTTCCTCCTCCAAGAACTTAACAATTGTCTCATTGGTTTTTTGGATATAATAAGGGAGAGTGTTGCTCTAGAACCACTATATTTGTCATAAGCAAATTTATTAATGGATTTAAAGGTGCAAATGACCACACAGTCATAACAAGGAATAATGCAGGAAGCTAAGTACTCTACCCTGTAGGACAGTTGTATTGAAGGTCAGCATCTTGGAATCTGACAGTTAGGAAATTCATAGTCCAGTTGCAGAATGTGGCACTAAGACCCAGGTTCAGGAGCTTGGTGATCATTCTTGAAAGACTAACAACTGTTAAATAATTAGACTTGACACACTCAAAAAGGTTTGGGGCAGCCACCTGAATAATTTCCCTGGCTGCAAATGGTTGAACATCGGTTGAAGTCCGTAACTGAACTTTTGAAAGGTTGAAAATATGGCGGCTTTAAATGCCAAAACTGGAAGTGGTGTCATAAACCGGAAGTGATGTGCTTCTGGGCATCGGAACTGGAAGTGATGTGTTTCTAGGCACTGGAATTGAAAGTGACATGCTTCTGGGTGCCGGGACTGGAAGTGACATCTTCAAGGTCAAGTCAGATAGGTTTTCCTGTTTATGGTCTGTAGAGACAACAGAAGAAGGTTTAGCGCACCCCGCCACCCCCTTGCCCGGCATGGAATTACCTTCTCTTGGTCCATACAGCTCCCTCCTACACGCATGTCTGTGACACAGTGTAATTTATAAACATCACCCTGGCACACCAGCTTTTATTATCCAGATGGCATGAATTGCAAGTTATATGGCATCCTGGAGCATTTGTAGAAACAGGCAAAGTGAAAGTGGTCCAGACTGTCTGAAGCATTACATTTCATGTGCCCCAGCATTAAATTCAGATGAACACCACTGGTTAGTAACCATTGAGTTTTATTTGATGCTGAGATAATTGTGGTATTTTTGAAGGAGGAGCCATTAAAAATGGCAGAAATTCAACAATTCAATCTACTGCAAAAGTATGGATTGTTTAAATAATTTATAATAACACATTGTGCCAATACTCAGTTTACAAATACTATTGCAGAAATATGAAGCAGCTTTATAAGATATTAATATGGTTTGATGTCAAAGAGTTGACTTTAAGAAGCTTAAACTTATTAAGTGATACTTTTAACTAAATAAACAGTACATGTAAAACTGTAATCTGTTTGGGGCCTCCACACAGATCCAGGTAAGTATTAAAAGTGTTAAGGACCATACCCTTCAATTTTCAAATATGTTTAATTACCCCAATGTCTATTTTATGCATACTGTATCTTATATATTTCTGTAATGTATTACTTGTTAATTCTTTTTCACTTCTTTAAAGCCTTCCACTTGCTTTCATTTTAGGACCAACTCCAAGGGACTGGGCATTCGTATGGAGAAACATAGACAAAGATGTGGTCTACAGGCTTCAACTTTGTCTTGCAGAGGGTTGAGGGGGTGGGATGCAAAGAAAAAAAAAAGCAATGCAATTATTGTTTTTGCCAAGATTGTGAGACAGCAGAAAGAACTCTCTGTTCTTTGGTCTCAATGCAAGCAATAGAGCACGCATTGTGAAAGAAATCTACCCGAATCTACTGTTCGTTGAATTCACAGTCAGCTCCTTGATTAAAACAAAGTTGAACAGAAAGTATCTTTTCTTTGCAAAATAAGCAAGGGGAAGCAGTTCTGTCAGGAAAGTATAACTGGTATTTACTGACCTTCCAAATCAGTCCATAGTAGCCTAGCAACCTATCAGAAGATTCCCCAAATTTGCTCCCTTTGCAGTTCTGCATTAAATACAAAGGCCAAGGAAACAACAAAGTAAGCATTAATAGTTACTTTCAGACACCTTCAATGACAGACCTCATTCTAAGAGAAAAGTGCAAAGCTATCAATTAGCTCAGTTTATGTGCCAAATGGATTACATTAAAAACACCAAAAAAAGGAAAAAGAAAAACTCTCAAAATGCCATCACACACTAGAAAAAAAGCAATGATTTTTACATTCTCCTCAATAAAGTAAATGGACTCAAAAGCAGCCATGGCTTAAAAGCCTGTGGGTTGTTAAATTCCAGAAAGATATTTCAGCAGCCTACTTTCTGCCTATACAGTGTAGTCCTCTGTGTTGGCTCTTTAATGCAGAATCATTTCTACAATTTCGATTTTTTGACAACAGACAAAAACAGAATCATGAGCTCACGTAATAAATCAGTTAAATTGAGTTATACAGTGCTTTCAGTATTTTTGTGACAGATTGCTGCCCGGAAGCCATAGCATACCTTCACAAATGAGGTCAGATGAAAATCAGTGCTGTTTCCAAGACATATACAACTGGGTGAGTAGAGATGAAGTGCAGCACCAAGGACAGTTTAAAAAACAGAAAGAATTCTGCCCACTCAGCTAGATCAGGAGTTGGGTCCCCTTTAAAGGGTAAACTAGTTTGTCTCCATACAAACTTGAAACACTTGTTTTCTCACATACTGTTATTCAGATAAGAAATCAGTCTTACTCAGCAACCAGCATTGACTATACTAGCTTGTGGCTGAGGTGTCAAGACTCACAGGAAGGACACAGGAAGTTAAGGGCCTCTTTGACACACCCACTTTTGCAAATATTATGCTATAACAATGCACAATGAACTTATATTCTCACTCTCATCATTAAATGACGAGGAAACAAATGTTCATGGCACCTTCAATGGAACTCATGTTCATGTACTACTATGGGATGAATCTTTATTCTTGACATGTTTAGAACTGATTTTGCTCCTTTTTGAATTTACTGTATATAATATAAAAAAATATTAGGACAAGACAAGATTTTTACAGAGAGATGAGACATGACTTTCTCAGAGAGACACTTTCATGTCCTGAGAGACAAAGAGTAGATGACAAAGTAGAACGTCGTAAAGAATTCAAAAACATTGGTGCAGTACACATGAAGAGCAAATTACATTTAATGGAAGTATGAAAATTCGAAAGTCTCCAAAGAATTATAGTAAAAATTGCATTAGCGCAAACGAATGGCAGAGGTGGGTAGAGTAGCAAAAAATTGTACTCAAGTAAGAGTAGCGTTACTTCAAAATAATATTACTCAAGTCGAAGTAAAAAGTAGTCATACAAAAAATTACTCAAGTAAGAGTAAAAAAGTATTTGGTGAAAAAACTACTCAAGTACTGAGTAACTGCTTGAACATAATAAATGATTTATTTTTTAGAAATGTTGTAATAAGGCAGTCAAAAATATAAAATAATGTGCAAATTCTGTTATTTCCAAATAATAAAATAAAAAATGACTAAAAATAAATAATATCTTAACAAAATAAAGATGCACAAATAACACAAAGTTCCAAACCTCAGTTTTTCACAACAAAGCTTTTGAAGCCAATACCTACAGTAGGTAACATGTATGTTTGAACAGTGCAAACTATTTACAGTGACAAGATATACTGTTCACTGACAGTATAATACTGTATATTCACTTTGTGGTGTAGTGGGTCCGCAGCTTCAAAAAAAAAAAAAGGCCAGTTTTAAATCCATAAAGCCGTGTCACTCTCCGTAAGCGCAATTGCACAACCGCGGGGAGTTGTGCAAAAGTTCACTGATGACACTGCTATCATGGGCTGCATCATGAATGGGCTGGAGGAGGAGTATAGGGACCTAATCAATGACTTTGTTAAATGGTGCGACTCAAACCACCTACAACTGAACACCAGCAAAACCAAGGAGCTGGTGGTGGATTTTAGGAGGCCCAGACCCCTCATAGACCCAGTGATCATCAAAAGGTGACTGTGTGCAGATGGTGCAGACCTATAAATATCTGGGTGTAGCTGGATGATAAATTAGACTGGACTGCCAATACTGATGCTCTGTGCAAGAAAGGACAGAGCCGACTATACTTCCTTTGAAGGCTGGATTCCTTCAACATCTGCAATAAGATGCTGCAGATGTTCTATTAGACAGTTGTGGTGAGCGCCCTCTTCTACGCGGTGGTGTGCTGGGGAAGCAGCATTAAGAAGAAAGACGGCCTCATCCCTGGACAAACTGGTGAGGAAGGCAGGCTCTATTGTTGGCATGGAGCTGGACAGTTTAACATCTGTGGCAGAGCGACGGGTGCTCAGCAGGCTCCTATCAATTATGGAGAATCCACTGCATCCACTAAATAGTGTCATCTCCAGACAGAAGAGCAGCTTCAGCGACAGACTGCTGTCACTGTCCTGCTCCACTGACAGACTGAGGAGATCGTTCCTCCGCCAAACTATGCGACTCTTCAATTCCACCCAGGGGGTTAAACGTTAACATTTAACATTATACAAAGTTATTGTCTGTTTTTACCAGCATTATTATCAGTCTTTAATTTAATATTGTTTATTGTATCAGTATGCTGCTGCTGGAGAATGTGAATTTCCCATTGGGATTAATAAAGTATCTATCTATCTATCTATCTAGTTGGAGCGAGTCACACCTGCACGTGGGTGCGATCGTTCTCAATTGCTTCATTGGCTTTATGCGGCGTGTGATTAAGGCCCACGGAGACGGGAGTGTATATATATGGGTCGGCACAAAAAAAGAAGGTGGAATCAAAGAAAAAGAGAAAAGAAAAGTCTGTAGGGGACCGGCATCATCACACACTTGCCCTCCAAATAGTATAGCTGATAGAAAATAACATTAGAAGAAGGCAAGAAGTCTCACTTTACCATGACTGTCTGTGTCTGTGCATGTTGGTTTAAATGTGCTTGTTGTTCACTCAGTGAAGTGATGGTTAAGCTTCAGCAGGAGTTGGCTCTCAAGGTTCTTGCAGTGAAGCTGTGACCGTTTAGCAGTAAACAGTAGCCCCACATGTCTAAAAGTCTCTCACAGGCTGTAGACGCAGGAAGTTTGTGTGTGGTCATGTGACTGCATGGCTACGTCTGATTAGTGAAACGGAGTCATATGATTATTGTTGATGCGTCTGATTGGTGAAATGCCTATCTGCCTGTTAGGAGCCTCCTGTCTGGGTAAGGAACCCTCCCTTCTTCTGGCTGGGATGCTCGTCCAGCAATTGTGGCATCTACACCTTTTATCTGACTAAACATCTTCTGGTTGCTTCTCAAATCATCATCAGTCTGCTGACATAATACGACCATTATGCATGACTTCCACCATTTGATGCAGTTTTCAGATGACTGCAGCCATGTTGTTTGTAGTTGCTATGGCCATTGGTAGTCATGCAATGCAGAGATCACACGGTGTGTTGTGTCATTGCTCTCCTTCTCCAGAATTCAGCCGCATATATTCATTTTGTAAATGAACCTCAAACATTGATAACTGGAGAAAAATAAAAAATGTTATTGTGAGGACCTTTTGCAATGAACATTTTGAGTATGAATTTTGCTTAATGATGTAGCTTTGACATTCAGTTTTGTTTTGCTCTTTAGTGCCCAGATCTCTGCCTAATCCAAAAAAAACAAATTTACTTGCTTCTTTTACTTCTTATTTTCCCTGGTAACTTTCCATAATTTGGTAGTGAAAGCATTTGATTTACACTAGATGTATGTTTATCTAAAATTCAATTAATTAACTATTTGAGTTTTACTTAATCAGAATTTATTTTGTAACGATAAAGCATGAAATGTGACAGTTATACAGGAGAATAATTCGACAGTCTAGTTTAATTGTATCTAGTTATGGGAAACATGTTGGGAGAAACTATACATTTTTTTTATCATACAAGAAAAATAGACAAATTGTTACCTTTGTGTAAATGCATGATTGGTGATCAGGGCCCTAGTTTTGACTTTTGTGCAAACATGGATGAGGCTATATAATAGTGTTCTCTGCCTCAGTATTCCCCATATTTCTTCTTTGACAATCTGCATAGCCAGCATTATAAACTATATGCTAAAAGTTTAGAATCACTCAGAAATATTCATGTTTTTGATATAAATGTATATTTTTTATCCAGATATGATTAAAGTGATTAATAAATACAGCCAAGGCATTGCTAATGCCCCCAATGGATATTACTGCTTGAACTGAATGACTGATTTATGATTTGTTATTCACATATAACTGCAAAGCCCCATTTTCAGCAGCCATTACTTCAGTACCCTAATGGTAAGCTCTCTTAGCGTTTCCTTATTTATTCATGTTTAAAAGCTAATTGATTAATAATATGTTAATACATAATAATTATGTTAATACAGATTAAACTAGCTATTATGATGAATAAAGCAAGCAAATTCCATGTGCTTGCTTTGTAAGGTACTGGCATTCCTAAAGTTCAGTTCTGAGCTCAACAATGGGTAAAACAAAACGACTTCCTCAAGAAACCTATCTGTCGTGAGAGAAGAGGGCAAACTGAATCTAACCAGGAAAGAGAAGAAGAAGAAGCGGAAGGCCCAGGTGCACAACGGCACAAGAGGATAAGGAAAAACAGATAATCACTCAGCCAGGATTTAAACCCCAATTATTAGAACTGAGAACTGAGAAAGGGCAATAAAAATCAAAGGATCAAAGCAGAATTTAAAAGCCATCTGTGAACAAAGAAGATGTAATGTACTAGTGAGACCACATTTGGAGCGTTGTGCTCAGCTCTGGTCACCACGCTTCAAAAAAGACAAAAAGACATAGCAGCACTTGAAGTTGTGAAGAGAGCAACTAAGTGCATTCAGGACTTTAGGACATGACATACTCTGACAGACTCAGAGAATTAAATCTGTTTAGTCTTTAGTGCTGGAGACTGTAGGGGACCAAATCCAGGTCTTCAAAATCCAAAAGATATTGATAAAGTAGAGGCAGTGGAATTTTTTCAACTTAAGATTCAATTGCGCACCCGAGGACACCAGTGGAAATGAAGGGGCAGTGCATTTAGGACTGAAGTCAGGAAGTACGTCTTTACACAAAGATTTGTGGAAATGTGCAACCAATTACCAAGATGTGTAGTATTAGCCAAACAAACAAGCTTGAAGGACCAAATGATCTTCTCTAATTTGTCAACTTTCTTATGTACTTACAAACAAATATGGTTGACACATGAACAACACTTCAAACATTTAATAGCTTTAACAGAACTTTAAGTGATTAGCTTACTCAAGGCCAACCATGTATAACTCCAACTTGTCATACAAGAAAAATAGATAGTCAGCTTTGTATAAAAGTTCTCTCAAACATGCGTCCATAAAAGTGCACATACATATAATTCTCAAGACACATTCAGATAACCTGATTATTACATGTAAATAGTTTCTGTAAATTAAAAAGGGATATGGCCCTCAACACTGACCCCTGTTGGCCTGAAACAGATGCAGCCTTAAATCTAGTTATGTAATATGAAAACAGTTAAGTACGACTTGGACTCAAAGTGTTATTAGCTTGTTGACAAACTTGAGTTAAAAAAAGCAGCTTGGCAGCTTGTGTCTGTCTCTGTTACCATTCTGTAGCTTTAGAGGTCAGACGTTTAGGATAGGAATACAGAAATATATTTTTACTCTGCTGCTTGTTCAAGAAAAATTATTACACATCCTTCACTGAAATAGCCATATGAAAACTGCTCTGTATTATTTGTGGGATACCAGTTCATTTTTCCATGTAGCAAGGGTAGCCATGCCACCTTAAATGCAACCTAGCTGATTCAAGGCACACAAACCTTATGCAGCTGAACTTGTGAGATTCTTCCACTAGGTAACAACAAATAAGAATGAATAGATTTAAACGGCTAAACCTTAGCTTGCTTATTTTTACAGTTATTACCTGTTCTACGTAAAAATGTGTGATTTTAATTGCAAGACTTTCTAATTTTTAGTTGATATTAGGGATTTCAAATAGAGGCCTAGTGGTACAGTGCCTGACAGCCAGCATCCTGGGTTTAAATTGTGTGCCCAGTCAGTATTCTTATGTAATTTTTTCCGTCTCTATATGTTTTTTCCCTCTTATTCCCTATGATGTCCAGGTTTTGATTACCATATATACTCACATATAAGTTGGGTCTTGAAACCCGAAAAATCGATTATATAATCACACCCTGACTTATACGTCCATTCAAAAATGCGACACTTAAATTTTATTTTTTTACATCTTCTTGCCTCCTCTGATCTCGCATCAGTTTCTCAGATGCATTGAATTTTGTTGCAGTAACACAGTTACCAATTTCTTTCACTACTTCAACGACATCTAATTTAAAACCAGCTTCATATTTTCTTCTGATCGAATGCTCCATCATAGATAAGGGATGCTCTTATGATAAAAGTGTATGAGGGTGTGAGATACAAAAACCACAAATCAGTGCAAACATCGCTTCGGAATAGTTCAGGTATTACCGTGTGGTCACGTAGACACAATAGAGAGAGAGAGGTTAGGAGCACATGCTGATACAGCACATTGCTGCACCCGCGTACAAATAAAAGTGGTGCTCCGTGGTTACTCTCTCAGGTGGGCGTTAGCATATCATAATCTCTTGGACTAATAGCATGAGTTTTCCGCATTCGACAAACATTATAAAATACCAGAAATTATACTGTAAAATCAAGTCAGGAGTTATCCACGGGAGAACTTATCTGCGAGTATATACGGTAACTGCCTTTACATTCATTAGTGTATATTGTCAGGATGCACTTTCCCATTTTTTCTTTTAACATTTTAACAGATGTGCTTAGTGTCACACAGTCAGTGGTTGGGAAATAACCAGCAGCTTTTTGTTTCAAGGTCAAAGCCCCCAGCCATCTGAACACTGATAAAATATAGAATGTGCATGTGTGAGCAATTTTGAGATGGATTATTAGTCAGTCTTGAAGTCCCACAAGTTTGTCTTTAGGTGTTCTAAGTATTTCTTGTTATTGTTCTTGTTCCATTACCAGCACAAAACTGAAACTACAGTCTAATCAGCTGAGCTTGTCTCTTTTTCCTTGACTTTTAAAATTCAAGTGCAAAATTAGGTTAAGAGAATATGAAAATTTCTCAAGATATTTCCAGTGTCTGAATGTTCTCCAAAACTTAAGGTTAAATACCAGTTTGTTTATTTCATTTCATGGATTCATGGATTGATCCTATAACCACGCACAGTATGAACTTGGTGTTCAGGAGTCATGTTACAAAGGTTTCCAGTTTCACTCCCAGTGTAAAGCAGATGTACTTTACAAAATATACAGGAGTAAAAACTTCACAGTCTGTATTCTTCTCCTTCAGTGGAGAATTACATTCCAACCATAAACATGAAAGTGTTTAAAATGTGAATTATAGTGTACACCTTTTTGAAGCATGAATATAAATGTGGGTTTTTATTTGTAAAATGATATTGACTGATTTGTTTTCTTTCTTTTTTTTTTCAGTCATCTGACCTGACTTATCTGGCAGGCGTGAGGGTTCATAGACTCTGGCTCAACCTAATTCTGTCCACAGGATATGTTGGCATGGGTGATCTGGTTATTCTCTAACTGTATCATATAACAAAACATACTGTATTTACAAAAATATCATGGGGGTGGAAGAAATGTAATTTCAGCTGTTTGGTGTGCTATTTAAGGATAATTAGGTCCTGTTATGAAAGGCTTTCAAAAACACTTTATAAAAGAATTATCAAGACTACAAATTTTACTATCCCATTTTCACTGCATCTGAATTAATTGCAGGCATATCCATAAATAAAGGATTCTCCACTGCAGATGTAGAACAGTGGGCAAAAAGGCCACCTCGCCCTCTGTAGCCAGAGATAAGAATAATCAATAATCATTAGTATCTGTACAATGTAGTGGTGTGAGAGGCTCATCGCTTTAAAAATATATAAGTAAAATTTATTTATAACGCTGAATTTCACAGACATGACATCACAAAGTACTGAACAACATAAAACATCCAAATATAACAAAACAAGAAAAATAAAAAAGAAGAAATGAAATTAAAAAAGCTAAAAATAGACTAAAAGTCAAAGTGGAGGCTACTCAGTTATATTCAAAAGCCTGCTTAAACAAAAATGTCTTAAGTTGCTTACTTAAAGAATCAACGCTAACGGGAGACCATTCCAGAGCTTTGGTGCAAGGACTGAAAAGCACAATCAATACATAGCTTGTGTCAGGTACAATGGATGACAAAAAGGCCCTGCTGCCCAGACCTAAGTGCCTGACAGGCTATATGGCAGTGCAGGAGGCCAGTAGTATACTCAGCAGCTTGCCCTCAAACAGTTCTATAGGTTCTTCTTCTTTCTGCTGCTCTCGTTAGGGGTTGCCACAGCTGATCATCTTCTTCCATATCTTTCTGTCCTCTGCATCTTGTTCTGTTACACCCATCACCTGCATGTCCTCTCTCACTACATCCATAAACCTTCGCTTAGGCCTTCCTCTTTTCCTCTTCCCTGGCAGCTCTATCCTTAGCATCCTTCTCCTAATATACTCAACATCTCTCCTCTGCACATGTCCAAACCAACGCAATCTTGCGTTAAGAGAGAGAGCTCTATAGGTAAGCACCAAAATTTTAAAGTGTATTCTATAATAAACCGGAAGCCATGCAAAATGGGAGTAATATGCACCCTCCAACTAGATCAAGATAAAAACCTAGCAGCTGCATTTTGGACTAACTGTATTTGAGAATGGGAAGATTTATTTAGACCAGTATACAGTGCATTACAGTAGTCAAGACACAAGGAGATAAAAGCATGTACAAGTATCTCCAATTCTGGTCTTGAGACTGCAGACAACAATTTAGAAAGGTTTCTTAACTGAAAGAAAAAAGAGCAGCTAACCTGTGAATCTAATCTTAACGATTGATAGAAAATAACCCTGAGATTATGTAAATTCTACTTGGCAATTGGAAAGACAGAAGCCATCTTGAGACTAATCTCAGAGTGAAGGCTAGAGGGAGAAACAATTAGAGCCACAGTCTTCCCTTAGTTCAACTGCAAGTAGTTATTACATGTGACAAGCAGTCAACTAAAATGGACAATTTTTAAATTTGATTAGGTTTAAAGTCTGCAACACCAACCAAAAAACTCCTGTTAGTTAGATATAAGTAGAACCAGTCCAATACAGAACCAGAGACCCCTCACCGACTGTTCTAAACTCTCTCTATATATATGTATCGCAATATGATTATTTGGGTGATCAATTACCAGGTAATGCATGTGCTCGGTCTCCAGTCAGCAAAATACTGTATCCACCACGCCCTCTCACTTGCAAGAAGCAGATCATAGGAATGTTATAAAGTACCTATCAAATAATGTACAATATGTGTTTCCCATAATTGGGGCTTATCAGGTATACACACCTTTACTGCCCCTTGCGGTGATCGAATCTTGGACTTCAGCACCTGAGGCACTTCAGATGTTGCACAACAGCGGCTGGTTCGCTTACTTGACAGGGCGTAGGTCGGTATATTATATCCATAGGTCTGAATTGGTGCTGACGTCCAAGGTTTGACAGATAGATAGACAGATGGATTTTCAATTAGCTAGTTGTAGACATAACATACTAATTAGAGCCAAATGCTATACAAGATAATAGATATTGTTGAGGCGACAGATAGATAGACAGATGAATTTTCAATTAACTAGTTGTTGACATAACATACTAATTAGAGCCAAATGCCATACAAGATAATAGATATTGTTGAGGCGACAGATAGATAGACAGATGAATTTTCAATTAGCTAGTTGTAGACATAACATACTAATTAGAACCACACACTATACAAGATAAAGATATTGTTGAGGATAATCAGCTGGGAAGATGAGCAAGAAAACAAAAAAAAAAGCAAGCTTATTTCCAGAGGTGCTGCAGATGATGTTAGTTTTTTACAGGATCAGAAAAACTTGACCATCTGGCCAAACGTAACCAATTAAGAGAAAAGAGAAGAAATACATATATTGTTAAGATCAGTGCTTGAAGTGGGCCAGCACTCACTGGTATGCAGTACTGGAACCTTTTCCAATTTCAGATCTTTCAGTTTCAACACAGAGTACCAGCATCTTTTCTTAGTATACTTTGTGAATCTTCATGGGGGTCAACCCTTCTGCTCTTCAATCTACAGTTTATATATCATGACAATAGCATTTCACCATTTTTTCTATTTTATGATCAACTGTTGACACACCTCAGCGCTCTAAGCTTCATAGGTGATGCCCCAATACACTTTAATCGAATGTCACTATATTGCCATAAAACAAAGCATTGCCAGTATCCACTTCAAGCACTGGGTAAGATTAAAATTTAGAAAAATAAATTGACTAATTTCATGAACCTTTCAAAACATTGAACCATAGAATATTTTAAAACATCTACCAAACCTTGGGAAGCTTGATGTATGCTGGCATTCAAAACATCCCTGTTGCCACATTACAGCAGACTGCTTCTTGTTTTCATAGAAAAGAACAAGTGTTCTTGCATCTGATTCCATGCTGTTCCAAAGCTTTATTCAGCTGCTTTTATTTGAGACCATAATAGGATTCGAAATTATGAGCCATGTGTATGTTTTTCCTCCTATTGTATTATACACTGGCTGTGCTGAGGTACTTGGGCAAATGATTTTTAGATTCAGCAAAGCAATAATACTCAAAATAACAAATTCACAGAGATATAAGCAGCCCCTGCTGCATACATCCTTTTTTTGTAACACACAGTAACTCAAGCTAATGGTGGTTTTAAGAATTTGTTTTCATACAAAGATGGAAAAGCAGCACAGAGGATAGCACTACTGCTTCTTGGATCTAGTATCCTGGGTTGACTGTCAAACCAGTTCATTGCCCTTGTGTAGTTTGAATGTTCAGCTCATGACTTCGTAGGTTTCCTTTTAGGTACTCCACATCCCCGAAGATGAGGAGATTTGTCTAAATGAGGACTCTGAATTTGCCCAGTGTGACAGAGAAAGTGTGTGCGTGTGTGTGTGTGTGTGTGTATGTAAATGGCTCCTGAAATATTTTGGTGCTGTGTGGTGTAGCAGGTCCACAGCTCATGTCAAAAAGGCCACTTTTTAAATAAATAATCACCACACTTGCAGCTTAGCGATCGGTTCTCGGATGAATTCGTGATGTGGGCGGTCCTCGCTTAAGTGAACAGGTGAGGAGTCGTCCGCATCCATTATTGTTGCCGGGAGCTGCTTATTGCCGCACCTGATCCACGTCCCCATAATAAATAGAAGCGTGAGGCAGCTAGGAGGGACAGAGAAGAGAAGAGAGAAAAGATAAGAGAGAAGGACGGAGGTTAAAGGAGAGGAAGGCTGGAGAAGTGGGGAGCTGGTGCAAGCGAGCGACTAACAGCAGGCTCGCTTGAGCAATGGCAGGCAGCTGGTAGGAGAGCCCTGGAGGAGTAGGAGTGTGACCAACTCTCGGAGGGGGCAGATTGAAGCGGTCGTTCCAGCTGAGCAATTGGGAGAAGCTGGAGTGACCGGCAGTGGAGATGACTGGCCGTCTAAAGGAGCGGAGTCGTGGAGGCTTTGGGTGTATTGAGCCCCAGCATGATCGCCCTGGCCGCTGGGGGAAGAAACCCAAGTCTCGGTCTGGCTGGAGCCTGATGTAGCCAGGGATCGGAGGGCTACCGGACCAGTATAGAAGGAGCTGCATATGCTGGTAGGGTGACTCCCCTGTTGCGGGGCCTGGAAGGGAGAAGCAGTGGAGTAGCTGGGTTAAAGAAGTATGCACCAGATTTTTAAAGAAAGACTGCTTCCAGCCATTATTTTAACCTCATTGTTTTTAAAAGGATGTATTTATTGGATTTTAACCTCCAACTTTCACCTGTTTTATGGACTATTTATTTAATGACTTATTTTGATACACTGCATTTTATTTAATTTGGACACTTTGTTTTTGTTGGTTTTAATAAAAGCACCTTGCACTTTTTGCACCATCCCCTTGCTTCATTGTTGAGGTCTTCACTGCCTAGTTCATTGATGACATTACCGACGGTGTCGGGTTCAAGAGCTCCCAGAAGTCAGATGGGAGCATGGAGCGAACCTGCATCGTCACATGCTGGCCCCAATAAACCCTCAAAAAGATTAAGCAAATATTGTGTTAGGTAATGTTATGTCTGCCAATGATGAAAACAGCAGGTCTTGTGGTCAGATGCATTAGGGGTCTGCAGCAGTGTGCATATTTTAAAATAAAAACAGTACGCTCAGGCTTGGGGAAGGAGTATGTGTGTATGGTAGCATGGACGGGTTGATAAGGGAATTGGTGAATTGTGCTTCCATGTGTAAACGTGTTAGAACCAGCAGCAGCGAGCACATCACACCCATCCTGCTCCATCTTCACTGGCTCCCTGTGTCCTACAGAATCGAATATAAAATCCTACTAATAACCTACAAAGCTTTAAATAACCTTGCACCAAACTACATCAGTGACCTCCTCCATCACTATGTGCCTGCCCGCCCACTAAGGTCCTCTGATTCTGGTAATCTTGTTGTGCCCCACACTAATCTACACTCCATGGGTGACAGGGCCTTCAGCTGTATAGCGCCCAGACTCTGGAATGACCTACCAAAATTAATCAGGTCAGCTGACTCCATGAATTCCTTTAAAAAACAACTCAAAACTCATCTGTTCAGGAAGGCTTTTAGCTCTACTTGACTTTATTACCTTTCTCTCAGTTTACCTCTCTGTCAAGTTGCTAATGTAACCTGTATGTGTGTGTGTGCGAGACCATCAATTATGTTGTCTGTTTTTTTCTCAGAATTTACTGTCTTAATCTTCTTTATTTATTTATCTGGTTTGTACAATGCTATATACTGTATATTCTGCCGTTCTTTATTTATTCTGTAAGTGCCTTGAGCATGGGAAAGGCACTATATAAATAAAATGTATTATTATTATTATTATTAGTTCAGCCAAATCCCTAATTAGCCCTCTATGCACTTGTGCCAACTCAAGTCTGAATGAGACAAAGTGAGGAGCATCAAAAAAGAAAGGAAAATAGAATGAAAGAAATGGAAGAAAGATCAGAGGTGTGAAGAGGAGGCAGGTGGTTGGGAATGGCCCTGGTGGGGAGCAAACAGACGGTGCTCCAGATACAGGGTCACTCCTATTGATCGTCTTATGAGCAGGAGTGAGCAAGTGCCCTGAGTGGGATCCTGAGTGGGTTCTTGTGGCCGGGAGAAAGGAACAGGGCTTGTGGAGGTCCCATGCTAAATGCTGTGGAATGATGGCAGGGACATGTGCCAGATTAATGGATGACTGTAACTGCAAGGGGAAATCTCCTCAAGCTGAGGAAACTGGAAAAGGGTGAGCTAAGAAGGTGTCATTTGTAGGAAGGGAACACAACAGGCTCATATTGGTTTTGAAGAGACAGATCCTGTGTGTTTTGACATGAATTTTAACCTGTTTTCGGATTATTTATTGATGACTGTTTCTAATCGGCAGTTTTAGCACTGTTTTTATTGATTATATATTTATGGAGAAGATTTTGCACTGCACTTTTCCACTTTGTTGTGGAATAAAAAGAACTATGCTGTGACTAGGCGGTTCGGCTCTACGCTACTGGGTCCTTCCGAGAGCCTCTTGAACCCACCACCGCCAATAACATAAGCAAAGGATGAGCTGGTCAAATGAAGACATTCACACATAGCAAGGGGTAGGTGCATTAAGTGATTAACAGTGTCCAAAAAGTGCAGTGCAATTGATCCATAATAAATAAATAATCCATAAAACAATGTGGAGGTTAAAATCAATCCAATAAATACTCCTTTAAAATCAAGGTTAAATGTCAAGCAAGAAAACTTAGTCCCTGGTGCAGCCCTTTGAAAATGACGTCTCCTCTGCTTACCTCTACTGCGAGGCCTTGCAAAAGAGGAGACGCCCATCTGACAGACACAGCTATCCAGCTCTTACTACAGGTTTCGGTCCTTGCTGTCCCATGGCTCCCAGCAGGTCTCCCAATCCGGATGTCAACTTGTGAAGGTTCAAGTCCCTGTGACCATTCATGCCCTGACAAGGCTTTCCATCTGAGCCTCACCAAATCCCTTTGCCTTTCAGTGAGTCCCACCATCAGGTTACTCTAGAACATTTTTTGCAAAATAAATCTTTTTGCTTATGAGCATTCTTCATTTTCCCTCTTTGCTTGATACACCCCTTTCTCTTATGGGGTAATTTGTTATAGCTTTTGGCACATTTAATTATTTTGGTTAGTTTTTCATTTTAAGGGCTTGCTTCCCAGCTACCTTGAGAAGTCTCATCGAGATTTCATTTAGAAATATTCCTTGATTCAGGACAATCAGTAGGATCTAATACCTGTGGATACAAGTCCAGAGATGCAGTAGGGCTGTTGTTTTCTGTGTTTATGTTGCTCTTTTGTAGTCGCGCATTGTGTATTCCTTTTATGTTCTTCTTTTTATGATACAGGCACCATTGATACATTTGCATTCCTTTTTTCTGGGTGCAAAGGGTGGTTTCAATACTGCTTTTGTGCCTTTTGTCCCTTTTGAGGGATAAAAAAAACTTGTTCTATGAATTTGAAAAGTGCACAAAACTACGTGCCTGTTAAACTAGGACATCCTGACATCATTTGTATCAGCACAATAAAATTAAAGAAGTGATCATATGACATATTTACTTTTTATTTTGTTCTCTCTATATAAGAAGTCTTATTCTATTAACCATACTCTTAATGAGTTTAGGACCTTAGATGGAACTTAGTAACATGGGATGTTTAAGAAATGTGCCATTTATCTGTGATTGGTGTAATTGAAATGCTTTCTAGCTATTATATGTAAATGAACCTTACTAAAAAATAAACTGTTCTGTTAGGATGATCAGTCTGCCATGTTGCTCTGAACGAGAGCACTAGAAGACTCCATTGGTACTAATGTAATAATGGACATCAATCTGGAATTTCAATATTGTTTATTTACAGAGTATTTTCTCTAACAGTCCCAACTTCCATTTTTTTGTGATTTTTGTTTTTTTCCTGACACTTTTCCTCTTAGTTGTTCAGTTTATATTAAGGGCAGAGATATGCAGAGATGGAGCCTTAAGCCCTATCAGGGCTTTCTGGTGTTGTGGTTTACAGGATGCAGTCACTTGTGTGAGGACTATAAATGACCCCTGTTGTACATGAATCTTTGCTTTCATATTAGTTAGTTTAAGCTCAATGTACTTTTGGCTCCTCCACTTTATACTTCTCATTCTTTACAAACTTTGTTCTGGTTCTGAAGTTCTTGTCTCATTTGAGACATTTAGTATAAATATAGCTGTGTTCTCCTCTTGTGAGATATAATGTTTTGAGGATTTCTCTGGCTTTGAACTTCACTTTGTTCCTTAATTAACATTTCTTGGAATCAAGTGGTATTTGGTATACATTCTCTTTTTGTTGTTTATAATTTTCTCTAGTATTTCCCTTTATCTTTTAAGTTTTTTTTCATTTAAGTATTATATTATTGACTATTGTTAATTGCTAGATTTTACTGAAGTTTCCGGTTTAACTAATGTTATATAATTTATCATTTTTAAATTGAATTTAAGTAGGTATTTTTCTCTCTTTAAAGTTTTATCATTTCAGTAATAATTTCTTCAATTAAATTTATCTTTTGAGGCTTTAGGAGTTTTCCTTTTTGGTTTTGGTTTACCATTTTAGGAAAAAAATCAGAGAAGGTGGCCAAGGCAGCACCATCTTAGATAGATAGATAGATAGATAGATAGATAGATAGATAGATAGATAGATAGATAGATAGATAGATAGATAGATAGATAGATAGATAGATAGATAGATAGATAGATAGATAGATAGATAGATAGATAGATAGATAGATAGATACTTTATTAATCCCAAGGAGAAATTCACATACTCCAGCAGCAGCATACTGATAAAAACAACATTAAATTAAAGAGTGATAAAAATGCAGGTAAAACAGACAATAACTTTGTATAATGTTAATGTTTACCCCCCCGGGTGGAACTGAAGAGTCGCATAGTGTGGGGGAGGAACAATCTCCTCACTCTGTCAGTGGAGCAGGACAGTGACAGCAGTCTGTCGCTGAAGCTGCTCCTCTGTCTGGAGATGATACTATTTAGTGGATGCAGTGGATTTTCCATGATTGACAGGAGCCTGCTCAGTGCCCGTCACTCTGCCACGGATGTCAAACTGTCCAGCTCCGTGCCTACAATAGAGCCCACCTTCCTCACCAGTTTGTCCAGGCGTGAGGCGTCCCTCTTCTTTATGCTGCCTCCCCAGCACACCACCGATTTGAAGAGGGTGCTCGGCACAACCGTCTGATAGAACATCTGCAGCATCTTATTGCAGATGTTGAAGGACGCCAGCCTTCTAAGGAAGTATAGTTGGCTCTGTCCTCTCTTACACAGAGCATCAGTATTGGCAGTCCAGTCTAATTTATCATCCAGCTGCACTCCCAGGTATTTATAGGTCTGCACCTTCTGCACACAGTCACCTCTGATTATCATGGGCTCCATGAGGGGTCTGGTATGTATGAGGCCTCCTAAAATCCACCACCAGCTCCTTGGTTTTGCTGGTGTTCAGGTTTAGGTGGTTTGAGTCGCACCATTTAACAAAGTCATTGATTAGGTCCCTATACTCCTCCTCCTGCCCACTCCTGATGCAGCCCACGATAGCAGTGTCATCAGCGAACTTTTGCACGTGGCAGGACTCCGAGTTGTATTGGAAGTCCGATGTATATAGGCTGAATAGGACTGGAGAAAGTACAGTCCCCTATGGCACTCCTGGGTTGCTGACCACAATGTCAGACCTGCAGTTCCCAAGACGCACATACTGAGGTCTGTCTTTAAGATAGTCCACGATTCATGCCACTAGGTATGAATCTACTCCCATCTCTGTCAGCTTTTCCCTAAGGAGCAGAGGTTAGATTGTATTGAAGGCGCTAGAGAAGTCTAGAAACATAATTCTTACAGCACCACTGCCTCTGTCCAAGTGGGAGAGGGATGTGTAGCATATAGATGATGGCATCCTCCACTCCCACCTTCTCCTGATATGCAAACTGCAGAGGGTCGAGGGCGTGTTGAACCTGTGGCCTCAGGTGGTGAAGCAGCAGCCTCTTCATGGTCTTCATGTCTTTATTCAATAAGTCATGTGATGCAAAAAATTGAAGTGAAAAAAATCAACCAAGGTCAAATCTTTTACAAGAAACTACTAATTCCCTTAAGCCCAATATGAAAAAAACAAAAGCCTTGTCAAATCCACAAGTAAAAAAACTGTCTCGATGAAAATATTTTTGGTACTAACTACTGCACAAAAAAGTGTAATATCCAGAAATCTGTACAAAGTGAACAGCATGCTGGGACCTTGAATAGTGATTGCACACATACTAGTAATGATGCACCATTACTAACAACAGAACAGCTGCAACTGCTACAAAAAATATAAAATGGCACTAACTAAAACAATATACAAAATGGCTGAATGAAAACATCATTAAAATAATAATAAATTATTGTAACAAGTGCAAAAATAAGATAGAGAAAGGCAGAGAAACAATACAATATTAACAGCCCAATTGTGTAGGAATATTTAATATTCTAATTCATTTTAGAAGAAGTAAATCCGTGAAACCTAGTGCACCTCTTCAGCAGACTTGCCGATATCTGGCCAAGTCCCTTCTTCAGCACATAAATCATCATAGCTTCTAACTCTTTCCTTTTCAGCTTCTCCACAGCACAGTTTCCCCTAACTACAGCTGTGCAACTACTTCTTTGTCCTCACACCAGTGTTTTGCCTCCTTCATGCAACTCCTGTCATCCATTCAGTGTTCTTTCTCATTTAATCTACTGGTGATCAACTCCTGCTGTCAGAAACAATATAGCAGGAGGAAACCGCAGTGCTCCTATTTAAAGAACTCATGGTGCAGGTTGCCCAGATTCTGGACAGGTAACTGGTTCCACTAAGTCTGTATGTGCAGTCTCTTGCAGTAAACACTACAGATACATGGCCCCAGTCATGTTTTGTTTGCTGACCACTACAATATTGTCATGTCAAAAAACAATGTTCAGGATGGAAAACAATTTGTGGAAACTCTTTAGCAGAGTATGAAAAAGCAAAATTATGATAATAACAAAACAAAAAAAAAAACTCATCAGTACTCCTCAGTTTTTTCACTGCCCACTGTCAGAATATTTGCTTCTCTAGTTTTATAGGGCTGATATAGAAACCAGCCTCACTTAGTCCATATCTGTGCAATTTGGACAACAGAAAGGATTGTAACTGATTAAACCTAGAACCTACTCAGGAGTTATATATATCTTGTCAAGCATGTGCACCTGGGGGTCATTTTCCTGGCTCTGTCGATGTAAGCAGAAACCGCCACCCTGCAAGACGAGAGGTGGTTCTGTCACTAACACTGTCTTCTTTTCCCTTCTCATTTCTTACACACACTAGTGCCTGCCTTCAGCCTTGAGATGGCTCCACCCCTTCTACTCTGGACACATAAAAAAACCTGAGCACCTCTGGAGGACAGCAGTTCATTCTGGAACCAAATGGCAAAAAAGACATGCAGACATGTTATTTACTTTACTTAAGTTGGCCATGATGTCATTATTGCTTGTAAGTACAAAAAAAGAAAGAAAGGGTGAACAATATTTTTTTATTTTTCTTTGACTCAAATGCCAACAATTAAACAGAGTAGCCTTGCTGGAACCCCAGCTATTTCTTACTGGTTTTCTTACAGTCTGTCCACAGGTCACAATCTACCGTCAAGAAGTGAACAAGCAGTATAAAAAGGAAGACCACAATGACCTGGGTAACCACTGATTTTATTTACTACCATTACAAAAATGTTATTAGTTATTCAGGACAAGAACAGTCAGCTTGTAAAATGCTTCTTTCTTTCTTTCTTTCTTTCTTTCTTTCTTTCTTTCTTTCTTTCTTTCTTTCTTTCTTTCTTTCTTTCTTTCTTTCTTTCTTTCTTTCTTTCTTTCTTTCTTCAACCACTCTGGTCAATAACATTTTTTGATTCACCACCATATTCCCAGATCATCAATGTTGACATCTAAAGACTTGTATTGTACTGTTGAATCTGTGCATTTGTACAGATTCTTACATTGTTTAATGTAGTTATTTTGTTTCTGAATTTAATTCAAGTGATGTAAAATAGCATTGATTGATGCCCTATTGTTAGTTGTTTGCTGTGGAGGGTCTGTTAGTAATTGTAACTCAAATTTCTTAAACATAACTTTTCTGAAAAGTAGCTGTTGGATGGGTAAAACAGAAAAACACGCACAATTTATAAGATGGAGTGACCCTTCTGAAAGTAAGTTTGAAACAGTAAACTAATCCATTATTGAAGCTGTACAGAATGTTGCCTGTGTTAAGACAGACTACTTCAGAAATTCACCTTTGCTTTCAATTGGAGGTGCTGAAATTTCAATTCCTTGTACAGCTCACTTTATTCAAGATATTGCAATGAAAATGGAATTTTCCAGAAAACATTCTAAATAAGTGTGTCAAATTTTACCGGGAGCCAAGTTATTTCATGTGGATGGACAAACGGATAGACATGGAGATCGCAGTATGTGATTTCACATTACACACAAGCTCACCTAAAAAAACTTTGGTGGTATACATCTGGATACTCAGATACCCTGGAAAGACAGTTTAAATATGTTGTGTCCTGCCACTAACAGTATTAGAGATTGGAATGGATGTGTGATAAAATTTGAACATGATGAAAAATTATTGATAAGGTGGGTTGTTGCTTTGTGGAGGACATTAAGTCACAGGAAGGCACAGACTTGCCATGAGGGAGTTTGTGTGAACTAGCTGGGACATGATGGTCACTTTGACTTTTGTAAAGGTTTGACCAAGATTGTGGAGAAGAATGGAACATTCAGGGATCTTAAAACTGAGCAAGAAGTCCACATTATTGGAATCCATTACCTATAAAACAGGTCACTTTTTATGCAATCTATTAAGTTAAACCAAAAGAAGAAATTATTTTATCACCTAATTAAAATTCTATTAGGGCAGTGTAGTGGTCAGCAGATTTGCCTCACTCCTCTATATTCCTGAGTTCAGATTTGGGTTATTTTAAAATTTGAATTTTTCTCTTCATGGCCTTGTGGATTTTTACAGGTACTCTGATTTTCACACATAACCTGAACTACTAACTAAACTACTCTGTTGTGAGTCTGAGCACTGTCTGTAATAGACTCACGTCCCATTCAACAACAACAACTTTTATTTATATAGCACATTTTCATACAAAAAGTAGCTCAAAGTGCTTTACATAATGAAGAAAAGAAAAATAAAAGACAAAATAAGAAAGTAAAATAAGACAACATTAGTTAACATAGAAAAGGAGTAAGGCCCGATGGCCAGGGTGGACAGAAGAAACAAAAAAAAAACTCCAGAAAGCTGGAGAAAAAAATAAAATCTGCAGGGGTTCCAGGCCACGAGACCGCCCAGTCCTCTCTGGGCATTCTACCTAACATAAATGAAATAGTCCTCTTTGTAGTTAGGGTTCTTGCGGAGTCACTTGATGCTGATGGTCATACAGACTTCTGGCTTTTAATCCATCCATCATTGTTGGAACATCATGGTGCTTTGGGTTGTGCCACCACCAAAAGGACACTGGAAAAGGAAACAGAAGAGAGAGTAGGGGTTAGTACAGATTTTAGAGCCACCATGAATAGTTATTATAATGAATTGGATATACAGAGTATCAGGATTTAAATTACAGTGAAGTTATGAGAAGGCCATGTTAAAGTAATGTGTTTTCAGCAGTTTTTTAAAGTGCTCCACTGTATTAGCCTGGCGAATTTCTACTGGCAGGCTATTCCAGATTTTAGGTGCATAACAGCAGAAGGCCGCCTCAGCACTTCTTTTAAGTTTTGCTCTTGGAATTCTAAGGAGACACTCAGTTGAAGATCTGAGGTTGCGATTTGGAATATAAGACGTCAGACATTCCAATATATAAGATGGGGCGAGATTATTCAAGGCTTTATAAACCATAAGCAGAATTTTGAAGTCAATCCTGAATGACACAGGTAACCAGTGTAGTGACATCAAAACTGGAGAGATGTGCTCGGATTTTCTTTTCCTGGTAAGGATTCTAGCAGCTGCATTCTGCACTAGTTGCAAACGATTTATGTCTTTTTGGGTTAGTCCTGAGAGAAGTGCATTACAGTAATCTAGCCAACTGAAAACAAACGCGTGAACTAATTTCTCCGCATCTTTCAATGATATAAGAGGTCTAACTTTTGCTATGTTTCTTAAGTGAAAAAATGCTGTCCTAGTGATCTGATTAATATGCGATTTAAAATTTAGATTACAGTCAACAGTTACCCCTAAGCTTTTTACCTCCGTTTTGACTTTTAATCCTAATGCATCCAGTTTATTTCTAATAGCCTCATTGTATCCATTATTGCCAATCACTAAGATTTCGGTTTTCTCTTTATTTAATTTGAGAAAGTTACTATTCATCCATTCTGAGATACAAGTTAGACATTGTGTTAGTGAATCAAGAGAATCGGGGTCATCAGGTGCAATTGATAAATACAGCTGTGTGTCATCAGCATAGCTGTGGTAGCTCACATTGTGCCCTGAAATAATTTGACCTAACGGAAGCATGTAGATTGAGAAGAGCAGCGGACCCAGGATAGAGCCTTGTGGAACACCATATAGGATATCATGTGTCTTTGAGTTGTAATTACCACAACTAACAAAGAATTTTCTCCCTGCCAGGTAGGATTCAAACCAATTTAAGACGCTGCCAGAGAGGCCCACCCATTGACTAAGGCGATTTCTAAGAATATTATGATCAATGGTGTCAAATGCGGTACTCAGATCTAAGAGGATGAGAACAGATAAATGACCTCTGTCTGCATTTACCCACAAATCATTTACTACTTTAACGAGTGCAGTTTCTGTGCTGTGATTGTTCTAAAACCTGACTGAAATTTATCAAGAATAGCATGTTTATTGAGGTGCTCATTTAACTGCACAATGACTGCCTTCTCTAGAATTTTACTTAAGAAAGGCAGGTTAGAGATGGGTCTATAATTTTCAAGAGCAGAGGGGTTGAGATCTATTTTTCTTAAGTAGGGGTTTAACTACAGCAGTCTTAAGACAGTCTGGGAAGACCCCCGTATCTAATGACGAATTTACTATGTCAAGAACATTATCAATTAGCACGCCCGATACTTCTTTGAAAAAATTTGTTGGTATTGGGTCGAGGACGCAGGTGGAGGGTTTCATTTGAGAAATTATTTTATGTAAATCAGGTAAATCTATCCTAGTGAAAGAGTTTAATTTGTTTATTACTGAATACTGGGGTTTAGGAGGATCCTTAGTGTTGGGGAGATATACTATGTTATTTCTAATATCATTCATTTTTTGATTGAAAAAGACAGCAAAAGCCTCATAGGTTTAGCCTGATGCTGCTGGAATAGCCTTCAACTCCTTATAACCCTGAACTGAATTATGTGAGTAAGAGAAGAAGTGCATAGATAGAAGAATGGACTGATGTGTCATGAAGTGTACAAAACAGATTTGGAGAAAATTGGAGAAAAATAGGTTACAGCAAAAATCTTGAAGTCTTCCATTCTAGTACATTAATAAATGTAAAAGTAGCAGATTTGAGATCAAAACACTGCTTTAAAAGTCTTAATGTTAATGTAGTTCTTTTACATTTAGTTCAGTGTTTCTAATTTAAATGTGAGTGGAGGCAGTGCAAGGATATAGAAGCTCCAATTAATAGTCCCCAGTCTCATTACTTGGAGAACTTTGGGCACAAACTTAATATTATAAGAGAGAATTACACATCTTTTTTAGAGCACCAATCATTTTTGTTCATTTTTTTATATAATGCCAATGTAGATAGATAGATAGATAGATAGATAGATAGATAGATAGATAGATAGATAGATAGATAGATAGATAGATAGATAGATAGATAGATAGATAGATAGATAGATAGATAGATAGATAGATAGATAGATAGATAGATACTTTATTAATCCCAAGGGGAAATTCACAATGTAGTTGTTAATGTAGTTGAATTCTGCAACAATAATATGAAATTACTAACATTTTATAGGAAACTGCTTTATTAATTTGTTTTAGGAAGAAAGCTGGTGGGTCCTTAAGTCCTCTGATAGGAGACACACACATAATCTACCACAGAAAAATCTCCTTCCTTGATCTCTCAATCACTGTTGCTAAAAATGTGGTATATCTCAAATTGTGGGTCCTAACACATTAGTTAAAGGACTTCCACGTCCATCAGACACCTGGACCATAAGATACGCCTGTTTTGTTTTATACTGCTATGGTGCCATATGGTTGTCTGTGTTATGACTATCATTTTTCTTTGTACATTAAGGAATTCTTACTACACCTGTGTTTAGCTATCCTGACAACCAAACATTAGTATCCTTTCCTGTATTTCACCGACCAACACCCACCTTATCACAAACACAGTGAAATAAACAGAAGCAAGTCCATCCTTAAGTGGTTTATTTATGGTATGTCTAACCATCACAGGATGGAGACTTAGACCACACCACAACTTCATTACACAATACACCGCTATATCAAAAAGGCTTTTATCAAGGTATAAATTATGCCTTAAGGGGTTTTCTGCCCAGATGATTCTGAGAGCAAGATGTGGGCACAAAGTTCAAAGGTGAAAGGCAAATCTGCATAAGCTACCATTTATTACAATAAATTTATATTAATGTCAAGTTCTTTTGCTGTGAGGAATGGCTCTATATGTAATTTTCTATTTTTCCAAAGTACTTTCTGTGCATGGCAGTTCACTTCTAAATTCTATACCACAGCTGAATGTATATCCTTTGCAGATGGCTCTTTACATGCATTTTCGATGAATAGCAATGAGTTTAGCACATTCCCATGTCTCTGCAGTGCTGGCTCATAATAGATGCCAGTATGTCAGTTCAGGCTGGGCTCACAGTAGCATCAGTCTGCTCCTCTGCCAAACTAATGGAACTGTAGACATGCAAATCTCTGCCAGACAGGCTCAGCAGGCATTATAACAGCTCCATAACTTTGATGAACTCCAAAAACATTCTGTGAACCGCATTCACTGGTGTAACTTTACAAACACCCAACAGTTAAGTTAGTTTAGGTTTAGAAAGTAAGGGTTTGTGTTTTCTTTTTGACATTGTCATTGCTTGAAAGACATAACAAAAAGATATAATAATGAATGTCACAGGTACCTTTTCATTATGTTTTTAGACCAGAAGAACTTCCCAAAGATTTTTTTGTAGGATACAAACTGACTATTAACTATATCAATGTCTTGTTTTGAGATATTTTATTATTCAAGTATTAGTTTAGTTTCTTAAAGGATATAATGATGATTTGAAAAAATAACAAGTTCAAGCTATATTGGTTTCATTATTAATACAGGGACTTGAATCTAGTTTTAAGGGAAGTTCAAAAGAATAAATGACAGACAGGGAGAGGCTGTTACTAATCTACTGTAGAATAAAATAGGTACAGAAAAAAAAGTTATAATGCTAGGCCAGGGGTAGGCAACGTCGGTCCTGGTGAGCCGCAGTGGCTACAGGTTTTCATTCCAACCCAATTGCTTAATTAGAAACCAATCATTGCCAATCTCAGACCTTATTTAATTTTATGGCTTGTTAGTCTGTGCAATGTAAGGCTTTTATATCATAGATTTTTTTCCTTTCCAAGGATATCATCCAAATGATATGAAGCCTAAAACAGATCATTTTCAGTCTGTCACATTTTTCTATTAAGTGTTTTATTAAATCAAACAGTGCATGATGAACACACACAGATGTAATTGGAAAAAAGCTAGCTGGAGAACTGCTGGCTGCTTTGTCTTTTACATCTTATTGCTAATAAGGAGCAATTAAAACACTGAATGCAGCAGTTTAAGATTGAAATAAGCAATTAAGGTTGGAGAACCTTAACAAGCGAGACCACTAAAATGAAGCATCAAAATGTCACTTAAGCAATATGTGCTTCATCAGCAATAATTGAGTTCTCATTAAGGAACCGGGTTGGAAAAAAAACCTGCACATACTGCGGCTCACCAGGACCGACGTTGCCTACCCCTGTGCTAGGCTGAAGAGCAAGTAGTTCAGCTGATCTGCAACATAAACAAAGCCCATGCTTCCCTGCTACAAGCAGATGCTAGAGAGGCAGTGTGGCATAGTGGTTTAAGGCTTTGGACTTCAAACCCTGAGGTTGTGGGTTCAAATCCCACTAGTGACACTGTGCGACCATAAGCAAATTACTTGACCTGCCAGTGCTCCAACTGGAAAACCAAAAGAAATGTAACCAATTGTATCATAAATGATGTAAATCACCTTGGATAAAGGCATCAGTCAAACAAGTAAATGTAAATGCTAGGAGAAAAAGATCAGGAATGGATCATAATTAAAAATACCAAAGCAAAGTTGTTTCTTTGGAATTCAAAATAAACTAATGCCAAAATCAGAATTTTAGCCAGAATCCAAGTTAAAAACAAGAAATTGCTAATACTCAAGGCCAGAAACACCATAAATATCTCACCAGCTCTCTTTTTAAATATCCACAAACTTGGATCAAAGTATCCACCTGTTGCTGACCTATAAATCGTCCTGCCGATGATGTCACACAGCATGAATTCTAAGACTCCAACCTCTGCAACCACAGAACATGTCCTGGCAACAAAAAACACAACACAGCAGCACCCAATGCAAAAGGAAAATAGTGTAAAGGCAGACGAAAACATCCTGAACTGCAACAGTTACACCTGTCAGCCTGACACAGAAAAGGCAATCAAGTTTAAAGGGGTATGACGAGGAGAGGAAATGTAATTGAGCTGATAAATGAAGCCAAAGATCTGTCCTATCGGATTTTAAAACTCAAATCAATGCCCATGAATAAAAGTAAGAAAACTGAAAGCAAAAGTTCTGGAAGCAGGATCTATTGCTAGCACAATTTACACACTCATAAAGACCTGTTTTACTTTGAGTATCTGCAAACTTGGATAGTAAAGCATCCGATGTACCAGTTCTTATAATGGTGCACTGATGATATCAACTATGTAACTTCTAGGACTGCATAACATAGCAGCCAGTATCACGTCAGGACAACAACAAAAAACAAAATGGTGCAAGAATGACGCAAAATATTTCCTTATAACTGAAAATAATTTCTATAATAAGAAAAAATACAAAAATCAGATTCAGTGAATCAAAAAACTCATAATGGGAATTAACCATTAAAAATGCTTAAACAAGTGTACAGAAATTTATTAAAGAACAGAATCATAACAGCGATGTGTGGTGGTGTGATATGTTGCATATCATTTGATAAATATTTAGCTTGTCTTTATCTGAAAGCTAAACAAAGTAAATATAATTCTAGTGTTTCAGGGGCCATGGTTTACTTCATTGATATGAAGAGCAGTGCTTTGATGTTTACCTAACCAACCCCCAGTCTTTAGGACCCCTGACTCAGGATGAGGTGAGGGGGATGATGACGCTCCATTGGTTTGTGTTTTGTAATAGGAATGGTATGAAGTTGGTCACCTTAACTTTAACTCTTTCTCACCATCTAGCCATGAAAAGAAGACCATGATGAAGACAACTATATCTCAGCAGCCATATTGAGACAGGCATGTGGCCTGTTTCAATACTCCATTCAAAGGCCATGTGGTAGCAAAGCAACCTGGACTGAAAATAACCGACATCCGCCTATGGATGCATGATGCACTGCTACTTAGGCTGTAAGGGTATGGTTTGCCATTATTCACATAGTATTCTGCTTCCGTAATACTTTTGGGCATTTTAACAAAATATATAATTACATGTGTAACGCAACTCCTGCCTGTTTCTTTATTCTGTCTAATTGTTTGAGGTTACAGATGTAGAAGGAAAGGGGGATGAAAGTTCTAACGTACCTGATTACAGAATGGTAAGATCTACGCAATAAAATGTATAAAAGGGGGAAAATAGGGTCACTGTGGGACCTTACATTATAAAACAGACTTGAAAATAAATAAGAAAACCAAAAAGCAAGTCAGAGATCCTTTTCTTAATCAAAACCAAACAAAACTCTAAAGTAATTTGATTTCCAATTAAATTTTAAGTACTGTATATACTCGCGGATAATTTCTGGTATTTTATAATGTCGGTTGTATAAGTAGAATGCGGAAAACTCATGCTTTTGGTCCAAGAGATTATGATATGCTAACGTCCACCTGAGAGAGTAACCACTGAGCACACTGCCTTTTTTTCTATGTGGGTGCGGCAATGCATTGTATCAGCACATGCTCCTCTCTCTATTGTGCCTACGTGACCACACGGTAATACCCGAACTATTCTGAAGCAACGTTTACACTGTTTTGTGTTTTTTGTATCTCACACTCTCATACACCTTTATCATAAGAGCATTCCTTACCTATTATAGAGTGTTCGATCAGGAGAAAATATGAAGCTGTTTTTAAATTAAATGTTGTTGAAGTAGCGAAAGAAAATGGTAACTGTACTGCTGCAACAAAATTCGATGCGTCTGAGAAACTGATACAAGATCAGAGGAGGCAAGAAAATGTAAAAAAAAAACAAAAACTAAGTGTTGCATTTTTGAAATGGATGTGTAAGTCAGGGTCTGATTTTATAATCGATTTTTCGGGTTTCAAGACCCAACTTATACGTGAGTATATACGGTAAAATTAGTAAGTCTCTCCCTTTATTTATGTAAAGTTTGGAGATGACTGAATAGTGTTTCAATCTTTAGTAAATGATATCATTTTGTTGCGAGATGTATGTCTAACAGTGGGGGTCATTGCCATAAGCAATATGGAGGTGACCATGTAAAGTACAGCACTTAATGGTGGCACACATGGAAAAACACCAAACTAAAGGGCAGAGGGATACAAACACAATAATAATATGAAAAATATTAAAAACACAATTAATAATAATAATACAATAATTGCAAAAAACTTCTAACATGCTCCTGATAGATGATATTAGAAATTTATAATGGAGTTGCTAACTCCCCTCTTCAACTTGCATATGTGATACCTAAGTTTGCCAGTACTTGATCTCTCAGGTCTATGCGCTATGCAAAGAGAGAGAGAAGGAAAAAGCTGTAATAAATGGTCTCTGAGCTTTTACAGTATGTACTGTAGGTATTTTGTTTTCTAAAGCCTATACAAGCTAAAACTTTACCTGAAACAGTGACTCTTGACTATGTTTACAGAGTTGAACATGAGACAGCTTTGGATGATTGTCTATTAGACTTTACACGTTCAGTATTGTATATACTGGTGCTCTTCCTCAATTAAGGATTCCATTGTTTTTTCCATGTGACTATTCATGGTGTGATCTGTCTATCTGAGCATGCCACAGCTGGTGGAGTGCTCAGCTAATATGTGATATAGCTGTCGCCGAGTTTTAGCTCTAAGATCCTGTTGTAACAAGGTCCCATTTCACATTTTTTGGATTCTAATTCTGCAATACAGCCAGAGGTTAGAATTTGAGCCAAGCTTCTTTTTACTCATTTTGTGGTGCTGATTGAAATTCTGGTTAATTCAACTTTTTTTCCTGTTTATCATTCAACAGCTTTATTTGCTTTTCTTCCTGATCAACTCTCTGACTACAGTTTAGAAAATTATAATTCAATCTAATCAATTTCTTTAGAATATACTGGAACACACAGTATTCTTGCAACAACAACAACAACAATTTATTTTTTGTATAGGCCAAAATCACACAAGGAATGCCTCAGTGGACTTAAACAGGCTCTGTGTTTCAGACAAAAAATACCTTGACACCCTAGTAAGATAAGAAATAACTCCCCAGAAACTCTTGTAGAGAAACAAAAATGAAAGATATCTTGGAAAAGGCAGTTTAGAAAGAGACCCCCTTCCAGGTAGGTGGGGTGTGCAATAGGTGTCAAAATGGGGTAAATGCAACACGCAGAACAGAATATAAGTAATCTCTTCACAGAGCTAGATTGCCAATCTATCATTGACACCTCATAAATACAATACAAACTACAAGACAAAATGGAAGAATATATTATACCAGTCACTAAATATAGAACTATTACATATGAGGATACATACTTGTTAAAATACTGTACATCAAAATCAAAGTAGAAATGTGTTAACTTAAATAAAAAACAACATCTGCCTATCAGTCAATTGTAGAATCATGGTCAGATTGTAGAAAAAGAGTCAGACGCACCAGACAGTCAGAGTCCTGGAGACCTTGGCCACCATTCCCCTACTGGCCACTCTACAGCTGAGTCAGTGCTGGGCCAGTCTGATGAAAGGACCCTTCCACCTGATGACTCCAATGCTCCTTTATATGAGATGACTTTTTTTTCATAGGCAGTCAAACAACTTGGCAGTACAGAAAATATTTTCAGAAGGCTCCAGCAGACCCACGTGACCCTGTATTAGGATATAGCAGGTTGGACAATGACTGACTGACTGACTGACTGAATATACTGTACATCAGACTTTCAATAGGTCAAAGAAAAATGGCAACCAAGAGCTGAGGAACAAGACTACAATCAAAGCTATAGAGCAAAGGAAGAGGTCTGGACACAACCAAAGCAACCTAATTGAAAAAAAAAAAAAAGTTAAAATGTAAAAAATAAGACAGGAAGAGTTTCAAAATTCAAAACAGCAGACATTGGCAGTCTGTGATGTTCTGTTTAAACAGGAATCTTTTAATCAGGAATAGCCTCAGGTAAGTATGCTATGTGGTACAACCAAGAAACTGGAATATTTGCCAAGTAAAAGGAGCATGGATGAATACTGTACTTGGCCCAAAATGACTTTAATCTTAGTGTAAATTCTTAAACAAAGCAGCATTAATCACAAAACAAGAAACTGCAAAACCCTATTTGATCAATACACTGCAGACAAATAAAAGAATCCTCTCTTTTAAACAGCAATAACAGAGACAGTCAGTCATTTTCTAACCCACTTTGCCTTGAACAGGGTTGCGGTGGTCTGCTGGAGCCTATCCCAGCTAGCATAGGGTGTAAGGCAGGAACAAACTCTGATCACACACACACACATCCACACACACTAAGCACATATTAGGGCCAATTTAGGATCACCAGTTTACCTAACTTGCAGGTCTTTGGACTGTGGGAAGAAACTGAAACACCCAGAGGAAACCCACACAGACATGGGGAGAGCATGCAAGCTCCATGCAGGGAGGACATGGGACACGAACCCTGGTCTTCTCACTACCGCTAACAGAGTTCATGTCTTAAACTCCCCGAATATTACACCATCATCAAAAAAAAAACAAAAATGGCGAGGCTTATATTTTTGTTGAGAGATAGGAATATATCTGTACTGACTGATTTAGTTTACCAAGGCTAATTTCTTGCACATTTGGTAATCTTATTATTAGGACATCCACAACTGAATACGAGTGATCTTAACGCTCAAGGCATTAAACCTAATCCCCTTTCCTCTGACATCTTATTCATGAAATCCTCTGACAATGACATATCAGTAATGTCAAAGAAAATAATCTATAATGAAACCATGAGAGTGACTTGCATGTAAAAAGTGATGATAAAAAATTATATATGCTTGTGGCATGAGATGATCCTTGACTCAAAGATGTTTGAATGAAAACCCAGTACCCTTTTTTGTTGCAAGGTAAAACTCAGCATAAGAATTCACTGCCCTATGAAGTAATGTTGAGAAACAATCTTTTTTTTTGTTCTTTATTTCACCTTATACAATTTCTTGTATTAGGAATTTGGTCGTTTTTGATTTCCCCTTGGGGTCAAAGTGCAGGGTCAGCCATTGCACAGCACTACTGGAGAAAGTGCAGGTTAAGGGTATTGCTCAAGGGCCCAGCAGAGTAGGACCTCTTTTGAAAGTAATGGGGATTCAAACCAGCCTGATTATAAATTGTCATCAGGGTCCCATTAGAAGAAGCAGAAGGTAGCAAGACAGACTGCAAGCAAAATGTATAACATGGAATGAATAAATTGATGTTAATGTTGTTTGTGGAAATACAGCTCTCTAACCTTACAATTACACTACATTTAATATTAAATAGGATGAATCCGAGGACAGAGCTTTCAATATAATAATTATAAAAATACAGGTAAAACTCCGTTACAACGAATATCTTTACAACGAAATTTTCATTGCAACGAAGTGTTTTTGTGGTCCGGACAGCTTCCCCATATGACGCGAGTCTATAGAAATCTCGTTACTACAAAGTACATTCAGCAGATACTTTCATTACAACGAAGTGCCCAAAAGACCTTGAAATGCCTGAATGAATCATCCACAGAGCAGTTAGTTCTGGGGCCGCAGCTCAGTTGTGCACAAAAACCCCCCTAACAGAAACACTGTAATTTTTTTTCTTTCTTCAAACTTTCCTCGTAGTTTTTTTTTTTTTTTTTTGCCTTTTTTTGTTTCCTGCGGATTTCAGTGATACCTTTTGCTTATCGCTCGTCAACATTTGAAAAACATCCATTGGAATTTAACTCATTGTCACCCTCCTATAGAAACGGCAGACACGAAAAAAAGATAACAGTTCATATTAGAAAAAAAAACTTTACATTTTTTGCAGCTCTCGATTGCGGCAAAAAGAAAAAAGACATTGCCAGTGAATTTGGAATTTCGTTATCGCTATTGACACTGTCAACTTTCTTGAAAGACCTAGCAAAAAAAAGAAGAAAAATCTCGGGTTGCAAACGTATGTGAACTGCTGCATTTGAAGACATCGAAAAAGCAGTTTTTATGTGGTTCAGTGATTTTCGTTCAAGAAACATTCCTATTAATGCGGCGCTCATTCAGAAAATGTGAGGTTTGTAAACTCCCTTGGGACCTTCCCCAACTAGGCAGCATGCCAAAGTGCGTCCCGAAATCCAAACTCCGCGTCTATGGAAGACCGTTTATCTGTTGCTGGGGCAACAGCTGGCTCAAAGCTGTGCTGCGTCTCTCAGCTGTGCTGTGTCTCTCCGCCAAAGCAAACAGAAAAGATATCGATGGGTGATATGCAAGGAACATTGTAAATGCAGGTAACAGGTAACCTGATCACTGATCTGCTGTGTCTGTGTATAGCAGAGTGGCAGATCACGCTACAATAAATAAGTGTGCTGTTCGTGTTTCAAGCTGAATAAAACTGGTTTTACTAAAGTACTGAGACTCAGCCTCATGTTTTGTGCCTGTTGATGTGAAGCCCAGAAGAAGTGGACCCAGTAATACTGGTGTGCTGCCATTAGGGCAGTCATCTTAAGCTGCCCAACTGAGGGACCCATTTATCATCAGACTTATGTGTCAGGCATTGAGCTTCACTCTTGGCCGTTATATTACACTTGGTGGCTTAGGTCCCTTGCTCCTGTGCTGATGCTCTCTTTGTCTTGTGACTTATTTGTAAGCACTTTTTTTATATTTTCTGGTGTTTCACCACATTGTAGCTGTTTCTTAGTTCTGAGTACTGAATTGTGGACTAGCCTGGGTTTGTTTTTGAGGAGTTGCCTTTTATGTACTCAATTGTGCCTCTTTCCTATGTTTCTGTTTGTTTGTTTATTAAATTAATATTTAAAATAAATCATCTAATATTTCAAAGAACATTGGTTGGAAACTGTGGGCCAGAGGTTTTTAAAGTGTTCTCTCTTCCCCTTGTCAGTTCCTTTTGTGTTTACCCTGGATGAAACGTAATAACTTGTGATTCGTTTGATGTTTGTTTATTGGTTCTAGAAATAAGTTTTGCTTTTTGACTTTGATTTTTGGTTTGCAATATGGGTTTGATTTTTCTCTTGATTTTTCTTCTGGTCTTGCCCTTTTCTTTTCACTTTGACTTCGTACTTTCTCATGTAAAGTGGGTATTTTTTCTACTGTAAAGTTTTTGTAATATCTGCCTTTTTTTGCAGTCAGTATAACATTTATATTTTTGAACTTTCATTTTTCTAAAGATTCTGCTGGTATGTTTGACCTCTGTCTATTTCTGTCCAAAATGTTAGTTTCTTTGATTAATTTTTCATTTTCCGGTCCACAAGTTAGACATATTAAATTGTGTCTTTGAAATGTTTAAATTCTGATTATGAATTTACTGCACTCCCTTTAAATTTGATGATCAAGCTTTTGTCTAATATATTTTGTCTAATATATTTGATCTTAGCTAAGTCTCACTTCCTTCAGTAACAATGCTAAGATCTTGGACACTCAAAAAAAGTGGTTTATCAGGACTTACTGCACATGGAATGTCTTTTCAGTCATGACATTAAAACTAAATGTTCCTTGGGGTGGCGTAGTGGTAGCGCTGCTACCTCGCAGTTAGGAGACCCAGGTTCACTTCCCGGGTACTCCCTGTGTGAAGTTTGAATGTTGTCCCCGTGTCTGCATGGGTTTCCTCCGGGCCCTCCGGTTTCCTCCCACAGTCCAAAGACACGCAGGTTAGGTGGAGTGATGATTCTAAATTGGCCCTAGTATGTGTTTGAGTGTGTCCTGTGGTGGGTTGGCACCCTGCCTGGGGTTGGTTCCTGCCTTGTGCCCTGTGTTGGCTGGGGTTGGCTCCAGAGGGCCCCTGTGTTCGGGTTCGACGGGTTGGAGGATGGATGGATATATATATATATATTAAAAAATTGTTTCTAGCTAAAAAATTGATTTTGCCTTTCTTCAAAAACATGAAAAACCCAAACTAACTATTCCTTTAGTACTGACAACCTTGATCAGCCTCCCATTGCCCACCCTTGGAAAAAATAGCCCAGGTAAGAAGCAAAGATTCATGCACCAAAAAATGAACAAAGTAAAGCAAAGAATATGCATATATAGATTCATTAAACACCAAAATAAAATGTGAAACATTGAACTACTTTTTATGCTTTTTAACACCCTAAGATGCTGACACCAAACTAAATTATTTACTAAAATTGTTCTTGAGCTATCTTACTCTTTCTATCTGCTGATTCCCGTAAGATTTTTACAGGAGCTTTTTATTGCCATTTGTAGGTTGGGAAGAACATACAGTCAGCCTTTGCTGAGCACAGTAGGCCTATTAGCTCTATATATTAGCTATATATATTAACTGTATATAGCTATCTACACTAGGGTGCTGGAGGTTTTTTTTTACTTCATTCAACATTGTGGTCCAAAGTCCAGACTACAATGTCTATGAAAAATATCTCTAGGTCAGAGGTTCTCAGTGTCGGTCCTGGGGGCCCACTGTGGCTGCAGGTTTTTGTTCCAACCAGCTTCTATTTTTAATTGGACTCCTGGGCTAATTAAGTGAACTGTTATTTGTCAAATTCTGTGTTTTGGGAAAAATGTAGAAATTAGAAAACTAAGTTTGGTATATTATAATGTACCAAGCAGTTATATTGGAATAATGTATTTTGTTTTCTTTTTAACAATATTTTCATCTTGATTTTCATTCTGTTTTTTGCAAAGTGTTCTAATTGTTTAATTAATTCATTATTTTCTAATTAGTGGGTCTAACACTGAAGTAGTTGCAGCCTTGTTGTTTGCCTGGCTGTCTGCTCCACTAGTTGTCATTATTAGGATACAATGAAGGGAGCAAACTGCACAGAGAAAGGGCAAAATAGAATCAAATCAACAAAAGGTTGTTAAGCATTTAAATCTCTAGCAAAAGCAGAAATATTCCTAAATGTCTTATAAATGTAAAACATGCTGCGGTGCTTTCTTAATGAAGAATAAGTGAAGAGAAAAAAAAATGTCTGCTAAATAATTGAGCTCAGTGTTATCAGATGTTGTCACTGATTAGGAATCTGGTTGGAACAAAAACCTGAAGCCACAGTGGGCCCCGAGGACCGACATTGAGAACCCCTGCTCTAGGTGATACTGACAGCTCTCAATCAAATAATGTACACACAACTGTCTGTTTGCTGTGTCTGTCAATCTTGGTGGACTCTGCTTGTACATTTTCTCTTTAATGAAACACAGAGGCCAATCACTATGATCCTGTATCAACCTACTGTATGTTTCATAGCTAACTTAATTTCTGGGAATGGCAGTGTAAAATATGATTATTTTACTATATTCATTCATCTCTTTACCCTTTCAAGGTGTTTCTAAAAAGTGTTGTTATAGGCTTGATCATCAGATTGTGACAGGCCTTCTGTATACTTTCTTAATATTCCACCTGCCTTGGCCATTTTCTCCTGGACACTGGGCTATCTGTCTCCCTTTGATGTGGGTGCTGCCCTTTGTTAGACACAGATGAAATTAAGAAATGGATGACTTTTGATTCCTTTGCATTGAGTCCAGTGTTGTGGAATGTTACTTTTAATAGTTAGTTACATTACTCAATACATACAAAATATCTAACTCAACATGTATATAGATACTTACTATATAATCTAACACATTACAAATAGTGCATTACTTTTCTACTTTTGTTAAAAAAAAAATTTTAAAAAAAATGCGCATTTCACTGGCCAACATTTATTAAATTTACAACTATATTCACATTTTAGCACACACAAAATAGCAGCAATTTTTTCAATGTTTTCCTTTGTGCATTTTCCAGCCTGGCACTGGGTCGGTCAGTTGGCAACAACACAGACCTGAAGAGATAGTGTGACACAAGCAGCCTTCTTGTTCGACCCAGCAGTCTCCCTGACTGTTATGTGAGTACTATGAAACTTCCATGCCAAGTCCTAATAAACTGCCTTCTACCTTCTTTGTTGCCCTGTAGATTTTGAATACAAATTATGGGCATTGATCGTCGCCATATTCCACAGGTTACAAAACACAGTGATAAGCCACCTGCCTCTCCCTTCTTTGACTGTATAGATTCTTGCCATTCTTTGACTGTATAGATAATCTTGCCATCTGCTCGAATTCATCCACATCCACCAAAAAAGTTTTTATCTTTTTTTTTTCAAAGCACGGACATTTCTGGGCATAGGCTGTTCAGGCAAGGGCCTAGGGCCCCTACCCTATCTTTATTTTGTTTAGAAAAATTTGTCTGGACCAGACTGGAGCACAAAGAAATGTTTATGTTGTGTGCCTCAGCAGCGCCTGCACTGTCTGCACTATGCACAGTACAATCTGTGCTGTTGTATACACTTTAAAGCAGACAGCGTGATAGGCATCTCATGCAATGTGCTGCCTCCTTGTTACCTGTGCATCACAAGCGTGACAGTAAAACAGTGCTGCTTCAACTTCAGCAGTTAGCTTCTTCCAGGACCAGGAGTCAGAACTCGCCCCTTGTTCGTTCCATGTGATGCGCATCTTGCAGGTTGGACAAATAGCTGGGTCCCAGTCTCCTCCTCCTCATCTTCAAGGGCAACGCTGCAGGGTGAGTGACGGCCAACCCGGGTGTATCCCAGTCTCCAGTAAGTCACTGAGTTCAGACAGCTTCCTCCTATCATTGCGTCTGCCCATTTTGACTGTTCCTCAGGTCAGGAGGTACTAAGGTGAGAGAGTAATCCTGAGGAAAGGAGATCTTGAAGGAAGAATCACTGGGACTGCAGCAGAGACATTGTGGCCACTACACCACCAGGGATATTTAAAAAGTACATATACTCCAGGGACACATTTAGTACGGTAAGTTACTTACATGAAAAGTGGTTCTATTTTGTTATTTAATTGTTCTATATAAGTTTTGTATTTTGGTACATACACAATTTACATGCAAAAGAGTTCTATTGTTATATTATTATTTTATTATTCTATTTACATTTGCTTATTTTTAATAATTGATTAACTTGTGTTAGTAGCATACTGTGTGTATGTGTGTGTGTCTGTGTATGGTGGTGTGAAAATGGGAGTGGGGGAATTGATTTTCTTGCATGGGGCACCAAATAGGTCAGAAATGGCCCTGCCCCAAAGTGGGCTGTTTAGATAAAAATAGCAGCAAACTACATACCCTGATGCAATTGCAATCTGTTACTATGTCCATTTTTTTCTGTCCGTGCTGATGCAGACAGTGGAATGCATGATATTGATAAGGCACTCTTTTATGTCTTGTATGTATAGATTGTGAGTGTGGCTTTCCCAGTCTTCATCACTGCTATTGAGAAAAGTTCTCAATGCATTCAGTCTTCTGCAGAGGGCGGCAAAACTATGCTTACTATGTCAAGAATACTTTTTTTTTTTCCCAATCAGGTTATTCACAAGGGAAAGTGATGTAAAAAATTGTCCATGGTGACATTTCTCCCTTTGCCGGTAAAAGGTTCAACAAGTCACACCATCACAGTCTGACAGTTACTCTCCTGGGAGTCACGTGGAATTTTTCTCCAGAATAGCATTTAGCACATACTTGCTTTTCTCATTAGCTGCTATCCAGAATTTGATGTAAGCCTTGTCAGGTTTGTTTGCTATGTACTGGATGAAAGGGCATTGGCATTTTGTCCGGAATTATTACTCATCAACTACTATGTTCTGCCCTTCCTTATAAGTTTTCTCAGCTTTCTGATTCTGATAATTTCCTTTGGGATTAATAAAGTTTTCTGATTCTGAGTCTGATAACACAAAATGCAGATCTGCATAAAAGCATGTCACGTGTCTGATACAGTAGCAAATTTGGTACTCTACATATGCTCCTGTCATGTTTCTTTACTGTCAAAACATTATTTGCTGGTGCCGGTTCTGAGGCATGGTTTCTTTCAAAAAGCAAAGCCTAAACATCTCTGACCAATAGTTCTCCATATCCATGCTTTTCCCATGATATACTCCACACACACAGCAAATAGCAATGAAAGCAATCAGTTCATCTACGGTCAAGTCCCATATTGCATTGGTCCTTTGGGCTTCAGCCACAGTACAGTGCAGTGCAGTCTCAAAATTTTCAATGCACAGAAGCAGAGAAATCTGTCAAAGACACTGCTTATTCATGCCTTTGCATGAATGTGTAAGTGAAAACATTGTTAGCAGGCTACTTTCCAGCACCGGACTCTGTTCCTGCAAGACTTGCTATGTCTGCACTGTGCCATAACACACATCACATCATTCTTTCTTACTATGGAAGCCAATGCTGGCTTGCCAGTGTCAACCTGAGTCTTTTTGTGTGGAGGAGCCAGGATATCTCTTCATGGGGCTTAGGCTTACACCCAGGCTCCTTATGTGATATACACTCAGATTCAGGATTTGGAATCAGAAAATTACATGCCTCTCTCTGATTCAAAGTTGATGTCAGACCGTCCATCAGAGTAAGCAAAATCCATGCTCTGAAACATCTCCAAAACCTTCTTTTAGTTCATCTTGCTTGGATAGCTAACAACGCCACTTTGTAAATGCTACTTGAAGTTGTGTGAAAAACATTGCAATGCAATTTCAGGTGAGTTTATGTATGTTTAGCTAACCTTAATAACTGGGGTGCCTACGGTTTTCAGATTAGTCTAAGACCTTCTTTTTATTACATGTGCTGAAACAATGCAAGTAATTTAAGTAATATTTTTATGTGTTTATTATGTAGTCATGAGGAAGAAAGATAGACAGCAACTCATATTTTGGTAGAAAACATATAATAACTTACATAGTGGCAGCATGTTTGGATTTTCTAAGGTGAAAAGAATAAGTAAAGGTAGTCAACAGAGAGTCAAAGGTGAGGTACAGCAATTCAAGTTGTGAGACATGCCCGGACACCATCAGACTGAGGCCACATCTTTATAAAACACACGTTTATTTACAGTTCTTTCACAACACAGTCCCGCACAGCACACTGTGCTCCCAGCACTAATCACCTTATACACGGGCCTCTCTCTCACTGTCTGTGGACCGCCTTTCCTCTCTCCACGGGAGCCTCATCCTGCTCCCACTCCCGACTCCAGCTCCCTGATTGTAGGGAGGCGGCCCCTTTTATCCTCACCCGGATGTGCTCCAGGTGCTTGACGATGTTCTTCTGGCAGCACTTCCTGGTGTGGCGGAAGTGCTGCCCTTGCACCCGGAAACACTCCGGGCATCCCTGGAAGGCTCTTCTTCCATCTACCCGGGTGTGGTGGAAGTGAATGCCTCCTGGGCTCTTTGAGGCTCGGGGCACACCCTGGCGGTGGCCACAGGCCCCAATGGGCTTGAACCTCCTTGCTCCTCTGCCGTGGCCCTCTCCCGATCCAGGGCGGTTGCCCCTCGTGACCCGGAGGGTTAAAAAAACACAAATAAAAATTAAATCAATCACATTTTCTGTTTAGAATTTTACAATTACTTATTATTTTGAAAAAACTTAAGGAATAACAGGTGTGTGACATGCACATTGATGAAATAATTGAAGATTTAAAAACACAATGTCAGTTGGCATCTGCTGCGTCGCTTCTAGTGTTAAGTGAACAGAGGTTAGTAGATTATATGTTAAAAAATATGAGATGAATTAATACAGTGAAACTCAATTTTTACTTTAAAATGAGTTCTTTAACACGAAAATAGAGACACTGATAGAAACTAAATAAGGATAAATTTCAAAGAAATGTTTCTTCACACTGCCAAAGACACAAGGAATGAAATACAAATTAGTTCCTTAAGGACCTTCAAAATTTGATTAGATGTTTTTTGCAAGAATTAATTAAATGAGGAGTGAGAGGCTATGTTGGACTGAATAGTCTATCTGTGTCATACTTGTTCTAAAATTCTTAATATGGAGAAAGTTTTAAAAGCTTGTGTACAAATAGGATACAGACTGTGATGAAATTTTATTAGGTTCATCTTGTTACCACAATTAAACTTAGCTTCTTACTCAGACTGTAATATTTTGCAAATATAATACAGCCCTACCTAAAGTTAGGGTCATAGAACACTCTTAAGGGGTCATGGGAAAGCACTTTCAAAATGAGTGAAATCATGCTTTAAAATTTAAGCTGGTGTTTAGATTTTTTTCTGTAATCAAGTCTGCATTTTGAAGCATCTATGAGAAGCATTGCTGTAACTGGGAGTTAAAATTATACATTAATTTTTAAGAATAAATCAGTGTCCCCACATCACCCCCCACACTTTTTGCAATTAAACGGCAACAAAGATGTGTTAATGCACATCTAAGATAAACTCACTCTGTGTTTAAAACATATGGTCCCTCTACCTCCACACTGTGGGAAGGGTGTCTATGCAGTGGAGAATGAGCGTGCAGCACTTCATGCCAGAAGTACAGTATGATATGTAGGTAGTGGTGGACATGAGTCGTTACTAAAGAAGAGAACAAAAAAACAAAATCAGGATTAATCACCCACATCCTATAGCACTGCGATTATTTTTTTAACATTGATTACAAAATTATTCTCCAGTAATTTAGCACTGTACTGTATGTTTGTGCTCTATACAAAAATCATAAATGAAAGTAAAATATTACCTTATCTGGAAAAGGCATTGGTTTAACAGTTGGAAAACACTGACTGCGGCTCACTCAGCTGCCTAGATTTGTCACATACTAGAGATTACACTTTGCATTTACTGATGGAGCTATACGTATACATATCTCTCTATTATATAAAAAAAAACTTGGGATTAGACAAGACTTTTTCAGAGAGACGAGACGTAACCTTCTCATAAGGACATGTTCACGTCCCACAAGACTAGACTTTGTGCCAAGAGATTTAAACACACCCAGGGCCATAAATAAAAGACAAAGAGTAGATGACAAAGTAGAACATCATAAAGAATTCAGAAACATTGGCGCGATACACATGCAGAGCAGGTTAGAGATAATGGAAGTAGGAAAGTCTCAAAAAATGATAGTAAAGATTGCATTAGCGCAAACAAACAGAAAAAATTAACTGAACAGAGAAAAAAGACCAAATAGTGCTTGAGGATGTCTGGGGGAGAAGAGAAACAAGTCAGTGAGACAAAAGGACAGCTGCTGTACAGGCTTTTAAATGTTCAAAGTGCTGCACAAGATGCAGATCACACGCCAGCAGCTGATCGAGCAAAGAGGAGGTAAAAAAACTATTTGTTTCCCATTATATCACCATTTAAGAGGATTTTCGGAGGAGTGACCACGTCTTCTTGGGATGCGTTCAGCCCCCCTCTTTACAACAGCACGTAGCGCAGGCAGGGGGTTTGGCGATCGAAGTATTGTATAAAGATGGGACTAAATATATTCTGAATGTGCTCCTGCTTATAAGAACTAAATCATTAGTGGCACATGCCAAAAGAGGGTTGCATTAGGGTCAAGGTAATCATCATAACAGAAACTAAATGGAGTATGGGAAGAAAGCTCATGCAGACATAGGGAGAGAATGGGAACCCTAGGCAGGCAGACAGCAGATTAAAACCCAGGACACTGCATCTGTAAGGCAGCAGCACTATCCACTAAGCTAACTGGCTTTCAGGTTGTACAGAAATAATTGATCTGAACGGATAAAATTAAGTTCTACATGAAATTGAATGAAATGATTTTTTTCATTCCTGCAACAACTGACTGCTCTTTTTAAGTAGTGTTTCTATTTTTTCTAATAAGTAATTCAAGCTGAGATGCCATGATCTCCCTGCTCCTCTTGCTTCTCATGCCAAGATTTTAATCTAATTATCTAGTTTGGATTTAGAGCAAACCCTATTACAAACACTGTAAATCTTTTGGAACTAATACTGGCCCCTTAGCCAGGGGAAATTCAGGTCAGGCCATGGAAAATATGTATTTAATCTTTAAAATGAATACATGGATGAATGATTATGTGTTCTCATGGTTCATGCAAAAGAAAACAAACTGCTGATCTCTTCACTCATCTTGGTTTCAATTAGAATAAACACATTCTTTTGGACTGGATTTTTATACAGTGTCTCTTTCCTTCCAGAATATGAGGCCCAGAGAAGCTATTCTTGTCCCAAGTAGTATTAAGGGATTGAATCTTACCATAAGGTAAAGTAAAAATGAATATGCAGTAGGAGCGAGATACCATGTGGAAAAGTCAGATACATGTTCATGAAACAAGATCAGTTTGAGCAATTGAGGAATTATTATTGTTATTAATATTTTAGCAGATACCTTATTACAAAGGGCTTACAAAACCAAAACATAATACATGAAGTCTGACTGATTACAAAGTACAAGGTTAACAAGTAACAAAAATAAAGTGAAACACAAATGTAGTATCCATGCCATGTGAAAAAGTATACAATAACAATTTATAACTGAATATTGTGGAATCTTTAGGTATTTGTATTCACAAATCTTATCATAACACTTTTTGAGGATTATTCAGTGTTTTTGTGGTCCTATTGAATGCACCATTATTCATACATTTCTGGCATGAACCAACCTCCTTGGCAATTACAGCTCAGACAGAGTATTCCCTGCCAAGCTAAATAAAAACTATGGTGGCCCTGGAGTACCAAGTACAAACAAAAAATGAAAATGCAAAAACAAGTGAAAATTTCAACATACTGATCCTCTGTTATCATTTCCATATGTATTAAATATATTAAAGGAGCCTCATAAAAATTGAATGTTTGTGGTTACCTTAAATAAGAGTAAATTACTCCTTTTAAACAGCCTTGCACATCATCTAAAATAGATCAGTTTTCTTCATCTGTCTCACAAAATTCACCTGCTTAGGAGTTACAAGTTCACTTCACCTGAACCACCTTTCAAAACAAACTTCACCAGCTGTGAACATTCAGCCCAACTACAGACAGACACCAGGACACATGGAAGTCCAAACACACGCTTTTAATTTGTTTTTTTTCTTTACAGCATCTCATACAGTGCACCAATAACTCAGTCCTTTTCTTTCCTTTCTTCTTCTTCTCTCTCTTTCTTTATTGCCACCTCCACTCCTCTCTCACAAGACCTGTCCTCTGCCACCTGACCGGCTCCCTGAATGGAGTGAGGCGGCCCCTTTTATAATGCACCCAGATGTGCTCCAGGAGCTCCCTGATGATCTTCCTGCAGCACTTCCTGGTGTGGCAGAAGTGCTGCATGGGCACCCACCAACCCAGTGGGGATACAGCAAGTTAGGGGGTGGAATGCTCCATCCATCATGAAAAAGACTCAGTTTCTGTGGGACTCCAGCGATTATTGGACATATATTAAGAATTACACAAAAGTAGTTGCTCCCTGTTCCATTCAGTCACAATTAGATTAATGAGATGGGTGATGGGTGTCAACCACCATTTGAATAGAGAAATGTAGTTAAGATTTTGCTGAAGGAGCCCACCTGAAAGGAAATATCTAGCACAAAAAGTTGAGTTTCTAGACCTTAAGTAGACAGTTTGTGAGAAGTGTAAAGGCTAATTGTGTACAAATACATGCCCATTTTTCAGGAAGAGCAACTGTATGGATGTTTCATCAGAGTGTATCAACTTATTATAGTTCCAAGGAGAACAGGATGTTCTTTGATCTAGGAACATTACTTCTATATTAAAGGAAGCAAAGTTAAAGGTTACACTGCTTTGGTAAGAAAGGAAAAAATATTTGAAACAGTCTTTTTGTTTAAAAAAAGCTACAGGAAATATCTGGGAAACATTATAAAACAGAGTATTTTTGAGCTGTCACTTTATAGACAATGAGACAGAATGATAACAAAATGAGAACTAAAAACTACCTATTGTCTGTGAAACAGGTACAAGTCAAGAATCGTGTCCTGCGTTAGGAATGATTAATTTATTTAATCATTCAGATACACCGTATCCCCTTCCAGATCAAGGAGAAGTCAAACTATATATTATTCAATTGTATTTTAGCACATGTTTTTAAAAAACAGTAGCTGTATTCTATCATTATGTACAACCTTCTGTCTTTACTACAGTTGGGATAGCTACTCAATAAAAGTAATCCATTACAATTAACTAATTACTTTCCTCAAATTGTAATGGGATTGCTTGTCTCATTACTTCCTAGAAAACCTAATCACTTTACTAATTACTTTACCTTTAAATTACATTCTAAATCCAAGCAAATAGTACCATTTGCAAAATACAGGAATGATATACATGTCATCGTTCAGTAGTTTTAATAGCAAGAAATAATAACAGTGAATGTGAATTCACCACTTAAACAAGCAAACTACATGGCGTGCATTAGCACATATAATCCAGCCAGCAGAGTCAAAAACAACATTTATTTATATAGCACATTTTCATAAAAATAATGTAGCTCAAAGCGCTTTACATGATGAAGAAAAGAGAAAAAAAAGACAAAGTAAGAATTTAAATAAGACAACACTAATTAACATAGAATAAGAGTAAGGTCCAATGGCCAGGGAGGACAGAAAAAACAAAAAAACTCCAGACGGCTCGAGAAAAAAAATAAAATCTGCAGGGGTTCCAGGCCATGAGACCGCCCAGCCCCCTCTGAGTCCTTTAGTTCACAAAAATAATTCATAAATCTTTATAATTAAAAATAAACTGATTAACTATTGTGACAGATTTAGGGTCCCCGTGACCCCTTGAACCCTCAGACCACACCTGTTTACACTGAGGAGGGTTTGACAGCTGTCCTTAAGCTCTCAGCACCCTTTTCAAGTCTGTTAGGAGACCCCCGCTTTAATTTCGGGATCTCCTGTTTGTTCTGGGGCTTGTTCACAGTTTGGGTCTCTCTATTAGCAAAAGAGAGCCCTTTCACTATCAGAACACCCTTTGATTTTTTATTGGAAGGAGGTGGCGTCTTCAGCACCGTATCGCTCCGGGAGACAGCACTTTCCAGCTGCTCCGGGTCGATCGGTGCTTCCCCCGCCCCTTCTGTCATAATCCCACACTCTCTTGTAGGGCTCGCAGTGGTTTGGCACCCGCTACTTATCAAACGCGGACCCATTTCACACTGCGTCGCTATATGTTGTACGGTACTGGCATTACCTACCTGTACTGCCAAATTATATAACACGGGACGCTCACGACCCATTTCCCGGCTCTCCTGACCTTTTTGTGGGTCGAGCGGCGCTTCACTCGCCTCCCCCTTCCCCTTCAAACAGGCCAAGCCCGTCTTCTTGCGGGTGAAGTCAAAAACATCAGGACACATACCGTCAGCTTCCCCCACTCTTTCAGGGGTGGTCACATGTCCTTCGCCGGCACCCAACATGCAGAAGTCCTTTGTTTTATTTTCAGGCCGTGACGAGCGTACACCACCATCTTCAGGATGTTTTCCTGCCTTCCGCAGAGTCTCCGGATGGACATTTGAGAGGTATGTGCACGGGACAAAATTGGTTATTTTAAAAAGGTTTTCAAATGCTTCCCCAGCACATACCCCTTTGAAGTCGTCCTCCTCCGGATGTCTCTCCTGAGACACGTAACCGCTCCATGGCTCGTCTTGAGCGTAGGCCATATTAAATACAGGACCTCCACTTAGGCTGCTGCTCTACTAAAGTTTTTTCTTCCCCATGACGTTTGAAGGTTTTGGCGACGTTGCTGTGTGTCTGAACGTTGTCTTCTCAGGGTTCTGTCCACAGTAAATTTTTTTAAACACAGGTCCTCTGCCAAACTGACGGCCAGGGAATCCTGCCAGCTACGCCAACTGTGACAGATTTAGGGTCCCGGTGACCCCTTGAACCCTCAGACCACACGTCAGACACCAGATAAAAGTCCAAAATGTTATTTATTATAATAACAAATGTGCACAAAGCACCCTCCACTCCACAATACTCAAATAAATCAATAATCACTACAATAATCAATCCTCCACTCTCCCAGACGCGTTGCCACCCTTCCACCCAGCTCAACTCAGTGTCAGGGATTTCCCATTGTCCTTTTATACTTCCCTGACCCAGAAGTGGTTCCAACCCTACAGTCCATGTGATCACTTCCTGGTCAGATAAAAAGTCCTTTTCTTCATCCCGGAAGCACGTCATTTCCTTTGTCGCCTTGCCTACGACGTACTTCCGGGTTATAGGGCACAAACAACTCTCTGGGCCTCCCTGCAGCATCATTTGTTGGCCCCTGTGGATATCCAGCAGGGCTGTAAAGGAAAACTCCATCGTCCATGATTCCCTGCTGGTATTTGGGGCACTTCCATGCCGCAGAGAGAGCTCCATCTGGCGGCCTGGGAGTGTTGGCCGGGATGACAGGCCCGCCATATCCCACACTATTTAAACACTTCAAATATGGGGTTGGTAAACTGTAAAATTATTGCCAATGTAGCAGCTGGCAGATGAAGACACTTGGGGCCAGCTATCTGCAATGTTTTTGTGCAACTCAATCAACATGCCCATGTCTTTGCATGTTTTCCACATGAAGGTGCACCAAAATGCACTATTGCAGCAGTTCTCAAACTGTACAAAAAAGGGGGCATGAAGATGTGAAAAAAAGAAAACAAGAATCGAAAATATGAAAAATACATCTATTGAAACCAAAACAAATTAACTTAAACTACATTCTGATACTAGAAAAATAAATATAGAGTTAGATAAATGTTGATAAAAGATAAGTACGTATAATAAAATTTGCATCTATGATATATACTTACTTAAAAAGAACAAATTGGTATTAGTGGGCTCCTTTCAAAAAAACGTTAGGGGGGCACGATTAAAACTTTTATGAAAGCCCAGGTCGCAAATACTTAAAGGATGAGAAACGCTGCACTATTGTGTAATCTGCTGCATTTTCTCTGCAGGAAAACACACTATAAAGGAAACCTGCCCCTTGCCATTACCTGTAAACTACTCTTAGCTGTTTCTTGATTCCTGCAGAAGGGACTGAGGAAATGTACTTCAGACTTAGTGAACAAACATACCAAGTGTTATTTTTGTCTTTGATACCACATGTACTTCATTAGAGGTCATCCAACTGAAGCTAAGCATGTTCAGGTCTTGGATAGGAGACTATCTAGGAAAAGCTTGCGTTGCTGCTGGAAGAGGGGTTGGTGGGGCCAGCAGGGGGCATTTGTCCTGTGGTCTGAATGTGGATCCCAATGCCCCAGTGCAATGATGGGGATACTGTACTGTAAAAAATGGCACCATCCCTCGGACGAGGTGTAAAACTGAGGTCCTGTCTCTCTGTGGTCATAAAAGATCCTTGAACATCCTTCAACAAGAGTAGGGTGTATCATGATGTCCTGGCTAAATTAAGAATAGTAATAATAATACATTTTATTTATATAGCACCTTTCCCATGCTCAAGATGCTTCACAGAGTCTTAGAAAAAACAGCAGGGTATATGTAACATTGGATAAAAATGTTTTCCTGAATAGAACAATGAAACAGATACCAAAGCATTAAATAGAATAAAGGACAATAAATGAGAGTAAAATACTAAATTCAATACTAAAAGAAAAACCTAACAAATAGCCTAATTTGTGATATAACAGACACACAAATTATCCTGAGCACCTGGACAGAGAGGTAAACTGAAAGAAAGGGCAGAATGTTAAGTTAAGTTAAAAGCCTTCCTAAATAGATGAGTTTTAAGTTGTTGTTTAAAAGAATGAATGGAGTCAGCTTATCTAATTAATTTCAGGATGTCATTCCAAAGTCTGGGTGCTATGGAGTTGAAGGCCCTGTCACCCATAGAGTGCAGGTTAGTGTGAGGCACAACAGGATTACCAGAATCAGAGAACCTTAGTGGGCGGACAGGAGCATAGTGATTTAGGTCACTGATGTAGTCCGGTGCAAGGCCATTTAAAGCTTTGTAGGTTATTAATAGAATTTTATATTCAATCCTGTAAGACACAGGGAGCCAGTGAAGGCGAAGCAGGATGGGTGTGATGTGCTCACTGTTGCTGGTTCATGTAAGGACTCTTGCAGCAGAGTTTTGAATCAACTGGAGCTGTGATAGAAGATTAGAAGGGGCACCGGCCAGCAGTGAGTTACAATAATTGATGCGGGATTTGATAAAAGCATGGACAAGTTTCTCAGCATTAGAAAGGAGAGAAATGAGCGAACATGGGATATATTACGAAGGTGAAAGTAAGAAAGTTTCTTAATGTGGTTTATGTGGGTGGAGTAAGAAAGGGAGGAATCAAAAATGACACCAAGGTTCCTTGCATCAGAAGAAGAGTAACTTAAAAGAAGCTCATTTTCTTAAGTAGTGCTTTAGTGCCAATTTGCAGGAGTTCAGATTTGTTGGAATTTAATTTTAAAGAGTTCTGCTCCATCCAGGTTTTAATTTCATTGAGGCAAGTTGTGAGCTGAGAAAACTCTGATGAAGTTGCACTTTTGATATTGAAATAGAGTTGAGTGTCATCTGTATTAAAATGATAACCCAGTCCGTAGCTACGAATAATATGGCCAAGGGGTAGCATATAAATACAGAAGAGAAGAGGGCCGAGGACAGAGCCCTGAGGAACTCCTTGTGTGACTGGCGCTGAGCTGGATCTGCTGTTGCCAAGACTAACAAACTCTTGCCTATTAGTCAGATAGGACTTGAACCACTGGAGGGCAGTGCCAGAGATACCCAGCATGTTCTCCATTCTGGACAGTATAATGTAATGTTTGACAGTGTCAAATGCTGCACTGAGGTCTAACAGAATTAATATGCTGGTTTGTCCAGAGTCTGCTCCATAAGCAAATCATTAGTTACCTGAAGCAGAACAGTTTCACAGCTGTGCTGCACCCTGAAACCAGACTGAAAGGGTTCCATCAAATTATTAGGGGTTAAATAATTGGTGAGCTGGGAGGCTACAACATGCTCAAGAACTTTTGACAGAAAAGGTAAGTGGGAAACAGGCCAAAAATTTTTAAGATTGTCACCATCAAGACCAGACTTTTTTAACATGGGGGTTACAGAAGCGATTTTAAAAATGGCTGGCACAAACCCAGTGTCGAGGGATGTATTGATTATTGTCGTAACAGTAGGGATTATGGCATGAAGGCAGGATTTAAGAAGTGTGGTGGGGATGGGGTCCAGTACACAAGTAGTTGGTCTCATCTTACAAGGCAGGTCATTAACAAATGCCGATGTGACTGGTGAAAATTTAGAAAAGGAGCTGGATGGAGTGGGAAGACAGGGAAGGATATAAATGGATGATGGATTTATGTTCGTTGAATTATTTAGATCTTTAATTTTATTGCGGATTAAGTGGAGGAATTTTTTCATAGACTTCAGTAGAGGAGGTAATTGGGCCAGATGCAGGTTGAAATAATTTATTAACTACAGAGAATAAAACCCTTGGGTTATCATGGCCACTTTCTATTATTCTGCCATAATGTGCGTTCTTGGCTGCAGTTAGTGCATCCCTGTTAGCCCTTTGATGGTCAGAGAAAGCCTGGATGTGAACAGTGAGGCCAGTCTTACGTGACATTCTCTCAACGTGTCAGCCAGTTGCTTTCATAGATCGTAGCTCTGAATTATACCATGGAGCTGAACGCTTAAAGGAAACTTCCTTATGTTTTAAAGGAGCTGTTTTATCGAGTGCTGAATGAAGGGCTGAGTTATAGTGGTCAACAAGACTATCTAGTGTTGATGAAATAGGTGAAGACAGAAAAAGATCAGAAATGGATCCAGCAAGAACAGAGGGACAGATATTTTAAGGTTTCGGAAAGAAATTTGATGTTTACAGGTAAGAGGAGGGAGAGGTAATGAGACAGTGAAAACCACTGCTTTATGGTCAGAGAGTCCCAAATCACTGCTATAAGTGTTGCCAACAGATAATCCAGATGTACAGATCAGGTCCAGTATATGACCACCAGAGTGGGTGGGAAAATCAACATGCTACACCAAGTCAAAACAAATAAAGTAAGGATAGGAATTCATTTCTCAGTTTACATGTAGTAATGTCAATGTGGATGTTGAAATCGCCAAGAAGAATAACTCTCTGGGAAAGTGAACTTAAGTACGTTAATAATTCAGTTAGATCAGATAAAAAAGATGCATTGTATTTCGGGGGACGATAGACAACAATAAGTGAGACAGGACCGGATTTTGTTATTAGCTTAAGAGCCAGACACTCTAAAGACAATGGACCCTCAATGGGGATACTTTTGATGTTTAACTTCGATCTAGCAATTACTGCGACTCCTCTGCCTTGTCTTGAGCTGTGAGGTTCTGTGAAGTGAATGTATCCGGGTGGAGTCACCTCCAGGACAGATGTAAAGTCATTTGGTTCTTGCCAAGTTTCTGTTAAGCATAGCAACTTAAGGTTTGAATCTGTAATGAATTCTGATAGCACCAGTGCTTTACCATTAAGAGATCTTGAGTTAAACAGTGCAATATTAGCCGATGTGGGTTCGTTGTGCACAGATCCATGACCAGAGTTTATTTTAACATATTGCAGATTTGGCACACTGACACTCCTATTTGCAAAGCCATGAGTAGGACGGCATATTCCTGAGTAAATGCTGCCAGTGAACTTTTCAATCGCAGCCCGGCTGTGGCGGTGACCTGACATTTAGGACATTCTAGTCTGACCATTTGCTCTGGACAAACTGTTTAATATGAATGAGTTTGTTGCAAGAGTATTTTAGCATAGTAGAGATAGTAGCAGAGAAGCAGCACAGCACAGCAGGGAAGGTAAGACGGGAAGATAGGAGGATGGAGTGGCAGAGATGAGTAGCAAGCAGCAGAAAAAGCATATGCACATGAAGATACCAAAATGTGGAGGTTCGAACATACAGCCATATACATATAACGCTGGGTATTACAGGCGGGATCGCCCAGAGCCGTATCCAGCTGGGTGTAAACCTCAGATCATTTCTTAGTCATTAAGCACATATAGAAGGAATCGAGAGCAAACCAGTGTATAAATTATAATCAAGAAGACAGACCATCCCCGGCTCATAGATCGTCACGGTACAAAGAAATGTCCATAGGACTCGTCCAGTATGCCACAGAAAGATTTGGTTGTCCCCAGGGCTGCAAACCCAGTCAAGGCAAACTCCATAAAAGTAAATACAAATCAACACAGTTCGAGTCAATTGCATCCATGAACTATACATACAATAAAAAGAAAGTGAACAATTGCAAAAAGTTTAAGTTTAATGCAAATTTTAAAGAAAAGTGTTGATAACAGTGAAGAGTGGCAGCAACATGCGCGCGCCAGCATCCCCCCAACAGTGTCCCCCAGGGCCTAGTCATTCTGGACCCCTAATTATCTCCTGTCTCTAACTGGCTATCTATCACCACTTCACCACTAATAGCTAATGTGTGCTGAGTGTACTGGCACAAAAATGGCTGCCTTTGCATTATTCAGGTTGATGCTACACATTAGTAGTGGTTGAAGCATTCACTATTAAAGCACTATGAATAGTGAGAAATGTGCTATATAAATGTAAAGGATTATTATTATTATTATTATTATCTTTAAAAGATTACAACAATTTTGACCAGAACAGATTATTCAGCCCTGCAAAGCTTGTCCATTCAGTTAATCTAATTTCTCCAAAATAACATCAAGTCAAAATTTGAAGGTGCTTAAAGTCCTGCTCTCTACCACACTACTTGGTAATCTGTCCCACATATCTGTGGTTCTCTGTGTAAAGAAAAAAGCTTTCTAACATTTGGGCTAAATGTATGTTTAACAAGTTTATAACTGTGTCCACGTGTTCTTGTGGAAGAATGCATTTTAAAGTAACAATTCAGATCCACTGTACTAATTCCTTTCATCACTTTAAAAACTTAATCTCCAATTAGTCTCTATTTGCTTAAAATGAAAACATTCAACTCCTTCAGCTTTTTCCTAATAACTCATTTGCTTGCAGTTTTATTGTCAATCTAGATGCTCTTCTCTGGAATCTTTCCAGCTTTGTTATGTCTTTTCTGTATCCTGGAGACCAAAACTGTACACATTACTTGGTGTGCCTGCAGAATGGAGGCCAAAAACAAATATTGCATAACTTCTCAAAACAGACAGTTGTGTTCCTGACTCCAGGTGAGAACTCACCGGTGCATTACAAAGCTTAAGCATAACCTCATTTCATTTACACTCTACACATGGTGCTACATAAAATTAACATCCTGTTAGCCTTCTTAGTGACTTCTGTACACTGTCTTGATATAGATAATGATTACATTTCCCAGGTCTTTCTCATAAGGGGTACTTTCCAAATCTAACATTATCACTTCCTACTTGTAATGCTCTACATATAGTTACATTAAACCTCATCTGCCCAAGCTTAATGATTTGGTTATATTGTAGATTGTCTGCCATTCCACTAAGTTTGGTATTATGTGCAGACTTAACCAGCTTGCTTTTTATATTGTTCTCCAGATTGTTTATATATATTAAGAAGAGCAGCAGCTTCAGAATTGATCCCTGAGGCACATCACTTTTAACAGCACCCGATTCTGACAAGCTCCTTGCACCATACCCTTTGCTTCCTGGGTCTGAGACAATTTTTCACCCATCTACACACAGCACCCTGAATTTCCTTTTGTTTAGATTGATGCCCAACCTTTCAAGTGGCACTTACTAAAAGTTTTTGGAAAATCACATGCCGCTCTCACTGTATCTTTTTGTTTCCTACATTTACACAACTGTCCACATATGAACCTCTATTGACTGTTCAATAATACATTATTATACATGTATTCTTCCCGTTGTTATACAAAATCTTTTTCTTACTAACTGCTTTCATTAATTTACCTGTGATACATGTTAAGCTTACTAGTCTATAGTTACTTGGAACTGCCTGATCGCCCTTTTATATATATTGGGATAATATTCGCTAGCTTCCAGTCGTTAGCAATTTTCCCAGTGCATAGTGTTTTTCAAAAAAATATGCATCAACAGTTTATATACGCACACACTAACCTGCTTACACACTTCAGGATAAATGTTTGATTTTAGTATTTTTAATCTAAGCTGAACTTCTCCCTCTACAATTTCTAAATCACTAAGTATCCCCATGGCAGTCCATGTTAGTGCTGAGAGGTTACTGAATACTTTACAAGTAGAAACATCAGAAAAATGCAACTTCTAGAACAATGTCTAGTTCAGTTTCTGCTGAGACCACCAGAGGGCGATACAATACCCCAAACCCAAGACACAATCTCACAGACACAAGTCCAGATATAATAAAAGGCTTGAAAAGTGGCAGAAACCAAATATAACATAATTCTTCTCTCTCTTTCTCTCCTTCCACTCTACAACACAAACTTCATCCTCTTCCACCCAATTCTGACTCGCCTTGTCAAATGGTCTCTTTTATCTTGAACCCAGGACTGCTTACGGTGCTAGGACATAGCCCAGTGGTAATACTTCCAGGTCAACAAACAGGGACTGTGAATTCCATCAGCTAGGGGTAGTAGCCCACAAGGACACCAATGAGATGCCTGACGGGACTACAAGTCCCAGCATGCCCTGCGGGCATTTGTGTGGAGATCCTAAGGAGGATGCGACCTAGCATATTGGGGGAGAAAATATTTATCTCCTCTGTTCTTTCCACTGCACTGGCCTCCCAGCTGGTCAAGGATCCTTGTTCAATCCTAGCTGGGTTGCCAGTCTCTGCATGCTGCCCTTTATACTGTATATTTTAACTTGCCTCTTTTTTGACCATTTTTTAACCACTTTAGAGTTGTGATTGCAAAAAAATGTCATCATCATTCTTAATGCAGGCGGCATTAGCAAGAACACCAACTACACGTTGTACAGCTCAACAAAATAGCTACACGTGACAGGAAATGACTCCAATATTTTTTTTTCCACTAGAGATCTTTATTTGAAGAGTAAATGACAGGGGATAATAGCACATTAAAAGATAGGCTCCCATCAGGAACAGCTTTTTTCCTTTGTTAAATTTATGAATTTTAATGATTTGTTAAATGGTATAGTTTTACAAAGTAGTTTCCAAAGTGAAACTAAGTTTTGATGTGTATTCAATTTCGTTTGAAGCACTGGCTCATCACTAGGTATAACTGCACCATTCCTTTGACAAATGACTTAAGGTTCTTATTTTGTACAAGTATTTTGATTTAGCAAAATGTTTGTTTTTCACAAATTACAGGTCTAACACTAATGATGCGTAATTATACTATTTATACTTATGCTACTTTCAGAATACGAGCCAAATTGCTCAGTTTCAATTTTTTGTTCAGATAGGATTTGCCTGTCTTGAAGGTTCTCCTTCATAAGTACAAGCAACCTTGATCTAACTGTAATGAGAATGCAACTGTCCTCTGAAACAGCACACATTGCTACGTTAATGCACAAGTCATGTGCGTCACCTCCAACAAAAAAGCCACATTTGAGAGACGACTAATTAAACTGACAAAATGAATGTGCTAGTAGCTAGTACATGCATTGCATTTTGTTCTGGAGGACGGAAAACAGTTCATTGGCTGTACATGATTAGATTGAGAAAGTGAAAAACAAAAAAACAGATGGCTAGCATTTGCTGTTATTTTTGGCACTGCAGCACCAAAAGGTGTGATGGTACGAGAAAGGAGCCAGCAAAGGTTACCTTTGTAGCTCTCTTCCATTGTTGTTTTGACAGCACTCAGTCCTTGCATATAGGCAAAAATCACATGAATATCCCATATAACTGTTCTAATTCATATCTCATGGTCATGATTCGGACATGTATCCGAACTAGGACCACATATGAGGGTGACTCCAATCTGATTTGAAATGACTGAATTTCTGTGTCCACACAGCCCTGAAAACATCAGATTTGTGTCATATTAAGGCAAAAACGGTGGATTTGAGCCACTTCAGCCTGATAATGTGAACATAGCCATACACTTATTTATACTTAAGTATAAATCAATAAGAACATAGGACACCACTTTTCATATGGAGCTCTGGATGATAGGGGCTGGCTTAGATAATGAATACAGCTTGATATTCCTACCAACAAGAAAGATCTCTCTAAAAAGGAATCTAAACAATCTGTGTTTTTTCTTTTGATTTATTTTTTTAATTGTAAAATGCAAACCAGAAACAAAAATGTAATGACAAATGGGGGTTAATTAATTGAGTGAAACTTTGTGGAAAAATAAGAATTGTAGTCAAGAGAATGCTTTAAACGTCAACCTGATATTTAAAAAAAACCAAAACATTTACTCTTTGGCAAGACAGAATGTTTCCTTTTTTAGGTAGAATTCAGTCATACTTAAGTAACATGGTACCCGTCACATCTCAAATTGACACATGCACTTCATTGACCCCAAAAATTGACCATGACACCATCTTTGGATGCAACATAACAGACATCAGATATACAAGCAAAAAAAAATGAATACAAAATCCATCCATTCATCCATTATCCAACCCGCTATATCCTAACTACAGGGTCACGGGGGTCTGCTGGAGCCAATCCCAGCCAACACAGGGCGCAAGGCAGGAAACAAACCCCAGGCAGGGCGCCAGCCCACTGCAGGAATACAAAATCCAAGACCCAAAATTCTCAGAAATAATCCTAATAGCTTGAGATAGTGTGCTCACATACGGACTGTGTGTGTGGTACGGCAGCTGCACTTCCTCAGAAAGGAAAGCGCTCCACAGGATTGTTAGGACAGCGGAGAGAACAATTGGTTGTACCCTCCCCACTCTGGAACAAATCTACACCTCCCGATGCCGCAAAAAAGCAATAGACATTTTGCAGGATTCATCACTCCCGGTCATTACCTCTTCCAGCTTTTGCCATCAGGCAAGAGATACAGAGCAATGAAAACCAGGACAAACCGCCTTAAAAACAGCTTTTATCCAAAAGCAATCATGGCCCTGAACTCAGAATAAAACCGCTCCATATCATTCTACCAATGTGCAATATAGACCTTAAGTCAACAAGTGCAATTTGTATATTTTGTAAAGTACTTTTATTACTATTCGGTTTGTTATTATTTTCTCTCTTCTTGTCTTTTTAACTCTTATGCCTCACACTGAGTCAACTGCACCTTCAATTTCGTTGTTCCTTTGTAAAAATGACAATGACAATAAAGATCTATCTATCTATCTATCTATCTATCTATCTATCTATCTATCTATCTATCTATCTATCTATCTATCTATCTATCTATCTATCTATCTATCTATCTATCTATCTATCTATCTATCTGTAATGCATGTGTGTTTTTAAAAAAATAACAAAGAGATATACCTAATTCCTGCAGTTTTTTCACAAAAAAACTTTAAAAATAACTTATTTTATCAGGTTACAGAATATTTGACTCAAAAGTAATATCAGCTGGTCATGATTAGGCCATATTAATAAGGGGTGTTATGACTGACATACACATCCATTTCAAGGCATCATAACTAAAGCAATTCCACCTCCGCACATTTTGCTCGAGATAAAAGATGACGTTAGACAGTTCTGCACCTCAGGGCCAGAGATTATAGTAACCTCTTGCTATGGATATTGTGCAACCGCTTTAAAAAATCAGCATTAGCCAAACATGCACGAGTCACTGTCAGTTATTAAACAGTCAGAATTCCTTATCACAAACAGTAAGTGTGTGTATATAAACAGTAGTTTCAGATATGTCTGGTAGAAAATGTTGAAATCCTCAAACTGTTTGTCAGCATCTAAATGAATCCTTGCCTATTGCATCTGTTTCAGCAGTAAATTGTTAAATCAAAGCTTCATCAAGCTTTGTGATGATGAGCAAAAGCTTCAGCTGTGATCCTCCTTTTAAGGTCATACTCACCGTTCAAACCTTCAGTTTCAATATTTGCTGCTCTCAGAAAGCATCATAGTGGGTGCTATCATGGATGTTACGTTGTTTTCTCTTTTACTCTTCTCATTAAAAGAGTATTATATGTGTATTCATTTTTGCTGATACACAGTGCATATCAGGTATAGAGTCTAATAAAAATATACTGGTTGATAGGTGACGGTGATTGCAAAAAAGAGTACTCCTTGACATATGACAGTTAAATGAAAGTCATACTAATACAACACATTATGCATTTCATTATTATTACCATGCATTGCACAGAAAATTATGTATTGCTGATCATTTGTAGGACGGTGTACACAAGCGGTCCTAAGATTTCTGCAGTTGCTGTGTATTGACAGCCAATGCTTGCTTATTCAGTGTGTATTCCAGGGACTGAGAAGATATATTGACAATTTTCTTATCATGCTCATTAAACTAAAATGTGGACTGGGACATTTAAATTCTGCAAGGCACCTTCTTGGCTGCAGCATGGTGTGAACTTGGTTATTTAAAAATTTTCATCAGTACTAAACAGTGAACATCACCTATAAACATCTATTTCATCTACATCACCTATAATGGGTGTGGTTGAGTAAAGAACTGCAAGTCCAAAGGAGAAACGTTGAGGCATATACTTCATTGTCCTTGTTTAATCAAAGGAAAGTACAAAAGCAGGTGATCTGAGGCACAAAATTGAACAAAATGCTCCAAAATCAAAAAGGAGCCTTTAGTAAAGGCTGTCATGCTCAATCACCAGGTAGACACTTTGTCCTGCAAAGTGCTCTTTTTACAGAATGATGCCTTATTCTGGTGCCCTCAGTATTATAGCTGGAGAGCCTGAAATGGTGGGGTTTAATGTCCTCCCTATGTGGGGCGTCTCCTCGGTACTGTAAAGGGAACAGAAGAGGACATAGTTAGTGCCATTGCTCCCTCTCAACCCGGGGTGATAGTACATACCTCAGATAAGCCAGGAGAGTGATCCACTGATAAGCATGTGTGATAAGGGTTTATTGCTCCCAAATCATAATGGGGAAATTTGCCCGTGTTCTTTACATCTTGGGACTTGTGCACTGTTGGATGTCTAGGTGTAATGAGTGGTTTGTGCTTTGCAGTGTGATTATTGTTTCCTGCTAAACTGGATCATCAGAAGATTGGTCTTTGCACACTCACAAACTTGAAATTCCCCTATGTCGTCCTGCAGCTCTAATCCATTTGTTGTGTTTCTGTCCCCTGGAGGTCTTGAGCAGGACTTTCTCTTGTTCTGTGAAATGTAATGTTCTGCCCTTGCACTTAGCCACCTCTTTCAAGCTAGACAATCACTTAAAGTCATAAACCACATTACCTAATGGCTTGAGAGAGTGATATATGTAGTGCATGTGTTTTTTTGAAAAAATAAAGAGGAGATATAGAATGTCACCTCATGTCTTCTGATTGTCACTAAACTGCCTAATCCCAACAGTTTAGTGACACTGCCATTTTTTGTACTGTTAGCACTCAGACCAATTAATTAAATGTATTGTAATCAAGAAACTTGATTGAAAGCTCATTATTGATTACAAGCTTATTATTTGGTTGATATCTTTGTTCCAGTCAACTTACAACATTTGAGATACAGTTGGTTATACAGTATTTATTTTTCTGAACAGGGCACAGGCAGGTGACGTGACTTGCTCATAGTCACAGAGTGTCAGCAGTGGGATCCGAATCCAGACCCTAAGGGTTTAAAGGCCAAAGCCTTACCCACTACACCACACTGCCAGCTTAAATGAAACATTCTGAGTACATTTGAAAAACACAAGGTGAAAAAGGACAGAAGAACATACTCATACTCAGAGTGCCCTCTGCCTGCCAAAGGAAGCATAGCAAGTACATGAGTGTGTGTGCGTGTTCGTATGTGTGTATTTTCCTGTTATTTGAGAAAATATTGAACTCTAGCCATGCTATTATTAGTAGTAGTATGCTTTAATAGTTACATATTCATTGTATTAACAAATATTCATATCACAGAAATTATTAATTTACCAATAATGTTTGCTAAGTGGAATTCAATGTATTAATGCTTTTTTTACTTATCGGAAATATATTTAATGGAAATGATAGATAGATAGGGTGGCACGGTGGCGCAGTGGGTAGCGCTGCTGCCTCGCAGTTGGGAGATCTGGGGACCTGGGTTCGCTTCCCGGGTCCTCCCTGCGTGGAGTTTGCATGTTCTCCCCGTGTCTGCGTGGGTTTCCTCCGGGCGCTCCGGTTTCCTCCCACAGTCCAAAGACATGCAGGTTAGGTGGATTGGCGATTCTAAATTGGCCCTAGTGTGTGCTTGGTGTGTGGGTGTGTTTGTGTGTGTCCTGCAGTGGGTTGGCACCCTGCCCGGGATTGGTTCCTGTCTTGTGCCCTGTGTTGGCTGGGATTGGCTCCAGCAGACCCCCGTGACCCTGTGCTTGGATTCAGCGGGTTGGATAATAGATAGATAGATAGATAGATAGATAGATAGATAGATAGATAGATAGATAGATAGATAGATAGATAGATAGAACTATATTTGTCCCCAGAGGGAAATTTGGCTATTTACAGAAGCTCTTTAAAATAAATATGTTATGCATAAACAGGTAGATATTAAGTAGATTAATAAATACACACACACACGCACACACACTTTGGTCTCAACACATGGAAATTATTTCAGTGGTAACCTTTATACTTTGTCTTTTGCTCTTGTGTTTGATTTTTTTCTTTGTGCTATTTTACATGATCCTAGCAAGCCATAAAATTTAAGATTCTTCATTATGCAAAATTATTCCATCTGGTAGTACCACAATTTTAGTCTAGGAATGGCCAAATTTTACATAATTTAAATCAATATAAGTGCATGTGGTGCGTAGTTTTTAGTTTAATTTCATCACGTTCTGATTAGTGTTTGATAAGGAGTGTATTATGTTCACGGCTGAATTCAATTCTTGGCCGAAATTTTGATTGAAAGATTCTTTTGTGAATGCTGTCTTAAGTAATTAAGGAAAACTTTTCGAAACAGTGTAGTTTAGCTTTAAAATAATGCTTATGTCTTCTTTATTTCAAGATAATATAGTTTCTGTCGAAGCTGTTAAAGGAGGATTAGAAAGCACGGCAAATATCTTTTTGCAAAATATCTGACTTATATACAATATACAATACAGGTAGGTAAAAGATTAAATTCAAATCTGTTTAAATGATGCAAAAGCATTATCAATATATAAATCTGTAAGGGCCACACTGCCAAGAATGTCCTGTATATTAAAAAAACTTTGTAAAGGAATAAGGAGGTTGGAAAAGAATTATTATATATGGATAAATAATAATACATCATTTTATTGATTTGTCATTGTTTATTTTTTAGCATTTACAAGGAGAAAAACATCCCCTAAGAAAAAGATGTCAGTGAACAGATTCATTAAACTTCAGTTGAATGCTGAAAGTTGGATTTACATTTATATAACCTCCGGCCTCCTTGTTGCAAGGCAACAGCACTAACACTGTTGTTATGCCACCCTATTAAAATATATTATAAATTAAGTACTACTCTTTACCACTGACCTTTAGGGGTCAGCGGGCAGGGTCTTGCTCAAGGGCCCAACAGAGTAGGATCCCTTCTGGCAGTAATGAGATATGAACCGGCAATCTTCCAGATACCAGCTCAGCCTTAGAGCTCTTGGGAATTAATAAAGTACAGTATATAAAAAAAAGTTAATAATTGACATGGGCTCTCAGTATTTTTACTAAGAAATTAATAAATGAAAATACTGCTAATATACAGTAAGCACAAACATTGATTTGGGATCCCCAAAACTGGCAACATTTTGTGCCTGTCCCAACCTTAGATCTTTTGATTTCAAGGCACCTTCCTCGGAGAATGAGACAGTGTTTTTAAAGCAAGACCAGTACCCATAGTCCTCACTGCCATATCCATTGTTCGGATGACCCACTCTGGATGTAAGCTTGTAGTCCTCCTCAACTAGAACAGCACATCAGAGCACAAAACAACTTCCTTGATCACCAACACTGCATGCAGCAGGCCACAACACATCAATCGTTTTTCCTTTGGTATTATTTCTGATGTGCCAAGTAGTTTGAGGTGACATTGTGTGTGTTATACTATAGTAATACACACCAGATATAATAAAAAACCTGCCCCAGATGAAACAAAACAAAACCATCTCTAATAAGAAACTTGCTCTCAGACTTTAATCAATTTGATATAGCTTATAGAGCAAGATATAAGTATTGACATATTTTCTCAAAAGCACAACATGTGGAATATGAATTGAAATCAATGTTAAGCAATGTTTTTATTACACATAAGCATTCTAATGTCACATAGCATTTTTTCACTTTATATTTGTGTATAATGTAAATATAAAGTGCATTCAGAAAGTAATCAGACCTCTTCTCTCTTTTCATGTTTTGTTATGTTACAGGCTTCTGCTAAAATCACATAATTATATTTATGCTTCATCAAGTAATACTTCAAAATAACAAAGTGTAAAGAGGATTTCTTCTGTTTTTCTTTGAAAAGTCTCTTTAAGACCCAGTGAAAGAACACCAATGCAGATGGCTGGGCACTTCCAAAAAATGCATGGTAACATGACACAGCGGCTCCTTTTACAACTCAGATTGCTTGGTGAGGAATGTGGCTCTTCTCAGTGAAGTGAGCTGCGGATGAGAGGTTTGCATAGATTCGGTATTCAACAGAAAGAGATCAAAGGAGGGTTAGGAAAAAAAGGTTCCTATGGAAGTCTGCAAAATTGGGAAAAAAGTGTTTGATGACCCATGGGAGAGACAGAGCGTTAGAGTGGAATGGGAGGATACTCTTCACATATTATGGACAAGGCCTTCAATAAAGTCAGCAGTGATTCTCGTAATATCCACCATAAGAGGAACCCCAATAATGACAACTGCACTCCCTCTGGTCTTCCCATTCTATTACCCTACCACTCTATCTCTCCCACAGGTCATCAAACACAATTTCCCAGTTTTGCAAACCTTGGTCTTGTTTCATCAACCACGTCATCTACGCAAACTTTTTATCCATGGCTCACATCACAAAGGAGACCCACATTCTTCTCTGGAAATGATAAGCTGTAACAGGAGCCATTGCCTCACTTGCAAGTATCAGGGCCGTTCTTAGGTTTTTGGGGGCCCTAGGCAAAGGTACCTGTTGGGGCCTTGCTGTTTCTATGCGTATGAATGTATGATTATTATTTTATCCATATGAATGTTTAATAATTATTTTATCCGTATAAATGCATAACAATTAGTGAGGTAAAGCTTATCATTTTATGATTATACTGTGTTTGAGAGGAATATGTCAAAGGAACCTACTGACTAAAGCTAATGTAGCATGTAAATCAAACCTTTAATGTAAAAATTCCTTGCGTACTTTCATTTTTGCAAAGTCTTTGATTAATAATAAATAATAAGTTACATTAAGTGTGAATAATCGAGGGAGTCGATGACTTTGTGCTCAACTGATATTAATGCTAAGCCATTATAATCGATCTGATGTGCAGTCGCCCTGGCAGGTGAGGAGCATGATCTGCCCTCCCATTGGGGCCCCACCCACTACCCCAGGACCCACCATCACCGTCGATGCTGCCTGTCGTTTTTGTTTCCTCTCTTTTCACATGTAACCATACTGATAATTCTCCCACCGAAAATTTGTACTTCTGAAATATGGGCCTCTAAGTTGTATTTGGTTACGGCTAAAAAAAAGGCTGGGCACGACCCTTTGGCAGTGGGGGCCCTAGGCAGTTGCCTACTTTGCCTGTGCCTAAGAACGACCCTGTAAGTATGTTACCAACAATACCCTTATATCTGGTCACTTTGGTAAATTCGATATTAAACAACAGTCCTCTTGCCTGTCTAAAAATCTTACTTACTGCATTGCTTGCAGGAAGTATCCAGCCAACTACTGGGAAAAACATGGAGACAGCTAGCCGACTGTTTCAGGGAGCATGTTTGAGCTGTTAAAATTAACAACCTTACACAGCCTTTTGTAGAACACTTAACTGTAGCCACACTGATCGCCATGCTTGTGTTCTTTCATTTGGCTTCAAAGACGTTTCTCAGAGAAAAGCAGCTTTCTCAGTCTGGGATCACGTAATTCTCCAGGTCTAAATAACCATGTAGCTTTTTAATCTTTCCCCAATAATCTTCTTTAATAACGGCCTTCGCAACTTTTTTTCTTTTCAGCTGCCCTGGCTTTCCAGCACAATATATATTACCTACTCCTTTCTTATTAGTTGTACAACTGATGAAGGCCGCACTGCTGAAACATTGTGTCTTTTACCTTCTTTCATTTTCAATGTGGAAACCTTTTTACCCTTTTCTGTCCATTGCAAATGTACACTAATTCAGCCCTAGACTATAATTTTACCTTGTCAGGAGGACACAATAATAAGAACAATGAGATGCTACCTCCTGGGACCATGTGTTTCTTTGGCATGCTGTGTAGCAGAATTTCTCTGATGTAGCTAACATTTGAACATCCACAAGGCTGCATGGGAGTGACAGTTCCAAAGGAAATCCCCATTAGGATCCTTGGGTGATACTAAAGGGATCTGCCAGCCAGTCTCCCCTGTCATGGGGAGGTTTTATTTGACCTAGACATGCTTCTGAGCTACACCTGTGATGTTTCAGAAGTAGTCATGGGCCTGGCTTTAAAAGTAACTGCTCAGCCATGGGAGATGAAAATGGAGTGAAGTAGAACAAAGCTAACACTGAGTGATAAAAGAGGAAAGTTGTGTTGATTACTGTGCTGGATTATCTTCTGTATTGTAAAAGAGGAGCCTGTTGTGAATGTTAATTGAAGTTTATTAAAGAGTCTTCTTAATGTGGAACTTGTGTTGGTGTGTTTGTGGTCTGGGATTGGGGTATAAGACTCCTCCTAACATCCATAATATTCATTTTATAATTATAAATATTGTGAAGTGGTCAAAATTTCAACTTTAGTGAATTTACATGTGTTAGACACCAATTAAAACACTTGATAGCCTTCAGAGTGATATCATTGTGTTTGTGTGTGTGCATTTGTCTGTCAGCAAGTGTCAAAAAAACTAAAAGATACAGTTACCACCATGTGGCCTTGCTTCAACATCATTATCCTAATGCATGTAAATGTAGATATGATAACTCTAAAACAAATTACTAAATTCACATGAAACTTGGCATACTTATTAGCATTGTAAAATGTAACAACTGCGGTGGGCTGGCACCCTGCCCGGGGTTTGTTCCTGCCTTGCACCCTGTGTTGGCTGGGATTGGCTCCAGCAGACCCCCGTGACCCTGTAGTTAGGATATAGCGGGTTGGAAAATAGATGAATGGATGAATGGAAATGTAACAAGCCTGCCAGCCTTGAGAAAAACAGCTCCAAGATATTATGCTCTACAGAGATAAGCATTTTTGCATACATTGGCCTGCAATATTTACTTCTAAAATCACAGCTTGGTAGGGAAAGCACTGTGCTCTACACATCAGATCTATTAATTTTATACAGATGTATGTTAATTATATTCTCTTGGCAAAAAGCAATAAACCTTCAGAAAAATGGCAGCAACAAAACAAGCAGGCTTTTCTTAAGCCAGGCTTGAAATTCATATTTAAAATGATTAATACAGAAATTAAACATGTCTTCTTCTAAGTTATTTAATATTGCATCAATCCCATGATAATTTTTTGCATGACCTCTGCGATTTCATGGTTTTAGAGTTACCACCGCTGGGAATTTTTAATAATGTCAAAAACATAATGCTGCAAATTTCTTTGTGACTTTTAAAATATCTAATTCCTCATTTACTTCAAAGTAATTGATCTATTACATTCAAAGTCACAAACTCTTATATTTTCTGAAATTTCTGAAATAGTGATGAACGATGGCCTGTCACAGACAGAGGAGGAGATTTTTGGAAACAGATGCAGGTCCTGAGATGCCCAGCTCTGTAGCAGCAGAAAAGATTTGACTAATGACATCTACATCTGGAGCTAGCAGCTAACCAGGCTAACCAGTGCATTCATTTTGGTCAACAACAGCTACCTGTTTAACATCTCCCCTTCTCCTATTTTTCAAACACATTAAAAAAAGTGCTGTAGGAGCTGTATGAATGCAGCAATGCATTGAATTGTTCAGAATTTAAATATTTAAATATCAGTCTTGAAGTGCATGTTAGCCACTATACAGTCTAAAAAGTTTGTTTAATTAGTTTAAACATGATGGTGTCTAAAAAGAAGGCAATTGATGCTCAGTGTGATGATATAAAGTGCATTATGACATCCCATATTAAACAATTAGAACAGATGGATATTTTGATAAAGGGGGTTACTGCTCCTGAAACTAAAGATGAGTGAATTCAAATTTTTGTGTCTGTCATCATTATCTTTTTTAACATTTCATTACTTTATTTTTCTGATTATTAAATATTTTATTGTTTTGACAATGACATAATTGTCATCACCATTTTGTGGATAACTTTTGCCACCATGCTGATTTTACAAAAGGGGTTCTATTCATAGTCACATGTTTTTGACATCACACGGCATGATGATACGGTATTTAAAAAGATGGAGCTGTCCATTCTCTTGCATCCAAGCTTTGGATTTAAAATTTCAAAAAACAATTCTGATTAGGTTATTTAGGGAAAGTATCTATTCATGTTGTCTTTGACTATGATTTCTTGTTTATATTTTAGCATTTGGTAATTGTTCTTTTTTAATTTTAGTAGGCCTATTGACTTTGGCCTATTTTCTTGACATTTGTCTTGGCCTATTTTTTTTTGCCACTGTGTTTTAGTCAGATCTTCACCAAAATGTTTTCAGTTCATAACAATAAGAGGCCTGGGATCGGTGCAAAAATGAGAGAATTCCATAATAGAGTATGGAAATTGTATTAAATGAATGGTAGAGTTTGATGCTAAAGACATGAAGGACACCATTAAAGAAAAGTCAGAAATTGAATGAACTTGCCATTTATATGGGGAATGTCCTCCAAGGTTGAGACACTTGCTAGGGATTGTGTGCTTTAGAGACAGGCTGTCATTGAAAGGAGTCCACCACTTCAAATAACAATTGACCCGTCAATAAGAGGAGAAGGGGCGGCACGGTGGCGCAGTGGGTAGCGCTGCTGCCTCGCAGTTGGGACACCTGGGGACCTGGGTTCGATTCCCGGGTCCTCCCTGCGTGGAGTTTGCATGTTCTCCCCATGTCCGTGTGGGTTTCCTCCGGGCGCTCCGGTTTCTTCCCACATTCCAAAGACATGCAGGGTAGGTGGATTGGCGATTCTAAATTGGCCCTAGTGTGTGCTTGGTGTGTGGGTGTGTTTGTGTGTGTCCTGCGGTGGGTTGGCACCCTGCCCGGGATTGGTTCCTGCCTTGTGCCCTGTGTTGGCTGGGATTGGCTCCAGCAAACCCCCGTGACCCTGTGTTCGGATTCAGCGGGTTGGAAAATGGATGGATGGATGGATAAGAGGAGAAGAGAGTGGTGAAACATCATCATCAGCACCAACCCAATTCTGCTGTCCATTGTGTCTCCACATGTGTCTTTCCCAAATTGGACTGCTTTCCCACCAGCGTACAGGCAGGATGGGGAGAGACAGAGATAAACAAATGAATGGAAAGCATCATTAGCGGATTAACGGACAGCCATGACTGTCATCCTAGGGCTTTCATTGTTTAATATAAGAAACAACAGAACAAAGAAAACATATTACATAGCATAAAAGAGAAGAGAGATATATTCTATATGATAATAATTCATACCTTTCTGAACTTTCCTAAATCAACAGTCCAAGAGAAAGCTGTGTACAATAATATTAAACCATGACTGCATGTCAGATATTTGCTATGGTATCATTTAGTCAGCTAGATTTGAGTTTTCATATTTATTTATGACACTCCTGAACAAACTGCAAATGGTTTGAAAATAATTATGCCAGACATTTCTTAACTTAAAGAAGACACGAATGGATGGCAGCTGACCTTCTGCTGTAAAGCTGATGAAAAAAAAGAGAAAGAAAACATTCTCAGTATTAAGGAATTACTTGCAGTGATGTGAATGAATGTCTTTTGGGTTACTTTGCTCACTTTATTTATCGCATTTTCTTCATCTTACTCATTTGTCTGTTGTACTTTCTCTGTCCTATGTTTGTAATTTTGTTCCATGTCTTTTTTCTTCTTCTCTCTTTCAACTTCTTAAGACTTATCTTAAAACACAAGTTGCTTATTTTATGTCTTTATTATTGAAATTACTGTGTTCCGTTAACACTATCAAGTAACAGCACATGAAGCTAAACAGAGCTTTACCATCTAACATTCATGTGTGCCATTGACAAGGAACACTCATTAATAACAATATTGATAACAACGACATAATGTAATTATATGTTGCATCTTCTTTTATAATCTTTTCAATAGTGTTATCTTTTCTTTGTGTGTATGCCTCTTTTTAATGTCATTATACAGTGTGATGAAAGTGGGTTCACTTCACAATCATGTAACAAGGAGGAGGACTGTTCTATGGCATGCATAGCACACAAAGCATTTATTGTTAGGTGTCCAAATAATAAATAATCTCAGGCTCTCTTAATAGATCAGCCTAAGACTTATGGTAAATATATTATCAAGTATTAAATTATATTAAACAAATATATTTAAAGATACCTTACAGCACAGAAGGATTTCACATTGATTAAGCAGATAAGTCACAGGGCACATTTTTCATTTATATTCCTGCCACCCAAGCAGCAGTTAACGGACACTTTCAATCTGCTCTCATCTTTCATGCTTTAGGATTCCTCTCTTCTGTGTATTTCTTTTTCACTCTTGGCACGTGTTTCTCTTCTTTACTGCTCCTGCTGGCACAAGGAACAAAAATTCCCATTTTAGTTCCACTGCCTTTTCTCTGAGGATTTGTGGAACCATTCATGGAACTTCATATCTCACTTAGTTTCTGCTTTGCATGTGGAATCGGATCTGTACTGAGGAGAGTATCTTCAATTATCACATCATAGTGACTGACTGTCCTCGATATGTGCAATTAAGTAGACAAAAATGTATACTTGAATCATTGATGTTTTGAATGTAGTTATTAAACATTTACTTTGGTTTTTGAATCAGTTTTGTTACAGGCAATGCTCACTTTGGTTGATCTGATGACAGTGTTCAATATGTGCTCTTAATCAATAATTAGATAAACATTAAAGAAGTTACAAGAAAATGATTTACACACAGCATAAATAAGCAGTGATAAAAAATAAAAACCTCTATTAAAAAGCAGCCAAAAGAACCAGAGTATCTTCCATGTAGTTACAAACGTTTACAGAGTGCTTGCTGAACGTAGTCATTAGGTTGGTTCTGGTTCCTGGTGTTGGTAAAACAGAAGCACTCTTTGCTGATCTTAATCTCTATTTTAGAATGATATAAAGAGTGTCAACCTACAGGTTGATTACAAGGCTTTAAACACCTGCTCAGATGTCTCTAAAAGTTTCTTTTATGATTTGGTTTCATTTTCTATTTTTTCAGGTTTTTTGTCATGCTTTACTTTGATCTTTGGTACTTAATATAGGTTTCACAGCATGACCATTCCAAATTTTCCAAATGTAAGATTGACGCTATATAGCGCCTGACCCGACACAGATTGGACACGGGAGGCATGTGTAAAATAAAACAAATACTTTTATTTTCTTCGTCTGTGGGCTACGCCTTCCTCATACCCACAGACACAACACAGTCCCAAGCACAAGCACACCACTAATACACCGCACTTTCTCTTCCTCCTTGGCACCACCACTCCTTCCCAGCAACCTTGTCCTCCTCCATCCGACTCTGGCCCCTGAGTGGTGGTCGCTGGCTCCCTTTATTGGGTGCCCGGAAGTGCTCCAGGTGGTTGATTGCTGACATCCGGCTGCACTTCCGGATAAGGTGAAACCAGTGCCCAAAAAGGGTCAGCCGCTCCTGTTGCAGCACCCCCTGGCGGCACCTGCGGAACCCCACAGAGCTGCACAGAACTCCAACCCTCATGAAGCCCTGGGGGAGTCCGAGGCACCACTGCAACCCATGAAGGCTGCCATCTAGTGTCCAGGGGGAGATAATGGGCTTCCCATCCTTGTCCCCCTGGCAGATGTGGTGAAGGGGCGTCCCAACCAGGCATGGGTCCCGGCCATCCGTCACACAACATTTATTGAATTTGAAAATTATTTAAAGGGTTAAAAAATATATTCCACCACTGTCAAATTTGATTTATACACGTATACTGTAGATGCTTCCATTTTGTGAGTCTTGCTATTGAAAACTCCCGGTTGCCATGAAGTGTGGTCTTGGTGGTTACAGCATGTGGCACATCTAGAGAAAAGGTCAGCTCTGATGTCCTATTTCTATCCAAGATTGCAAATAACTCACAACAACTTTTAGTGAAACCTTTTCCTAAAACTTTTCCGGTTAAAGATCTTTTGGCTCCATTCCTTCATTGTTATACTTGTGACAATCTTTGATTTTGTTTACAAATATTTCTCTTCTGGTCCATTCCTTTTTTCAGTGTTATTTACCAGCTCTCAGCACAACAGTTTTCTAGCATTCCACCCAGGTTGATACAGTGAAGTCATAAGTAGCCTTAAACAGAATAAAACTGCCCATTGTGGCAACTATGAACACTGGCTGTGTACTAAACAGAGCCACTTATATCCATTCTCTGATTTCATCTGTGTATTATAAGCAGAGTTAGAAGAAAGAATCACTCTGAAATAGTCTTCCTGTACTTGACTGGCTGGCGTGCCACAATACCTACAAATAAGAGGATGATATATTATACTTCACAAAAACTTCAGTAATGAAAAAGATGGAAAAATATTGTAATGAGGACTGAGATGATAGACAGTGACACATGCAGGATCATATAATTCATCCTTTAAATGAAGGGACATAATTATTGTACCATTAACTCAAGAATCGTTTAACACCAGTCCACCTATGTAAAATGATCCCACTGTTGGGCTATATCCTCAAACAACAAATATACAATTGTCACACACTGAGACAAGTTGCAACTTTCCTTGCCTATTTTCCACTGGTGTTCCCACTTATTGGTCATGCCTGTTCTCCTTCCCACTCATGCAAACACATGGCTGACCTGCATGATCTTTTCTTCTCCACATAGTTTATCCATGCTCATCTCCTGACTCCTCTCAGTATTTCCTACAGCCTTCTTACTGACTCCACCAACTGTCTTTTGCATACCTATTTAGAGACAGTGAAGAATTTTAAATAGAAATTACATGATCATGGAACATGACCAGGAGATGAAACAATCACTTGACAAAGCAAAATACTCAAATACTCTTTTCTAAACTAAAAAGAAAAGATCGAAAGTGTAATGAATAAAAGTTCATTGGCAATTAGGGCTCAAGGAATTCTAATCTGGGATGATCTAAAAATGCATTCACCAACCTATTTATATGGTTGATCCAGTGACATTGCATTTTGTGCATATTCTGGGAATGATGGTCATAGCAAAAGAGAATAAACAAAATGCAGAAATTTATCTGAGGCTGGGAAAGGATTCTAATGGATTCCAAAAGCCTGCGATTTATGCCAATTAACAAGGTGTCCAATAGCGTTGTGTGTATTGTCTTAGGAAATGATAGTGAAAACTTCTAGAAAATGTCTTAAAAGGAAAAACAAATGTTGGCAATAGATTCCTCAGGATACAAAAACCCAGCATAACCATATACTTTGTCAAAGTAATTCACTAGAAAGCCAGAAAAAATAAAGAAAAACACCCATTATAACAGATTCATCCAGAAAACTATGGAAAACATTGCCCTTCTACAAAGCAGTCTGCTCTACCCAGTACATAGGTGAATAGTCTGCCTGCCACTGTATTATTTATGAGAGTTCTCTATATGTTCCCGTCGTGTAAAACATTTCTTCAAGGATGAAAAGTCCAAATGAAGTTTATTGTCATGCACACAGAGCAAAGTACAATGAAACTCTTATTTGTGTACCAACTCACAGGTCACTGCAATCAACCATTAACATTACAGTAGTACTGCAGCGTAACCATGAACATAAAAACATTTAAAAAAAGCAACAACAGTTTACAGCATTCCATTCAATATACAAATAATATAATGGACTACCATAATATACTATACACATACACAGGAAGTGCACAATAAATAGAAGTATGTAGGAAAGGGGACAGTATTCATATTGTCCAGTACAGTGACAGTAAATGAACAAATTAATATTGCTCATTAAAGTGGCACTGTTGATAGATGTTTGACAATATTGATATTCCAAAATTAATGCATACTGAGCAATCTTGTGGCCTTAGGGTAAAAGCTGTTCTTAAATCTTGTTGTACATGGGCTGATGGACCCGAGCCAATTAACAGATGGAAGCAAAGAGAAACATGCCAATGCAGGATGGCTGAGGGCATTCATAATGCAGCTCACCTTCCTGAAGCAGCGTGTGTTGTAAATGTCCTTGATAGCTAGAAGCCATGTGCCTGTCATCTTCTGTACTATTTTCACTGTTCTCTGTGCTGAACAGTTACTATACCAGGATGTAAAACATCCAACAAAAATGAATGCCACATCACCTGTAAAAACTGGTGAGGACTATGGATGACATTAGAGACTTCCTTTAGATGCCGAGGGAAGTAAGGATGGTAGTGAGCATTATTTATGATAGCTGATGTATGTTCTGACCACTTGATGTCAGCTGTGAAAGTGGTCCTAAGGAATGTGAAGCTGTCGACTCTCTCCGCAGCATCACGGTCAGTGTTGATGGGGTGTGCACTGCATCCTACTTCCAGAAATCAATTGCTATGCTAATTTTTAGATTTACTGACATTAAAACAGAGGTTGTTATCCTGACACCACTCTATCAGAAACATAACCTCATCTCTGTATTCCTTCTCATAATTGCTGGCGATTAGCCCTACAAAAGGTATTGTCTTCAGCATACCCAAAGATAAAGTAGGAGCTGTGTTTGGCCGCACAGCCATTAGTGATCAGTGAATACAGCAGGGGGCTAAGAGTGCTGCCCTTTGGAGTTCCAGAGATAAGGATAAGAGTGGAGAAGGTATTTCTCCCTATATGTATATGCCACCTGCCTTGAGCCTGCTGGAATGCAATGGATAGTTTTGGAAAATCAGTGGATTAAAGATTAAATTATGTTAGATTTAATTTTTGCTATACTGTATGTTAGTTAAAGAATAATGAAGTTTTATTAAGCACAATTCTTAGGTGTCCCACAAGGGGGCACTAATATCTTACATATATTGCTAGATCTTTCCTCCAACACTTTTTCATTTTTTTCTGTCCAAAACTGTAAACATACAGTAGCTTAAGATAACCATATATATAAAAAAATACAAATTATGAAACACATGGAGCATTAGAAGATTTATAAGAAGTTCAGGAGTTATTCAGCAAAATAAAAAAATGCCATGATTTAGCAGCACCACAGAAATCTAATGCAGTTGGAGAGAAATTAATAGAAACACAAAATGTGGAAATTGACCTGAGGCTGTGAAAGGACTCTAAGTGACTCCACCGGTCTACAATTTATGCCAATTAACAAGGTGTGAAATAGCTTTATGTGTATTCTTAGTGAGAATCATAGTGAGAAGTAAATCGTTTAAAAATAAACAGATAGACATGGTGGTGCATGTTAGGGGTCCATGGTAGTGTAAGTATGTTTTTATTTAAAATCAGTGCGCTCAAGCTCAGGGTGGGGATGTGTGCACAGTAGCGTGGCCTGGCAGCCCCATGGGTGCTGAGGAAATTGGCTGATGGCACATTTCATGTGATGATAGGTTCAGCCCAGCTGGTTTCTTCATTTGTGCTCTGGGGATCATTATGAAGGCACCTATGTTCTCAGTTATACAAAAGTGCCAGAGCAGGAAAAACAGAGAGAAAAATAATGAACAAGAACAGAAGAACAAGAATGAGACCGGAGTTTGAAAGAAAAAGAAGAAAAGAAAGAAGAGTCAGATTCGTGGTTGAGCTGATGCAATAATATGGAGGCAAGTAGTTGGGAAGTGGCCCTGAGTGGAGTGAGCAACCAATGCTCATGGGGTCTGCTGATTGCCCAGGGAGCAGAAACAATCAACCCATCTGAGTGATACCTGCTGAGCGCTGAGGGATGGCAGTTGAAGAAGAAAGCAGGGCTCTCTGGGTCCCCTGCTGAATACCAAGGGATAGTGGTGGGGACATGAGCCAGGCAGAAGGATGTTGGATATCCCCTCTCACTGAGGAGGCCTTAAATGGTGATCAGAGGATGCACTGTGGCTTGTAAATGGTTTTTAATGTATGAGTCCTGACTGTATTTTAGCCTGTGGATTTTATCCTCTACTGAATACAGTTTTAATCAAGAATTATTTATTTATTTATTGAAAACCCTGCACTGTACTTTGTTTGAACAATTTGTTTGCAAATAAAACCATTAAGCGCTTTTGCACCTACCCTTTCTGTGTGTGTGTGTCCTCATTGCCCAGTTCATCCTCAGTACATAACTATCGATGTCCTGGGTACAAGATGAATATGCCTGCTACTGCCAGCTGGGAAACCTTTTTTTTGCTGTATTCCAGGCTATAGATGAGGCAGCAGCAGCTTTTAATTTGCATAGTACATTTTCAAGCAAAACGTGTTAGTCAAAGTGCTTTACAAGAAGGTAAATTAAACTACAAAAATAAATAAATAAAAATATTCATATACACATGCATAAACAAAATTAATAACAAATAACACCATCATATACAATACAGTGTAGGGGGCATGTGGGATGGACGGGTATCCCAGTAAGGAGTCGGGAAGATCCCTTACCCGGACTGGAGGCCCTGAGTGAACAGAAAGGCAATCCTGGCCAAGACAGGGAAGGATGTTGCACCTGGATAAGGTTGCCCTAATGGGTGAATGGACATCCCAAGGACAGGAGAAGATCCCTTATCTGGGAGGGAAGCCCCAGATAAATCGACAGGCGTCCCATATGCATAATACCTTCCCTGGTCAGAATAAAAGGAGTCAGGGAAGAACTGTCTTTGAGGGGTGTTTATTCCCCCTAGGCACCAGATGGCAGCAGCCTTCCATATCTGTGCCCATTTGGGAACCAGCAGGGAGTTGTAGTCTGGCAGCAGAGCCCTGTCTGGGGCCCGTGGGTGCCGCAAGAGGGCAGTGCAGGGAGAGGTGCTCCCTGCTATATTGGACTTCCATACGACCCAGAAGCACTTCCAATAGGCAGCAGCCCTGGCACCGGAAAGTACTCCCAGGTCCTCAATAAAAGGGACCACACTCCCTTATCCAGCTGAATCAGAGCTGGCAGGACGGAGAACAATTGACTGGAGGAAGGCAGTGCAGTGGAAAGAGGAGAGGTGAACTGAAGGAGAGAGAAAACCTGTGTTTTGTTATTTTGTGGAGGTATTATGGTTAGCATCCTTTATTTGAACCCGGGACTGTATTGTGTAATCATGTTTGGGGTTTGGGGCTCACTGATGCCCCAGTTCTATCACAACTGATATGTGAATTTCTCTGTGCCATACAAAATTAATCACCATGAGAGGATGTCTAGACTGTGTTCTCACTTAAACCATTCTCATTTGAGTACATTAAATTTATTTATGAGAAACACACATACTGTATATTGCATTTACTTTGTAGCAATCTCTGATTTCTGCACAGTTACTCTCTATACCCACTAAAGTTTCAACAGGTTTTACCTTAATCCCCATGTCAATATATCATAAAAGACACAGTCTAAATTGACAAATGTGGAGTAAGTCAGATGACTAAGCTGTGCAAGGAAAATTAGATATTTTCTGCTTTTTTACAGGTGTTTCCCAGATCAGCAGTAAAGAGAATAGTAAAAATGGCATTGATGATGGCATGGCAATTTCAAAAAGTGAGGTTTTGGTTAGGTTGATGGTATATATACAGTACATGTAAATGTAACAGTGGTGCAAACCCATTTTTCTGTTTGCTCTATATGCTGAATAACAAATACAATGTATATGCTTAGTCAGTAAAGCTGGCTAAATCATCACTGAAAGCAACGTGCTGTGTGAATTGTATCTACCCTATGGTGCCCAACTCCCTAAGGTGCTGTGATTTGAAAGAGCCGTAAACCATGAATGCTACCACAATAGTGTAAATGCCCCTGTAAGGAAATCCCAAAGTACTGAATGGGAATTATTTTCTTTTTGCTTGCCTACTGTTCTCCAGTCACCATGACAATGCATCTTCGTAAGGCCAGTTTCAGTTCTGCTTGGCTGCCTGAAATGCTCATTGCCCAGCTTTCACTGCGGTCATAGTTCAGATTACATTCTATTGTGGATTATTGACTTTATGTAGTCTAGAAAATTTTGGAAGTGAACATAGTAATTTCACCTCATACAATGTTATGGCATGATTTAAACCATCGTTTTAGCAGTGGCTCTTGTTTATGGCAGAGAATTAAAATGTGTCCCTAGAAAATTAATCTTTGTACTGCATACCAATTGGCACATTGAAAACAGAACACTAAGAAAAATAAAAATAAAATTAGATATGTAGTGCTTTGGCTGTAGAGCCTTCATCAGGTGTAAATTGAAAATAGAAAATGGGCTACATTTATAAGAGGGAAAGAGAGATAACAAAGCCTGGGGATATGAACGGAGAGAAAGAGCATAGAGGGTGAAAGAAATCACCATCACAGAAGATGTAGGAAGAGATTAAATGGTCATTTAATACTAGAAGAATGAATGATCTAAATTTGAGAACGAGTTCATTTTTTTAGATGTTTAAGTTAAAGGTGTATATTTGGATATGGTAACAAGCTGGCAACAAGCTAGCACAGGGTATTTACAACACAGGGTCATGACCCAGGGTAAATGTATTGGCAGTCAGTCTCAGCACCACTTGCGGATTATCTCACATCGTATACTGTGGAAAGAAGAATTCATTGTGTAGCTAGTTGGTTGTTAGATTGCCGTTTACCTCAGAGGTTAATAAAGCGCCCTGGAAATAATTAGGTTAATAAAGAAGTCATCATTCAGTCTGGACTGAAAAGGCAGATCACAGAAGCACAACACAGTAAGATAAGAGAAAGATCAGATTGTGATAATAGTCCAATGTCAAAAGCAAAAATTAGATCACCAAAATACCAAAGCCCAAAACACTATCTAAATAAAGTAAGTGTACAAGGCAAAACCCTGAACAAAAAATAAGGAAGCTGCTTACAGGTCTATCAGAATTTATCCAGAAAGCTGGAAATGGGACAGGGGGAATGGGGTGGTGGGCGGAGGGTGTTACCATCTCTTATATGTTTGACGCAATTGGTGTGACATGTCTCAGGACTCACATGGTAGCAAATGGACTGCTGTTCCCAACAAAAAACTCCACGAAAAGTCAGAAATGTTTAACAGAAGAGAGAAGGAGAGCAGGCTATATCTAATCTATTCTTCTAATCCTTATAACTATAAATATCATCGTAACAATAGGCTATCCATATTACTAACTGAGAATGCTAAACCGGATGGACGCAGGGACATCCGGCCATGGGCCGTAGCCGCAAAAAGACGTACTGCGCAGGCGCCCCAAGAAATGAGGGGCCGCGAGAGACGGATGAGGGGCCGCGAGAGGCGGACAAGACCACAGAAAAAAGGAGTGAGCACAGAAAAAAGGAGTCAAAGAAATGAGGCGCCGCGAGCACAGAAAAAAGGAAAAGGCACAGAAAAAGTAGTCAAACGCAGGCGCCGCACGAAACCCATTGCACACGAAACTGGCACACAAAAAAAAAGAAGACGCTCACGCACAACAGCAAGGCACCCCCCCCCCCCCCCCCCACAGGCACCGGACGGGACACACACCAAGAGGGGGATTCAACAAGCCCCTGGAACACAAAAAAAAAGAACACAAAACCACCCCACACACCCTACAAGCAACGAATGGGACACACACAAAGAGGGGGATTCAACAAGTCCCTGGAACACAAAAAGAAAGAAGACGCTCGCGCAACAACAATCCTCAACCCCCCACACACATCAATAAGAAGTGACACCCAAAGCCACATTTCTAAAGGAAACGTCCATATTAAACATACGTCATCTCAACACCTTCACACTAGGTAGCATAGGTGTCAGCATGGGTGGATCTCCTTACAGTAAAGCACTATTAACCGTTCAACTGCAGAAAAGGCTACATATTAACAGTGAGTGCGATCCTCCTTATTACTTATCCATATTTCGCATGCTGAGGAACAAACAAGTCATGAATACACGGTCACGGGTACAAAACGATTCGGATCGGATAACGGGACCAAACACACGAACACGAATGAAACAACAAAATACACGGCGGCGCATACAACGCGCTTCGGAAACTCCGGGAGAAAAAATGTCTCGGATCAAAAAACGCAAAGCTCAAGTAACCCCGTTACAGAGATGTGCCCAAATGGACAGACACAATGAACGTAGACGCATACAGCGCGCGTCTCAAGTGCTGCATCGAAACAAGCACGATTTCAAACCGAAAAAGCTCGCGTCTGAGACATACAAAAAAGGGAGCGAAGAGACAGAATAATTGAACGCAGACGTGTACAACGCGAATATGAACTGCCAGAAAACAAGCAAGCAAGACTCCAAAAGCAGAAAGCTCAACTGACCGACATACAAAAACGGACAAGGCTCGATACAAACAATGCACGACGTAGACTGAAATGGACTTTTCGCAAAGCGAAGGCGAATCAATAAAAAATCAAAAATAGCGCGTCACAAATAATGGACATGCAACAACGCGGCACTCAAACGCCACAAGCAAAACATGCCCGTCGCGGACATCAACGCCAGACACCTGCTAAACGCTTACGCCAGTTGGCTGACAACGCCTTCAATAATGAGTCCACTATTGACGAAAATTCATTGGGATTAATGAATGTCATTTGCAATCATTGTCATTCACTTAACTTCCCAGAAGAAACAACTGGCAATACAAATAATGAATTTACACGTTGTTGTCAAAAGGGGCAGATTAGACTGCCTCCTTTACATTCATATCCTGAATATCTACAGAAGCTTCTAACTAACGATGTGCCTGAAAGTAAAAACTTTATGAACTGAATTAGATCCTACAATAGTTCATTTGCTTTTGCATCTACCGGAGTACATATCAGGCCACCAAAAGGCAATGGCCCATACTGCTTTCACATATGTGGACAAATATTGCATCGCATTGGAACAGTGCACCCTAAAACAAATCAACAACGCAAATATGCACAGGTCATTTCATTACTTCCTGGAGAGACACGGCTCTTTCTAAGCTCTGACAAAGTTGACTCTGATTACGACAATGAACATCTGAATTTCCCCTTAGAATATTTGAACACTATTAACCCGGCCGGATTACCACAACACAACCTTACCCTTAAAAACGGAACAATAATCATGCTATTAAGAAACCTTAACACTAAACAGGGTTTATGCAATGGCACACGGTTAGTCGTCAACACCATGACACACAATGTTATTCAAGCAACAGTTCTTACAGGATCACATGCTAACAATACTGTTCTCATTCCTAGAATTGACCTTACGAGTTCTGACCTAGAATTACCTTTTACATTGAAACGCCAACAGTTCCCCATTAAACCTGCATTTGCCATGACCATCAACAAATCACAAGGACAGACCATGGACAAGGTTGGCATCTACCTCTCTGAACCCGTTTTTGGACATGGACAACTTTATGTTGCCTTCTCACGTGTTCGACGTTCATCTGACGTTAAAGTTAAAGTTATAAATGATCCATGCCAAGGAAGACTCATTCAAGGACAAGACACCATCTTTACTACTAATGTTGTATACAAAGAAATATTCCAATAAAACATTACTCTATGCCAAACACTCTATTTTTTATTTCTATAGGCATCATCCAAACCTGTACACTATTCTATATCTAATTCTAACATCTCACTCTTTGTCATGCCCCAACGCCAGGGGTTGGCGAGCGAAGCGAGCAGGGGGCAGAGCCCCCTAGTATGACAATAACTCGTGGGGAAATTTGAAATTAAGATTAAAACTGCCTCACTACCAGTTAAGACTATAAAATGACATTAAAAACTCAGAATCAATGTCTCTATGATGGACAGTTAACTTTGTGAGCTGGAATGTTAAAGGCCTGAATCATGAATTAAAGAGAAAGAAAGTACAGTATACTCTCACCTAACAGGCTTAAACGCTAAAATAGTATTTTTACAGGAGACCCACTTACTAAGCAAGGATCAGTCCAGACTACAAAAAGACTGGACTGGCCAAATGTTCCATTCTAGCTTTACAAAGAAAACTAGAGGTGTGGGAATTCTCATACACAGAACAGTCCCATTTGTAGCATCAGATGTAGTATCAGACCCTGAAGGGAGATATGTGATGGTCATGGGCAACTTATTTAACAGTAAAATGATTTTGATAAATATTTATGCACCCAATGTCGATAAGGAATTCATGCAAAATCTATTTGCATCCATTCCCAATGTGAACACTCATAAAATTATAATGGCTGGGGACTTTAATTGTGTTTTAAATCCACTCTTAGATAGGACTCCTGTGACAGGAGGGACGACATCTAACACTGCAAAGACAATTACACAGTTTGTAACTGGCCACAACTTATCAGGCCCCTGGAGGTTTCTTAACCAATACTCAAGAACATATTCGTTCTTCTCACCAGTGCATCATAGCTACTCAACAATTGATTATTTTTTTTATAGATAATAATTTCTTGCCTACAATTAAATCGTGCAAATCTGACACAATTGTTATCTCCGACCATACCCCTCTAGTCTTGGAGCTAAAATCATTAAGCCCCTCACACTCAACTCGCAGATGGCATCTTAATCCTCTTCTATTGGCAGACAAGAACTGCACAGAATTTATATCCAAACAAATCAACTTCTTCCTAGAGACAAACACATCCTCAGAGGTTTCTGCAGGAACACTCTGCGAAACTCTAAAGGCCTTCTTAAGAGGGCAGATTATTTCATATGTTTCCCACAGAAATAAATTAGAAACCAAGAAAGCATCAGAGCTAAGAAGCGAAATTACTAGAATAGATGAAGAACAAGCCAGGCATCCAAGTGAAGCTCTTCATAGGAAAAGGCAGGCTCTGTATACAGAACTCAACATCTTGACAACTAAAGAAACTGAACAACTTATTTATAAGTCAAGACATCATTACTATGAACATGGAGAAAAAGCTAATAAGCTTTTAGCTCAACAAATTCACAAACAAGAAGTTCGCAATGCAATCCCAGTAATCACCAACACGAATGGAGAAGAAATCATTGACCATAAAAATATAATGCACACATTTAGAGATTATTATAAATTCTTATATTCTACTGAGTTCAAAGAAGACAACACACAATCTAATGCATTTCTGGATACATTACAGACACCACAAATAGATGCTGAGGAACTGGATAAACCTCTGACCCTATCAGAATTACTAGATGCTATAAAGTCACTTCAAAGCGGGAAAGCAGCAGGCCCTGATGGCTACCCTGTCGAATTTTATAAGAAACTAGCAAAATACCCGTGCTTCGCAGCGGCGAAATACTGCCTTAAAATTGTTAGCAGGCCCTGACGGTTACCCCGTAGAATTTTATAAGAAATTCTCCACTCAGCTAGCTCCCCTCTTATTGGCAACATTTACAGAAGCTAGAGACAATCAAATTCTACCTCAAACTTTTCATCAAGCATTAATCACCGTCTTTCCTAAACAAAATAAGGACTTGTTACAACGTGCATCACACAGACCAATTTCACTCCTGAATAATGATGTTAAGATGATGTTAAGATACTCTCAAAAATTATAGCTAGAAGGATGGAGAAAGTGTTGCCCTCAGTAATATCACAGGATCAAACTGGATTTATTAAAGACCGACACTTATCTTCCAATCTCCGACGCCTGTGTAATGTAATATATTCACCAGCAAAGTCAAACACCCCAGAGATATTACTATCATTAGACGCAGAAAAGGCGTTTGATATGATTGAATGGAACTATCTTTTCAACTACCTTCTCCTTATTGGAGAAATTTGGGTTTGGCCCGAATATTTGTGCATGAATCAAACTACTGTATACCAATCCAGAAGCTTCAGTTTGTATTAACAACATTTGTTCAGACTACTTTAAGCTAGAACGTGGCACCAAACAAGGATGCTCCTTGTCACCACTGCTGTTTGCAATCACCATTGAACCACTGGCGGTTCACTGTCGAAATTCTTATCATAAAAAGGGGATTATCAGAGAAAGACTGGAACAGAAAATTTCTCTATATGCAAATGATATGGTTTTATATATATCAGACCCAGAAAACACTGTGCCTGCAGTTTTAACAGCACTCACAGAATTTCAAAAGATATCGTGTCTCAGAATTAATCTGAATAAAAGTATACTCTTTCCAGTAAATTCATAAGCATATAATATTAGATTGGACACCCTACCTTTTACCATAGCAGATCAGTTTAAATACCTTGGGGTAAATATCACAAGTAAACATAAAGCTCTTTATCAATAAAATTTTGACGTCTGTATGGAAAAAATTAAGCAAGACTTGCATAGATGGTCAACCCTTCATCTCACTCTAGCCAGAAGAATTAACGTTGTTAAGATGAATATCCTTCCTATACTTCTTTTTTTATTTCAAAACATGCCAATATATATCAATAAATCATTTTTTAAGCAATTAGATTCAACTATAACCTCATTTATTTGGAACTCAAAACACTCATGTATCCGAAGAGCGACCCTACAAAGACCTCAGGCAGAAGGTGGCATGGCTTTACCTAATTTCCAGTTTTATTACTGGGCAGCAAACATACAATCCATAAAAACCTGGACACAAAAAAATGAACATACACAGGCTTGGCCCGCAATAGAATTAAAATCCTGTAGTACTTTTTTATACTCCCTGCTCTGCGCTCCAATAAATGCAAGTTATCGCAAATATACTAATAACCCAATTGTGCTTTACTCACTCAGAATATGGAACCAACTTAGAAAACATTTTAAGATGGAAAATCTTTTATCTGTGGCATCCCCTGCAGGAGAACCACCTCTTTCAACCCTCGCAAACATATCCAGTTTTTAATACCTGGAAAAGATTTGGGATTAAATTGCTCAGAGATCTTTATAAAAACATCTTTGCATCCTTTGAACAATTACGTTCCAAATTCAACCTCCTAGCTACACATTTCTTTCACTATCTTCAAATTAGAAACTTTGTTAAACAGAAACTGCCCGATTTTCCTCATCTTGTACTCTCCACCATGCTGGAAAAAATACTGCTCAATTTCGAGGAATTAGACACCATTTCCGCATTATATAAAATCTTATTAGAATCCAAGAGGACATTGGGAAAAAGATCTCTTAATCAATATATCAGAAAAGGAGTGGAAGGTAGCATTGCAGAGAATTCACTCGAGCTCCATATGAGCAAAGCATAGAATTATTCAACTAAAAATTACATATCGAGCTCATCTGTCTCGCTTAAAACTGTCCAAAATGTTTCCAGGGCAAGATCCAACCAGCGAACGCTGCAACCAAGCTCCTGCCTCATTGGGTCACATGTTTTGGGCCTGCACCAAATTAACATCATTTTAGACCAAAATTTTTAAGTGCCTTTCAGACAGCCTTGGTGTCACAATCCCTCCTAACCCATTAACAGCTGTGTTCGATGTTCTTCCAGACAGACTTGAAGTGGAGAAGGACAAGCAAACAGTGATTGCATTCACTACACTTTTGGCATGTAGACTTATTTTGTTAAATTGGAAGAATCCTAATTCTCCTCTGATAAGTCAGTGGGAAACCGATGTTTTATATTATTTGAAATTGGAAAAAATCAAATTCTCAGTTAGAGGATCTGTACAGAATTTTTTCAAAACCTGGCAGGATCTAATCAATAATATTTTAGAATAAGAAGAAATAGTTATTTCCGCTTTTTTTTCCCTTCTCCATTTTTTATTTACCTATATATATTTTTTCCTTTCTTTTGTTTATTTTTGCCCTATTAAAAAGCCCTAAGCAATTCTCCTTTGGCCATGCTCTCCTTCTCAAGGGTGGGGTTTGATTTGTCTTCAATTATTTTTTGTATAAATTGATCTATTTGTATGGAATGATTACAATAAAATGAATAAATAAAATAAAAAAAAAAGAAATAAAAAAAAGAAATGTTTAACAGAATGGCAGAAAAATAAAGTTAACTACAAAATGTAAAAAAAATGTTACCAAAGTAAAATTCATTATAAAATAGCATAAAAAAAGATTGTTGACACCCAACTGTTATTGAGAGCAGACAATAACTGGGAGATGATTGTGGTAGACTTTAAAGCAAGGTTTTAAACGAGAAAAGGTCAAAACCAGGAAAACACAGAGGATCTGAAGATTCAGTACAAAGGGAAGGGAAAATCGAGAAGAGGAGGAGGAGGTTGGGAGCATGCGCTGATAGCTCATTGCAACACACGCTGAAAAGCAAAATCACAGTTAAAATGAAACATCCAGGCCTACTTGGACAGAAAGCTGTCTAACACTAGAAATTACTTCTTCTGAGATTATCCACCAAGAGATGCCAAGCATGCTGATTGATGCCATATCTTTACTAGAAAGAATATTGATGTAACATCTACAACAATTGTGGCACCTGTCCAGATATGGAACAAAGTAGCATGTACTATGACAGTGGCAAAACGTCAAAAACAAAAAAAAAGCCAAAGCGTGAAAAAATTAAAACAAATGTAATCCCATGCAAAAAAAATATATATAAAAATGATAAATATATATATATATATATATATATATATATATATATATATATATATGACAATTGTAAAAGAAACAAAATTCATTATTGCAAAAGTCATGCGAAGAGTGGGCAGTGGGTGCTGTGCAGTAGCAGAAATCTTCCAGGTGCCCATGCAGCACTTCTGCCACACCAGAAAGACCATCAACTAGCACCTGGAGCCCATCCAGGTTCAATATAAAAGGGGCCACTTCACTCCATTTGGAGAGCCAGAGTCGGGAGGCAGAGGACAGAGCTTGCGGGTGAGTGGAGGTGGCAGTGAAGAAAGAGAGAAGGACAGAAAGGACTGAGCATCGTGGGTTTGTGCATTGTGTGCAAAGAAGAACAATAAACATGTGTGTTTTGGACTTTGGTGTCCCGTGTCTGTCTGTGATGTGGGCTGGAAACTTCCACTATATATATATATATATATATATATATATATATATATATATATATATATATATATATATATATATATATATATATATATATATTGTCAAAGATGAGACAAAAGAGTCGCAAAAGGGTTTGGGGCAGCCACCCATGTCATTTTGCCTGCCTGCGAAAGAGTTAAATTAGGAGTACATTGTGTACAGATACAAGTCCAAAATAGAGCTGACTTCATGAGGTAAAGATGGCAGTTTTAAGGGAGAGCAGAGGAAGTGAGGTCATCAGGGCCAGAACTGGAAGTGAGGTAATCTGGGCCAGAACTGAAAGTGAGGTCATTGGACCCAGGCAAAATTTCCCATAATCGGTATGCAGCGGAAAGAGAGAAAGGGTCAGTACACTCTGCCATCCCCTGGTCTGTCATGGAATTACCCTCATTCTGACCCTTTAGCTGCCTCCCTACCATTTGGATCTGAGTGGTTTTTTTTTTACTCTTTTTTTTTTACTTTTTAACTTTGTTTCACTTAGGTTCGTTGGGCCCTTGAGCAAAGGCCCTTTAACCTGTAATTGCTTCGTCCTGGGTATGACATTAATCTGTATCCAGCCCTGCAAGCAGGTCCTCCAACTCAGTGGCATAGCTGGTGGGGGGGCAAGGGGGGACATCTGTCCCCGGGAGCAGCATCCAGGGGGCGGCAAATTTCCCTTCCCCATTGCATTTTGGCAAACAGGAGGGGGCGCGAAATCTTCAGTTGTCCCCGGGCGCTGAAAACCCTAGCTACACCTCTGCTCCAACTTACAGGGAAAACTTGGAGGGTGGTGTCAGGACTGGCACTCCAGCCACCATAAAATATCACACTATTCCAGCATGGTGCTGAGGTGTCACCCACTGCACTCGGGTCCCAATCCAGGGGGTTAGTTATGTGGTGGGTGCGGCAACGCTCTATCAACGCATGCTCCCAAGCTCACTTAAGTTTATCTTTTTAGCATAACCTCTTTTGCATTCTTTTTTGCTTTTATTATTGCCTTTAAATATTTTTTTTGTAAATAAGCTTTCAAATTTTGAACAACATTGTAGATTCATTGTAGAAAACACTTTAAGGAAAAGACACTGCCATCTGCTCCATTCAGCCTTCAAAGATCTTTATATTGAAAATTTTTATCATCTCTGTTCTAAATATGTCATTCCTTCAACACACTTATTTTTCTATTAACATATTAGATACTTTGTATAAATTATTTGCCTAACAAATTCTATTCATTACCCAATGCCCACACTTGAAAGTATTTAAACTAGTAATAAGAAGAATATTGAAAGCATTGCCAGACTTTATAAATTTCTGTCATAGTCTTCACTGCTAGATCTCATACCGAAATGCTAAGAAAGAGAGATCTCTATCAATTTTTCAGCAGGGAGTGGAATTCAGTAATTCACAACATTCATTCTTCATTAAGCACCAAATAAACATCTCCATATAGACATTACCTAAATATATATCACGTATTGAACCCAAGTTGCAAGCAATGATAGGCAGCTTCAGACTCATTCAAACATATGTTTTTTGGACTTTTTTCTAATTTATTAGCTAGTGTAGGATAGGATTTATATTCATTGCAAATCCGTTTCAGTTGTGTTTGGAGTTATTACAGATGAGTTTAGATTATCTGGTTATACAGTGACCATTATTTGCTACAACACATTGTTGAATAATTCTGCTAAATTGTAACAGTTCCATTACAATCCCATAACTTAATATGAAAATGTTATATTATCTTACTGGCTGTGCTACATATCTAAGACAGGTTGAAATCTAAGTAATCAATGTAGCGTTAATGTTTGCAGTCCCCCATGCAATGTTATATGCCATTTGGTACAGGATTTGTAAAAAGTAGGGTTAATGTTTGTAATGCCTCATCTATTGGAATGGCAGAGACGTAACAATGGACAGACACATCATTTGATTAAGATGGATGCTAGAAAAAATCTGATTTTTTTTTTTGTGGAATTGTGCAGCACATCACTAGAATTTGGCAAGAATTCCTTAATTTTATTGGAAAATAAGTCTGCAGATCTCCTGCCAGGGTCTCTGCTTAACTTTGTTTAAATTAATATGAGGTGTATAACACAGGAATAATTATTAATAATTATCTCTTTGGTTTTTTTTGGTGTGGGAGATTTTATTGTGGTTTGTGACTACATTTTTGTTAAAGATCAAAGGGATTGATTGTGCTTCGGATTTATTAAACTTAAGTCTTCTGATTTTGCTTCACTGAAACTTATGTTTGGTTGTGATATTATCAGGTTTCTTCTGAAATGCATATTTTTGAAACAAGTGAAATATTAATTTAATAAATAAATTAAATGTAATTGAATAAGTAAAAATAACCTGTATCCTGGCCTTACTTCTGGGATCATCCTAGAAACCACGTTCAAGGTTTAGAATGTTCTCAGAGTTCCCACTGGCAGCTCCATGTGTCTTTGCATCTATGAGACCACTTCTGTCTACATAATTAACTGTTCTATATAAAACATGTTAAGGCTTTCCTATATCACATGGAAGACCTGAACTACCAGTTAATGGCTTTCATATATATCATATAACTGTTATTTTTGACAATAATCTAACATTTAACTGTCATGGTTGCACATAGTTTGAAACATGCTTCCACTGTCTTAGAAATACTCAAACGTTAAGGTTGTTTCAATCTTACATGCTGAAGAAAATCAAATTAGGTTATTTCTATCAAGAAGAACTGATGCTTAATGCTTTAATGTCAAGCTTCATAAATTGTTCGATTACTTCTATAATCTTCCCCGTAATAAGACAGTTTCACATGCATGAATATAGTGCATCTCTTAAGGCCCTCTCACATCACACAACTTTTTTCAGTGATTTTGGTCACAGAATTCATCTACATAAACTTAGTGAGTCAAGAGCAGTCATAACGATCTCCTGTGAATTCCGTCATGTAGTCTGACATACTCACCAGCTCAGTCCAGACAGTCTCCAACTCACCCCGGAAAATCAAATAATCAAATCAAATAATTGTGTGTTAAATCATAGTGGTGGGCCTATGTCTGCAAGAGTTGAGAACCAAGTTGTGTTCAGCCAGAAGTACAATGCATATAATACAAAAAGGCTTAAGGTGCATGAGGGTTTTGGACCTCACAAACAAAAAACAGGGTCATCTGTCTGATGTCTTGTGTTTTATATACCACAACAGAATGGAAAAAGAAAAAAAAGGACCATGACTGTGGGTGAACTAATAGTATTTGAAAAGCCTTTTTGCAACACCAGCTTTGTCAGGCAGCATTGGCTGTTAGAAAAAGGGGTGCTCTGCGATATTTTGGAAATGTAAAACTATACTGAAACCACAGAGTCATCTAATTTGAGATCCCCAGCAATACAGCATTCTCAGGCAACGAGGATGTTGTCAAATTTGATATCCCCTCCCCTTACAGCTGACTGATTTTATGGGAATACCAGTGATGGACTTGGATGTATTACTATCACTCACCAGTATGTAGCAAGGAAGACAAGGACCCAAAAGAGGACAAATGACAGTGTGCTCCTGACGAGACACATTTCCACTAATTTTTAAAATTGATATCAGTCATTAAACAACTGCTGAGAAGGTACATTGGCGTGACTTTCATAGTACATCTTAACTTTTCATCTTTTCCAGTAGCAAAATAAGCTTGTACCTCAAATGTCTTTGACATGTCCTCTCATCTTATTTTACAACAACAGCACAAGTATCAGGAATTATGGTGATAGAGTTCATAAGTTAATTGGCTTTCAATTTATTTTACGGCAAATTTTATAATTACTCATTTATTCACTGCAAAAAATGAAATCTTAACAAGCCAGACAATCTTGAAAAGAAATCAAGCAAAATTATCTGCCAATATAGTGAGAAAGTTTAACTTGTTAACTTGTTAAATTTTCTAAAAATGAGATTATATATCTTACACATACAAATCTACTCAAGTCAGTTATTCTTAATATAAAAAAACAAGATCTATTATTTCTTTTCAAGATTGTCTGGCTTGTTAAGATTTCATTTTTTGCAGTGTTAATCATTTTAAATATTTTTTTATTTTAAGTATTACATTTCCATGAGTAAACTACATGTCAATAAGGTATAAAATAACAATTCAAAACTATCCAGAAAGCAGAGAAAGATAAACAAAAAATAGAGAAGACTTAATTTGAACCTGTCACTTAAAAAAGTTAAAGTGCAGCAATTTAGAAAAGTAGAAAGTATTTATTGTTTTGCTTCAAAGATGTCTTTTTGTTCTCTTTTATTGTGGAGCTGGTGATGTCCAAAGTCATACTTCATGTGCATGTGCGTATGTGTGTGTGTCTGACTCTGTGTCTGTCTCGTTAGTGGGTCAAGAGTGTGAGATTATTGCAATAAATCTTTTTCCTGGTTAAGGAATTTGCTTCTGGTATTTAGGTCCTTGTGTTTTGGTTAGTGTTTCAACCCTTGAGGTTGGGTTGATTAAACTTTTACTTATGGTTTTGGATTATGTTTGGATTATGTTTCCTGAGCCTCTTCAATGAAAATGCTCACTGGCTCATTCCTAGTCAGTACATCCAACAGTTAACTACAGTCATTTATTTGAGACTTCCCATGGGCTCACCACCTATGGGAGGGGCCAAGGAGGTCGGGTGCAGTGTGAGTTGGGTGGTGGCCGAAGGCGGGGACCTTGGCGGTCCGATCCTCGGCTACAGAAACTGGCTCTTGGGACGTGGAATGTCACCTCTCTGAAGGGGAAGGAGCCTGAGCTAGTGCGCGAAGTTGAGAGGTTCCGGCTAGATATAGTTGGACTCACCTCGACGCACAGCTTGGACTCTGGAACCAATCTCCTTGAGAGGGGCTGGACTCTCTACCACTCTGGAGTTGCCCCCGGTGAGAGGCGCCGAGCAGGTGTGGGTATACTTATTGCCCCCCCAACTTGGAGCCTGTACATTGGGGTTTACCCCGGTGGACGAGAGGGTAGCCTCCCTTCGCCTTCGGGTGGGGGGACGGGTCCTAACTGTTGTTTGTGCGTATGCACCGAACAGCAGTTCGGAGTACCCACCCTTTTTGGAGTCCCTGGAGGGGGTGCTAGAGGGCATACCTTCTGGGGACTCCCTCGTTCTGCTGGGAGACTTCAATGCTCACGTGGGCAATGACAGTGAGACCTGGAAGGGCGTGATTGGGAGGAATGGCCCCCCTGATCTGAACCCGAGCGGTGTTTTGTTATTGGACTTCTGTGCTCGTCACGGATTGTCCATAACGAACACCATGTTCAAGCATAGGGGTGTTCATATGTGCACTTGGCACCAGGACACCCTAGGCCTCAGTTCGATGATCGACTTTGTGGTCGTGTCGTCGGACTTGCGGCCACATGTCTTGGACACTCGGGTGAAGAGAGGGGCGGAGCTGTCAACTGATCACCACCTGGTGGTGAGTTGGCTTCGATGGTGGGGGAGGATGCCGGTCAGGCGTGGTAGGCCCAAACGTGTTGTGAAGGTCTGCTGGGAACGTCTGGCAGAGCCCCCTGTCAGAAGTAGCTTCAACTCCCACCTCCGGCAGAACTTCGACCACATCCCGAGGGAGGTGGGGGACATTGAGTCCGAATGGGCCATGTTCCGTGCCTCTATTGTTGAGGCAGCTGACCGGAGCTGTGGCCGTAAGGTGGTCGGTGCCTGTCGTGGCGGCAATCCCCGAACCCGCTGGTGGACACCGGCGGTGAAGGATGCCGTCAAGCTGAAGAAGGAGTCCTACAGGACCCTTTTGTCCTGTGGGACCCCGGATGCAGCTGATAGGTACCAGCAGGCCAAGCGGAATGTGGCTTTGGTGGTTGCTGAGGCAAAAACTCGGGCGTGGGAGGAGTTTGGGGAGGCCATGGAGAATGACTTTCGGACGGCTTCGAGGAGATTCTGGTCCACCATCCGGCGTCTCAGGAAGGGGAAGCAGTGCAGTGTCAACACTGTATATGGTGGGGATGGTGCGCTGCTGACCTCGACTCGGGATGTTGTGGGTCGGTGGGGGGAATACTTCGAAGACCTCCTCAATCCCATTAACATGCCTTCCAATGAGGAAGCAGAGCCTGGGGACTCAGAGGTGGGCTCCCCCATCTCTGGGACTGAGGTCACCGAGGTGGTCAAAAAACTCCTTGGTGGTAGGGCCCCGGGGGTGGATGAGATACGCCCGGAGTTCCTCAAGGCTCTGGATGTTGTAGGACTGTCTTGGCTGACACGCCTCTGCAACATCGCATGGACATCAGGGACAGTGCCTCTGGATTGGCAGACCGGGGTGGTGGTCCCCCTCTTTAAGAAGGGGGATCGGAGGGTGTGTTCCAACTACAGAGGGATCACACTCCTCAGCCTCCCTGGAAAAGTCTATTCAGGGGTCCTGGAGAGGAGGGTCCGTCGCATAGTCGAGCCTCGGATTCAGGAGGAACAGTGTGGTTTTCGTCCTGGTCGCGGAACAGTGGACCAGCTCTATACCCTTAGCAGGGTCCTGGAGGGTGCATGGGAGTTTGCCCAACCAGTCTACATGTGTTTTGTGGACTTAGAAAAGGCATTCGACCGTGTCCCTCGGGGAATCCTGTGGGGGGTACTCCGAGAGTATGGGGTACCGGCCCCCCTGATAAGGGCTGTTCAGTCCCTGTACGATCGGTGCCAGAGCTTGGTCCGCATTGCCGGCAGTAAGTCGAACCCGTTTCCAGTGAGAGTTGGACTCCGCCAGGGCTGCCCTTTGTCACTAATTCTGTTCATATCTTTTATGGACAGAATTTCTAGGCGCAGCCAGGGTGTTGAGAGGGTCCAGTTTGGTGGGCTCAGGATTGGGTCACTGCTTTTTGCAGATGATGTTGTCCTGTTTGCTTCATCAGGCTGTGATCTTCAGCTCTCTCTGGATCGGTTCGCAGCCGAGTGTGAAGCGGCTGGGATGAGAATCAGCACCTCCAAATCCGAGACCATGGTCCTCAGCCGGAAAAGGGTGGAGTGCCCTCTCAGGGTTGGTAGCGAGATCCTGCCCCAAGTGGAGGAGTTCAAGTATCTCGGGGTCTTGTTCACGAGTGAGGGAAGAATGGAGCGTGAGATCGACAGGCGGATCGGTGCGGCATCCGCAGTAATGCGGGCATTGCATCGGTCTGTCGTCGTGAAAAAGGAGCTGAGCTGCAAGGCGAAGCTCTCAATTTACCAGTCGATCTATGTTCCTACCCTCACCTATGGTCATGAGCTATGGGTAGTGACCGAAAGAACGAGATCGCGAATACAAGCGGCTGAAATGAGTTTCCTCCGCAGGGTGTCTGGGCTTTCCCTTAAAGATAGGGTGAGAAGCTCAGTCATCCGGGAGGGGCTCAGAGTAGAGCCGCTGCTCCTCCGCATCGAGAGGAGTCAGATGAGGTGGCTCGGGCATCTGATCAGGATGCCTCCTGGACGCCTCCCTGGTGAGGTGTTCCGGGCACGTCCAACCGGGAGGAGGCCCCGGGGAAGACCCAGGACACGCTGGAGGGACTATGTCTCTCGACTGGCCTGGGAACGCCTTGGGATTCTCCCGGAAGAGCTAGAAGAAGTGGCCGGGGAGAGGGAAGTCTGGGCATCTCTGCTCAAGCTGCTGCCCCCGCGACCCGACCTCGGATAAGCGGGAAACAATGGATGGATGGATGGATTTATTTGAGAGCATTTCTGCAAGATTCCAAAGAAGTGTTCCACATGAATTGAATTATAATTTGTTTCTAATTTTATTAATACATTTCTGTAAGACTGCAAAGACATGTTCTTAAAAAGTGAATTATAATTTGTTTCTAGTTTAACTAAAATAGAACATCCTTTTCACATTGTGTTATGATAGGTGCATTTGGATTCTAACAGTTTAGTGAGCAGTCATTGTGCCATAGGCAGAGTTTGGGTAAGGCAAAGGAGGTTAATGCCCCCCCAAATGAGTCTAATATTAATAATACATATGCAATATCATAATAATGATAAATTAGATTTTTAATGTGTTTTCAAAAATGTAGTTGTAATATAACCTAATATATCATATAATATGTGGCTGTTTAGTGTTGTATTAGAATGACTCAAGTGATAGATTTCAGACCAAAAACATTTAGAGCCATTTTCAAAATTTTATTCACTACCCCTCCTCAACTCCCTATTGGTAAAGCCACATAAAACATTCAATAAACTACACTGTACCTTTAACAACCATTAAATGTACAGTAACTAGTCATTACATTAATGCTAAAACTAATGCAATCACTGTCACTCAAAGTCATTCAGTAATAGTAAGGGAAACTCAACACTTTTTTAAACGTAGACCTCACACAAGAATGCTCCTTCTGATTATATTTCACTGTTGAGTACTGAACTGACTGGCACTAACAATAATTAGAACCGCACAGCAACAACATTTATTTATATATCACATTTTCATACAAATGATGTAGCTCAAAGTGCTTTACATGATGAAGAAAGAGAAAAAAGACAAAATAAATAAGAAAATAGAATTAGGGAACACTAATTATCATAGAATAGAATAAAAGTAAGGTCCGATGGTCAGGGAGGACAGAAAAAACAAAAAAATAAATAAAATAAAATCTGCAGGGGTTCCAGGCCATGAGACCGCCCAGCCCCCTCTAGGCATTCTACCTAACATAAATGACCTCAATCAGTCATCATTGTATATAGGGTTCTCATGGAAGAATTTGATGATGATGGTCATGTGGACTTCTGGCCTTTAATCCATCAATGTAGGGACATCACGGTACTTTGATCAGGTGGTGGTGGCGCAGATCGCCACCACAGAAAACCAGAAAAAGAACAGAAGAGAATGTAGGGGTTAGTACGGATTACTGAATATCAGGAATGATATTGATAATTAAATGCATATACAGAGTATCAGGATTAAACTAAAATGAAGCTATGAGAAAGCCATGTTAAAATAATGTGTTTTTAGCAGTTCTTTAAAGTGATCCACTGTATTAGCCTGGTGAATTCCTATTGGCAAGGTATTCCAGATTTTAGGTGCATAACAGCAGAAGGCTGCTCTTGGAAAGTTTAGCTCTTGGAATAATAAGCAGGCACTCATTTGAAGATCTAAGGTTACAATTTGGAATGTGAGGTGAAAGACATTCTGAAATATAGGACAGAGCGAGATTATTTAAGGTTTTGTAAACTATAAGCAGTATTTTAAAGTCAATTCTAAATGACACAGGTAACCAATGTAGTGACATCAAAACTGGAGAGATGTGCTCCGATTTTACCAGGTGCCTGACAGAGTTGGGAGATGAAAGAGGAAAGTGGTGTATAGATACAAGTGGCCTTGCACATAACTAAACTATATTTCATTTCATGTTTGATTGTGCTTGGAGATATTATGAAGGTTGAAAACGTGTAGTAAAGGAAATTAGGGGTCCATGGCAATGCATGATTTTAGTAAATAAAAACAGGTTTGGCGGGTGTGGGTATGTGCTGCTGCAAAGCTGAGCAGTGGCATGGTGTTTAATAAGGAATATGACTGATTGGGTGTTCATGTGCAAATGTGATCAGATTAGCCAGTTTCCTCATTGACACTCAATGGGGTGTTAGTGAAAGCCCCTACACCCACAAACTATAAACGTTATCCAGGACACCATAGGTTCATCCACCTGCATATCTCTGTGTTTACCCTTAACAGGAATGGCTGGATGGTAAGGCGCTGGAGACTTGAAGTCATAGAGGACTTTAGTTTAAAGATACCACCCTTGCAATTGCTTCATTCATGATAGAGAATCTCAAGACACAAATTAAGAGCAGAATAAAATTGAACTTGATTGATGTTTGGAAAGTGGCAAAACAGTTTTGTGGAAGTCACAATGTTTGTTTCTCATATATAATTCAAACTTCTCCAAAAAGGAAATGGCCCACATGGACTCCACCTACAATAACAACTAATAACTAAACTAGGACAACTCAGAACTACAGGTGTCAAGGAAATGGCAAATGATGTGTTTGCATAAAGTGAAATTTATGTTCTGGTGCTTGATGCTCCCATTTCAGAAATGGTCTGAAGGTTTTCTAGTGAATCAATGAAAATTTCAGGTACTTGTGATTCCATATTATGATGTGACAGAAATTGCATTGGTCCACTGAAGGCACACTCAAAATTAACACTCATCTCACTGTTGCTGAATGGAGCTTTTTGTCTGTTCAACTTCTGAGGTCACTCTAAAGACATACCAGAGTGAACTTCAAAGTGAGACATATCCAAACCTATTTAAACTCCTACTATATGGTTGGTTATCTCTTCCATTTGGATCTGCAACATCTGAAAGAAGAGAATTAGGAACTGGCTGCATTCTGCCATGTGGGATCAACAATTCTTTTCACTGACTGCTCTTACCATTCAATCAGACTTAATGGCAAGTTTGGGTGTGGACAAAACTATTGACATCTATGCAAACTACAAGAAACGGTGTGCCAATCTTCACTAAAGTAAACTTTATACTTCTTCTGTATTGTAATATGTTTTGGCTGTGTTTTAAGCTTTTATAGCTGGCCTCCTTTTGGATGACCAATGGTATGCCACTGTGTTATGTAAATTTGCACCACGTGCTTAAAAAAATTAAACTTGGCCTATGTATCATTGTGCTGGTACTTAAGTGCAAGTTTTCACAGTAAACAGTTGCAACCCTAAACAGTGTCATTAGAGGATTATTGTGAGATCATGACCCTCAGATTAATAAACATTTTATTTCAATAAGGTCTAATCAGGAGAAATTCCCAAAACATATGGCTCAGTGAACAAGGCACCTGATGATATTACGGTCAGTGTCAAGAGAGACATGTACAATGGATTAGATCATGCTTTACAAAAATTGAAGAAGGGTGTAGTTTATTTGTGACTTACTTAAATTCATTATTTGAATTATTTCATTAAAATAACTCAATCACAAACCAATCTCAGAATAATCTAAAGGCACATGCTCTTCAAAGGACTTCTATAGCTTGGGTGTACTGCTTCTGGCTTCACTGCAGTAAGTATAATGTCTATTTTAAATATTGGCGAAAGGTTCAGAAAATTTGCTAGGATTCTTTTGCAGGAATTCCCAACTTGTAAACAGTAAAGACATATTTTGATGCAAGGATAAGTTTATGAAACACTTGTTTAAAGAGGCAAATATATTGCCAATAAACATATCAGTATGTGAGTATTCAGTTTAATTTAGAATCTTTGGCATATAAAGCTGTTTATGGCTTTACTTTAAAGACTGTTTTGTGAATGTTTTAATAATTACACTCAAGGGAGTAGATTGCAAGATTAAAATTTCCAGGTTTAATAAAATACTGTAGCTGGCAGAGACTTTAGATATAGACCCTCTAAATTCTGGAATGATCTTCCTACTGATATATGAGAAAAACCATCAGTTGCAACTTTTGAATCAAAGATGAAATGCCATTATCAATACAGTATAACACTAGCACTGCTGCTGAGACTGTTCTCATTGTGCTATAAAAATCATGGCAATCAGTCCCATCCAGTTTTACTCAATAAGCCAGTTCTCTTTTCCCTCTCCTCTATATTCTACTGTAATGCTTGATGACTTTGTCACTGTGGTCTGGTTGTCTTTCCGGCCATTGGAATGGTTCTTCCTACTATCAGAGAGATACTAGTCTCACTGTAGACCCAGTTCTTTGTTCTTTGTCTTATTTCCAAAAATTATTGATATCACCCTGCATTGTACTACATTGTAGAACACCCAGGGAGGGGAAGGGGTGTGAGTTGGACTTGGTTAGACTTTGGGCTCCTATAAGTCAGTCTAGAATATAGCTTTACTTTTATTTTCTCTGCCACCAACCATTTTCTTATATAGAGTAGGAGCATTAAGAACATAATACAAATATCCATCCATTCATCCATCCATCCATCCTCTTCCACTTATCCGATATTGGGTCGCGGGGGCAGCAGCTTGAGCAGAGATGCCCAGACCTCTCCACTTCTACTGGCTCTTCCGGGGGAATCCCGAGGCGTTCCCAGGCCAGCTGAGAGACATAGTCCCTCCAGCGTGTCCTGGGTCTTCCCTGGGGCCTCCTCCCGGTTAGACGTGTCCGGAACACCTCACCAGGGAGGCATCCAGGATGCATCCTGATCAGATGCCCGAGCCACCTCATCTGACTCCTCTCAATGCGGAGGAGCAGTGGCTCTACTCTGAGCTCCTCCCGGATGACTGAGTTTCTCACCCTATCTTTAAGGGAAAGCCCAGACACCCTGCGGAGGAAACTCATTTCAGTCGCTTGTATTTGCGATCTCATTCTTTTGGTCACTGCCCACCCGATGCAGAGCCCACATCACTGCGGATGCCGCACCGATCCGCCTGTCGATCTCTCACTCCATTCTTCCCTCACTTGCGAACAAGACCCCAGGATACTTGAACTCCTCCACTTGGGGCAGGATCTCGCTCCCAACCCTGAGAGGCCACTCCACCCTTTTCCGGCTGAGAACCATGGTCTTGGATTTGGAGGTACTGATTTCCATCCCAGCCGCTTCACACTCGGCTGCGAACCGATCCAGAGAGAGCTGAAGATCACGGCCTGATGACGCAAACATCATCTGCAAAAAGCAGTGACCCAATCCTGAGCCCACCAAACCGGACCCCCCTCAACGCCGTGAATGCGCCTAGAAATTCTACCCATAAACATTATGAACAGAATCGGTGACAAAGGGCAGCCTTGGCGGAGTCCAACTCTCACCGGAAACAGGTTTGACTTACTGCCAGCAATGCAGACCAAGCTCTGACACCTATTGTACAGGGACTGAACAGCCCTTATCAGGGGGTCCGGTACCCCATACTCCCCGAGCACCCTCCACAGGATTCCCCGAGGGACACGGTCGAATGCCTTTTCCAAGTCCACAAAACACATGTAGACTGGTTGGGCAATCTCCCATGCACCCTCCAGGACCCTGCCAAGGGTGTAGAGCTGGTCCACTGTTCCGTGACTAGGACGAAAACCACACTGTTCCTCCTGAATCCGAGGTTCAACTATCTGATGGACCCTCCTCTCCAGGACCCCCAAATAGATTTTTCCAGGGAGGCTGAGGAGTGTGATCCCGCTGTAGTTGGAATACACCCTCCAGTCCCCTTTCTTAAAGAGGGGGACCACCACCCCGGTCTGCCAATCCACAGGCACTATCCCTGATGTCCATGCGATGCTGCAGAGGTGTGTCAACCAAGACAGTCCTACAACATCCAAAGCCTTGAGGAACTCTGGGCGTATCTCATTCATCCTCGGGGCCCTGCCACCAAGGAGTTTTTTGACCACCTTGGTGACCTCAGTCCCAGAGATGCGAGAGCCCATCTCCGAGTCCCCAGGCTCTGCTTCCTCATTGGAAGACATGTTAGTGGGATTGAGGAGGTCTTCAAAGTACTCCCCCCACCGACCCACAACGTCCCAAGTCGAGGTCATCAGTGTACCATCCCCACTATATACAGTGTTGACACTGCACTGCTTCCTCCTTCTGAGGCGCCGGATGGTGGACCAGAATCTCCTTGAAGCCATACGGAAGTCATTCTCCATGGCCTCCCCAAACTCCTCCCACGCCCGAGTTTTTGCCTCAGCAACCACCAAAGTCACATTCTGCTTGGCTTGCAGGTACATATTAACTGCCTCCAGAGTCCCACAGGACAAAAGAGTCCCGTAAGACTCCTTCTTCAGCTTGACGGCATTCCTCACCGCCGGTGTCCACCAACGGGTTCGGGGATTGCTGCCACGACAGGCACCAACTACCTTACGGCCACAGCTCCAGTCAGCCGCCTCAACAATAGAGGCACGGAACATGGCCCATTCGGACTCAATGTCCTCCACCTCCCTTGGAACGTGGTCAAAGTTCTGCCGGAGGTGGGAGTTGAAGCTACTTCTGATAAGGGACTCTGCCAGACATTCCCAGCAGACCCTCACAATACGTTTGGGCCTACCAGGCCTGACCGGCATCCTCCCCCACCATCCAAGCCAACTCACCACAAGGTTGTGATCAGTTGACAGCTCCGCCCCTTTCTTCACCCGAGTGTCCAAGACATGTGGCCGCAAGTCCGATGACACGACCACGAAGTCAATCATCGAACAGAGGCCTAGGGTGACCTGGTGCCAGGTGCACATATGGACACCCCTATGCTTGAACATGGTGTTTGTTATGGACAATCCGTGACGAACACAGAAGTCCAATAACAAAACACCACTTGGTTTCAGATCGGGGGGGGCCATTCCTCCCAATCACGCCCTTCCAGGTCTCACTGTCATTGCACATGTGAGCATTGAAGTTTCCCAGCAGAATGAGGGAGTCCCCAGAAGGTATGCCCTCCATCACCCCCTCCAGGAACTCCAAAAAGGGTGGGTACTCCAGACTGCTGTTCGGCGCATACGCGCAAACAACAGATAGGACACAAACTCCCCACCCTAAGGTGGAGGAAGGCTACCTTCTCATCTACTGGGGTGAACCCCAATGAACAGGTTCCAAGTTGGGGGGCAATAAGCATGCCCACACCTGCTCGGCGCCTCTCACTGGGGGCAACTCCAGAGTGGTAGAAAGAGAGATTGGTTCCAGAGTCCACGCTGTGCGTCGAGGTGAGCCCGACTATATCTAGCCAGAACCTCTTGACCTCAAGCACTAGCTCAGCCTCCTTCCCCTTTAAAGAGGTGACATTCCACATCTCAAGAGCCAGCTTCTGTAGCCAAGAATCGGACCACCACGGTCCCCGCCTTCGGCCACCACCCAACTCACACTGCACCCAACCTCCTTGACCCCTCCTACAGGTGGTGAGCCCATGGGACGGGGGTCCCACGTTGCCTCTTTGGGCAGTGCCCAGCCGAGCCCCATGGGTGCAGGCCTGGCCACTAGGCACTTGCCATCGAGCCCCACATCCAGGCCTGGCTCCAGAGTGGGGCCCCGGTGAGTCATGTCTGAGTGAGGGAAAATGCTGTCCAAAGTTTTTATTCTTCATGGTAGGTTTTCTGAACCACTCTTTGTCTCGTCCCTCATCCTAGGACCCTGGTAGGGTCACCCAAGGCATAATACAAATATCCATAGATATATACTGGACATTAACACCAAGGAGGCCAAAAGAAAGCAAAATTATGACTTTATTACTAAAACATAAAAGAGCAGGATAAACAAAGGGAGAATACAAAAATAAACAGCAAGTAGAACAGAAATAAACAAATTGTGCCCTTCTGTGCCTGCCCATAAATGCTTTTAGCCTCTGTGCCTGTTTATTTATCCACTTCATAGTTACAACAAAGCCTTCTGTGTTTCATCTCCCATGTTGCTCAGTCATACTCTCTCTCATTCAACCTTTGCATTTTCCTTTTCATAGCTGAGAATTTGCTATTACACTCTTCTCAACTCTAGATTCAAACAGCCTCTGACTGAGGCTGAAGCTTTAAACACCTAGGGTTTCAGGATTGCTATTTAGAATTTTCTGCATGTTTCTGCTACTATGCAATTATGATTGGTCTACCAAAGCATTTCATTTTCAGATAATCACACATTGCTATTGACAATTAATCGTTTTCTAATTTATTTTGCTGTTACTGCTTTTATATGGTACAACCCTCTCACTGTTAAGGGAATATGAAATTAAATCTTTGGGGAAAAATGCATTTCAGTTGTGCTTAGCTTACCACTATTAAAATGAATTAAAATCTAGTATTACAATATCGATAATATTTAACATTGGAATGTGAAGAAAAACATTGCAACTCACAATTTGTTTATTTTATGGCCAGTGAACTGACAACCAATTCACCAGATGTGGTTTATTTTTAGAAATGGTAAATGAGTTGAAGAGAGATAATGTTTCCTGACAGCTGCAGACCCAGTAATGCACAGAGTGACCCATATAATATATGAGCAAGCTAAAGCAATGTTTCTGTAAGATGTTTAAGGACTCCAAGATACAAATCATATTAATTGTTTTAAGTTGTGGTTACCCTTGTTTGATATGATCTTAATTTACGCTATTAAGAAAATAACTTTTTTTTTGATGTAGGTGGGCCAGTGATCAAAAGTTGTACTTTGCACAATTCAAGGACATGGCTTCTGTTACTGGCCCTTCACTGTCTGTGGAGGCCAGGAAGTCTCTTTGCTTTTTGACGGTTTTCAACATCTACACAAAAGACGTTTTGAGCTTGACAAAGTCTGAACAGCACAAGATTTTTTATAAATAAGTTCACACCTCTCTGCAAACTACAATGTGGTATTCTACTACTTTTGTTAGATGTTTGTAAGTCACTTTGGATAAAAGCATCTGCTGAACAAATTCATGTAAATGTAAATGTTTGCTTTTCCTCTTAAGGGATATATTATTAGGCTTTATTAAGTGAGAATAAATGATACTGCTGAAGGCCTGTCCGTTGGAGCTGGGGAGTCCTCTACAGCGCATCTTCAACATGAGCCTGGAACAGGGGAGAGTACCGAGGCTTTGGAAAACATCTTGCATCACCCCAGTCCCAAAGGTATCACATCCTAGTGAGCTGAATGACTTCCAGCCTGTTGCTCTGACGTCGCATGTGATGAAAACCATGGAGCGGCTGCTGCTTCACCACCTGAGGCCACAGGTCCATCATGCCCTCGACCCTCTGCAGTTCGCATACCAGGAAAAGGTGGGAGCGGAGGATGCCATCATCTACATGCTACACCGATCCCTCTCCCACTTGGACAGAGGCAGTGGTGCTGTAAGAATTATGTTTCTGGACTTCTCTAGCGCCTTCAACACCATCCAACCTCTGCTCCTTAGGGACAAGCTGACAGAGATGGGAGTAGATTCATACCTGGTAGCATGGATCGTGGACTAACTTAAAGACAGACCTCAGTATGTGTGTTTCGGGAACTGCAGGTCTGACTTTGTGGTCAGCAACACAGGAGCGCCGCAGGGGATTGTACTTTCTCCGGTCCTGTTCAGCCTATATACATCGGACTTCCAATACAACTTGGAGTCCTGCCACATGCAAAAGTCCGCTGATGACACTGCTATCGTGGGCTGCATCAGGAGTAGGCAGGAGGAGGAGTATAGGAACCTAATCAAGGACTTTGTTAAATGGTGCGACTCAAACCACCTACACCTGAACACCAGAAAAACCAAGGAGCTGGTGGTGGATTTTAGGAGGACCAGGCCCCTCATGGACCCCGTGATCATCAGAGGTGACTGTGTGCAGAGGGTGCAGACCTATAAATACCTGGGAGTGCAGCTGGATGAGAAATTGGACTGGACTGCCAATACAAAGTTATTGTCTGTCTGTATACCTGCATTTTATCACTCTTTAATTTAATATTTTCTTTATCAGTATGCTGCTGGAGTATGTGAATTTCCCCTTGGGATTAATAAAGCTATCTATCTATCTATCTATCTATCTATCTATCTATCTATCTATCTATCTATCTATCTATCTATCTATCTATCTATCTATCTATCTATCTATCTATCTATCTATCTATCTATCTATCTATCTATCTATCTACTGTAGTTTAATTTTTTTTTACATCTGTGGTGGGTGGCTGAAATCCTTACCCGGCCAGGATGCCCAGTGTGTGGAAGGACCAGGGGAGAGAGTATTATGAGGACAGTTTCTTCCCCGGGCCAATATAGGGCAGCCCTCTTGGTTTCCAGTGGGGCCATGATTTATGAGCATGGGAGCTCAACCCTGTTGGAACCTGTGGCCACTGCCACCGCCTTTCCAGGGCCTTATTTGGTCACACGTTGGAATCTCGTTGGGCACCTGGAGTGCTTCCAGGTGGCCTATAAAAAGGGGCCAGTCCCGCCATTCAGAAGCTGGAGTCGGGAGAAAGAGGATCAAGCCTGAGGAGCCTGAGGAGGAGTGGAGGGAGAAGGACTGGTGTAGTGTTGGTAATTTGTGCACTTAAACTGTAAATAAATACGGGTGTTGAGTTGAACCTGTGTCCTGTATGTGTGTGTCCGGGTTAGTTGTGGCTGTACGCCCCTGGTGGCGTCACACACCTTTATACAATATTATATTAATTAAAGAGGATCTGTCATGTCCAAACTCATGCCAATTGCTCGTTTCCCACAACCAAGCTGAAAAAGTGTTTATCTATCATGCAATATACTGCATAACCACTTCCATTGATATACCTGTGATATAAGTTAAACAAACCTGTCTGCGTTTATTTTAGGTGGTGCAAGCTAACAAATCACTTTTTATAATCTCTACAATCTAGTCTAAAATGAACTGAATATCTCTTATAGTATATGACCTGTCGTTGACCACTTACCAATAATTGGGTGTAGGCAAATAATACATTTTAAGCACAGCCCTTCTAAAATGTATAATACTGGGAGTTGTTATGATGGCTTTACTCACTCCATTCAAATTATAGCAAAACAACATAAAATATATGAAAAGGACACAAAAACAACTGAAGAAGAAGAATTTAAACAGGAAAAAAAACATCCAACAGTATGGAATAGGAAAAACCTATCACTTGAGAACCTACGCATATTTTGTTAGGATGGGAAAGAATGCAGGAAACTCAGGCTAGTCAAAATATTTCTACTTGCCAATCAACTTCCGGTCCCTCTGCCCCTTCACTAGCATAGGAAGCAAGGCTTCCATGCCAGGAATTGGAAGTGGTTACACAGTTGCTGACTTCTTTTGTTTAATTGTCTCAAACTTTACGACATGTACTGTAGGTTGCACATTCTGGCAGCACTATTCTAGTATTGGAGACAGAAGGTGGGTGACTAGACTGTACTGGTGGTGTCCTCGAGCTCATAATTTCCCTCACAGGAATGCAGTTTAACTTGCAGGCTTTTTCAGCCTGTGGGTTCCTAGCCGGTGTGACTGGGTTGGCTAGATGGCAAAAAAAATCTGCATTGATGTGGAGTTTTCCCACATGTTGATGTCCAGTAAAGTTGTAAGGCTGAAGCCATTAACAAGGGGACAGTTCTGAGGTTATATGTTTGTTCCAGTATTACCACAGTTACAGTGAGTGATCTGACACAAGTGTAATAATACCTGTAGTAATAATTTACTTTCATATTGTTCTTTTCTCACTTCTCAAAGCACTTTTACATAGCGAGTGGGGAGCCACTTCAACCACCACTAATGTGAAGCATCCACCTAGATGATGCGACGGCAGCCATTTTTTACTTCTTTAATGAACTTTCCAAAAGATATAGTTGAATAGAAATGAAACTGTCAAGGAAAGAAAACACAGCAATTAGATTTGACTGTTACAGAAATAATCTAATACACATTCAGTCAACAATTCCACAGCATTATTACCAAATGTAAATGAAGTCTGACACAAAATACATACTAATATATCTAATACGTTGCAACATTAGAACAACCATGTGATATTATAACTTTAAACCTTCTTAAAGCAATAATATTTGGCAATATGGAATGTCAAAACAAACAAGTAAAAAAATAAACTTACAGCCATTATTTTTTAGGGCTACAGCAGGAAAATATGACATTAGACAACTACAAATTAAAAGTACCAACAAACATATAGTAGTCAACAAAGCAAAACAGTAATCAGTGCAGTGGGCAGAACAAGCACTGTTTTAGTGTGGCTAAGGCAAGCAGTCACTCCAAAGATAGTGAGATACTTAAAAGTGCAATGAATTAAGCAAAAATCTATTTTGTTAGTGTTGGCAAACACTGTGAAGCATTATGGTATACTGTTTGCGGTTTAGAAAGTTTAACTAAAGTTATAACACTTTTCCTTAACTCAGTATGCCTTGATTTGTTTTCACAAATGAAAACAAAGATCATTTAAACGGAAGTAATTGGAGGACATTTACGTTTTTTAGGAAGTTGTCCTCTAATTAGGACACTGAGGAATAATGGGTTTTAATAGCAGATATTTTGTAAATACAATAGTTTTTGGTGTGTCATTGATGAGATTAGATTATGGCAGATGTTTTGAAACTTTTCTCTGCCTGTTCAATCAAAAAAATAAATGACAGTTTTAAAATTCACTATTAGTATTTAATATTGCTTTAAACATTTAGGATTCTATTAGGCATGTCTGACTTCTTGGTTAAGAAAGGCTTTAACTGTAACTTGTACTTCCTCATTCAGTCCTAATTTGTACAGTATGTGGCCTTTTCTGAAAGTAAGCATCACCAAGGCCACCAAAACTTTCAAGGCCTTTTGTAGAATTGGCTGAATGAATGATTTTTGGAGTGAAAAGTCCATAATGCGAAAATGTTTTCTTGCAGTTTCCTAACAATTAAAATGTATGCTTTAATATAAGATTAACAGGCATTACATTACAGGACACACCTTTAGGATGAACTGGTTAAAAAACGGGCTCAAAGTTATAAACAGTATATGGTATAATTAAGAAACTTACTTTTAGACTAAAGACTGAATTAGTTGGTAATTTTTCATAAATGTTTTCACCCTTTATTGCTGTTTATGTTTTTCTTAGTTTATTTAGTTATATTAAGATAAGAAATTACCAAGAACATTTACTTTAATTCTTGAGATGAACTGGCGTCCTGTCCTGGTTTTGTTTGTGCCTTGTGCCCTATGCCAACTGAGTTTGGCTCCAGCACCCCCTGTGACCCTGGTTTCTCATCCTCTTAGATCTGAGTGCCGCATTTGACACCATTGATCATAATATTCTTAGAAATCGCCTTAGTAAATGGGTGGGCCCGTCTGGCAGTGTCTTAAATTGGTTTGAATCCTACCTGGCAGGGAGAAAATTCTTTGTTAGTTGTGGTAATTACAACTCAAAGACACATGATATCCCATATGGTGTTCCACAAGGCTCTACCCTGGGTCCGCTGCTTTTCTCAATCTACATGCTTCCGTTAGGTCAGATCAGGCCCGGTCTTAGGTATTATGGGGCCCTAGGTGAAAGGGGGGTCCAGGGGCCCCCTGAGGGGGGCGGAGCCCCCCTGGAAGCTCTGTGAAATACGTGAAAATTAGACCAAGGAGTCGATCCGGGGCCCTAGGCGGACGCCTACTTCGCCTATGCCTAAGGCCGGGCCTGATTGGGACAAATAATGCTGTAGTATATTTAAGTATATATGACAATTGCTCACTCGGACAATTTGTTTTGGGGGCCCCCAAGAAGGCAGGGGCCCTAAGCTATAGCTTGTGTAGCTTATCCTGCACTGGGTCAGATTATCTCAGGGCATAACATGAGCTACCACAGCTATGCTGATGACACACAGCTGTATTTATCAATAGCACCTGATGACTGATGACCCCGATTCTCTTGATTCACTAACACAATGTCTGACTTGTATTTCAGAATGGATGAACAGTAACTTTCTCAAGCTAAATAAAGAGAAAACTGAAATCTTAGTGATTGGCAATAATGGATACAATGAGGCTATTAGAAATAAACTGGATGCATTAGGAATATAGAAGTCAAGATGGAGGTAAAAAGCTTAGGGGTAACTGTTGACTGTAATCTGAATTTTAAATTGCATATTAATCAGATCACTAGGAAAGCATTTTTTCACTTAAAAAACATAGCAAAAGTTAGATCTCTTATATCAGGGGTGGGCAAAGTCATTCCTGGAGGGCCGCAGTGGCCGCGGGTTTTTGTTCCAACCCAGTTGCTTAATTAGAAAACAATCCTTGCCAATAATTACATTTCATGGCTTGTTAGTGCTTTACCTCTGCTATGTCAAGTCATTCTCATATCCTAGATTTTTTTTTCCATTCTAAGGATATCATCCAAATACTTTGAAGTGTAAAACGGATGGGAAATTCTCAATCATTCACTTTTTTCTCTTCTCTTTCCTTCCAAGTATTTAATTAAACCAAATAGTGCACGTTAAATACACACAGGTGTAAAGGGTAACAAGCAAAATGGATAACTGCTGGTTTCTTTTGTCATTTGTATCTTATTGCTAATAAGGAGCAATTAAAAACCGAGAATGCAGCTGTTTAAGACTTAAATAAGCAATAAGGGTTCAAAATCTTAATGAGGGAGATAACTAAAATGAAGCAGAAGTGTTTCTAGAGCAATAAGTGCTTCTCATTAAACAATTGGGTTGGAACAAAAACCTGCAGCCACTGCTGCCCTCCAGGAATGAATTTGCCCACCCCTGTCTTATATCATTGAAAGATGCTGAGAAATTAGTTCACGCATTTGTTTTCAGTTAGCTAGATTACTGTAACGCAATCCTCTCAGGAATACCCAAAAAAGACATAAATCGTTTGCAACTAGTGCAGAATGCAGCTGCTAGAATCCTTACCAGGAAAAGAAAATCCGAGCACATCTCTCCAGTTTTGATGTCACTGCACTGGTTACCTGTGTCATTCAGGATTGACTTTAAAATTCTGCTTATGGTTTATAAAGCCTTAAATAATCTCGCCCCATCTTATATATCGGAATGTCTGACATCTTATATTCCAAATCGTAACCTCAGATCCTCAAATGAGTGTCTCCTTAGAATTCCAAGAGCAAAACTTAAAAGAAGTGGTGAGGCGGCCTTCTGCTGTTATGCACTTAAAATCTGGAATAGCCTGCCAATAAGAATTGGCCAGGCTAATAGAGTGGAACACTTTAAAAAAACTGCTGAAAACACATTATTTCAACATGGCCTTCTCATAACTGCACTGTAATTTAATCCTGATACTCTGTATATCCAATTCATTGTAATAACTATTCATGGTGGCTCTAAAATCTGTACTAATCCTTACTCTCTCTTTTGTTTCCTTTTCCGGTGTCCTTTTGGTGGTGGCTTGTGCCACCACCATTTACTCAAAGCACCGTGATGTTCCAACAGTGATGGATTAAAAGCCAGAAGTCTGCATGACCATCATCAACAAGTCCTTCCGTGAGAACCCTAAAAACAAAGAGGACTATTTCATTTATGTTAGGTAGAATGCCCAGAGGGGACTGGGCGGTCTTGTGGCCTGGAACCCCTACAGATTTTATTTTTTTCTCCAGCCGTCTGGAGTTTTTTTTTTTGTTTTTTCTGTCCCCCATGGCCATCGGACCTTACTCTTTTCTATGTTAATTAATGTTGTCTTATTTTAATTTCTTATTTTGTCTTTTGTTTTTCTTTTCTTCATTATGTAAAGCACTTTGAGCTACTTTTTGTATGAAAATGTGCTATATAAATAAATGTTGTTGTTGTTGGTTTGGAATAAGCAGGTAAGAAAGTGATATGACATTTACTTTAATTTATTGTTAATTTATTTTGCAATTAGTTTTGTCAACATTTATTGTGCAACAATTAAAAAATATTACTGTTCAGACTAGTCTTAGAAATTAAATGCAACTCAAACTGTCAATATTATTTTTCAAATTAGTTTGGGTTTGTGAACACTAGGAATTTACATACAGGAATTTTACATGAATTTAAAATCAAAAAGTAGACCTATTTCCCTTACTAATTTTCCTAGGGCCATGATTACAAGCAGCTCACAAAGCCATATGAATAAATGTTCATTGTTAAAGGTGGTTAAACTGTTATTGCCCAGGGCAATTGTTTCAGTTAACCCAATCATTTCATGTATGTGCCCACTCAATAAAATTAAAGTAGGCAGCTCTGTGGTATAACTTGGAAGAGAATGCAGATCTACTCCAGAGCTGGTAAATACATTCCTTAAGAGTAACAGCATTAGGGCAAAATGTAACTGAGGAATTGCAGGTAAAACCTAAATGGTGAATACTAATATACAGTAGATGAAAATATGTTAACTAATTTTGCCATCTTAGTATCTAAAGCAAGATACAAACATATTTTTATCCTTGATCTCTATTTAAAAATAACGGATTAACAGGAAAGCACAATTACACTTCAGACTTGCACAATCAAATTCTGTATTTTGCCTTTATATCTACTGTCCTTATGTTCAAGTAGGCTTCTTTCCACATTCCAGGGATCCGTGTGTTAAGTTAACTAATGTCTACTAAACTGGCCCAGCTTGTATGAGTAAGGGTGTGTACCATGATTTTTTTTTTTGTACATTTGCACAACTGTCATATTTTTGTATATTTGCACAATTACTATTTCTTTCTTTTTAAATCTTCATTGTACTATCTTTATGTCTCTTGTTGCACTGAACATGCCAATGACATAAGAATTTCCCTCAGGATGAACAAGTTCTTATCTTATCTTATCTTATCTTATCTTATCTTATTTTTAATGTTGAATGTTTATGTACTTAATTAATCCTTTTCATTTTGTTTTATTAGTGTTAATATTTTTCACATTATATTTTGTTATTACTGTACTGTTATTTTGGTTATTAAGGGTACAACCATGTTTTGTTTCAGAGAGCCTGTTGTTGTTGGCAACAACTTCTTTTGCAGTCACCTGATGACTGGAATTGATTCATCCCCAAAACAGTATAAAGGTCAGAAATGCATACTTCCAAGTTGTCTAACTTTGCACATGTTGTGGCATTTCATAATGGTTTAGGTAGTAAATGTTTCTCCAGGTAAGACTTTTTTGCAACCTTTTTGTCAAAATATTTTGTTTTTTGATGATAGGTTTCTCCAGGTGTCTGAGATCAACTTTCTCCATGTTTATTAATTACGTTTCTCTCATTAATGCAAATACTCCAGTTTTAGCAGAACAGTGTGTGCAGAAGTATGCCTCAAATTGGACCAGGAAACTATCTTGGGCTGATTCTTTCCTTGCTCCCAGTGTTGCGAGAATAAACTCTATCTGCCTGTGACACTACATTACACTAAACAAATTACGTATAAGGATTGATAAATGGATGAATGCTTATACATACCCTTCAATGGTCTGGCATTCTCTCTAGAGTTTTTGTTTCTGTTTTGTACCAATGGACTTGAGTCCAGTTTGGCTTTGTTTTCTATTTTGCAACCAATGCTCCTGGAAAAGGTTATAGATCCCTACAATTTCCATGTAATTCTGTGTTGAGGAGCATCAGCCTTGTACAAGAATAAACACATTGGTGTTAATGAATAAGACTACTTACTGCAATGCCAAAGTAGATAAAACTTTTTTTTTTAACAAATACCATCTTTGACAGTTAAAATCTAACCATGAAAACAGATTAATATACAAGTAGGGACATTATAGTTAAAGTTCAACCAGAACTAAATTCCAGTTTAGAACGTTATGTAAAATAATAAAGATTAAAAAGAGACATCATCTATTTATAATGAGAATTTGTTATTTCTAAAAAAGTGCAGTTAAAAACTGGAGGCACAGACAAATTAAATATTAAAAACTATTTGCCAAATATCATGACTAAGCAATCATCAATTCATTCTCTATGTCAACTTTGCCCAGTAGAGCATGCCTTTTTGCAGAAACAGAAACACCAGTAGAAAAGCAATGTGGTTACTTTTGATGTTCATAACATTCCATGGTAATCAGGGGGTCTCATTAGTTCTCCAGTGCTGACTGAATATTGAAATCTGGGTAGTAAAGAATATACTGTACATCTAAAGTAGCTATGGAGAATGCCCTTAGGGTATGCATATCTTAAGTAGATTAATCACTGCATACACAAATGTGCAATCTGCAAACAAAAGCCACAGAAGGAAAAATTATGCAAAGCAACCACATTGGGCTTATGTGACATATTGCGTTATGACTCCATGCTTATGTAAGATGGCAGGACACTACATTCTGGGTTCAAATTTGAGGAGACACTATAAAATCTCTGTTTGTAGTTAGTTCATAGTCTTTTGGTTATCAGGAATTCTTGCAGGTTTTCTTTTCACTTTGATTCTTGGTTTACATTGTCAAATATGCACGCTTGTGAGAAGGTTGGAAAGCTCAAATAATGTTGTTTCTCAGCCAGACCAGAGGTAGGCGTTGTCATCTGATCCTCTCTCCTTTTGTCCCTCTGCAGACCAGCAGAAGAACTAGCCAAGCAGTGATGTCACCACCAACCCTCCTTCTCAGAACCCATCTACCGAAGACATCGCTTCATCTTCCAACCACTCTGGAACATCCCCTTCCTATCTCCACCATATAAATGCCTCTGTTTTCCTATCTGTATTCATTTCTGTTCTGAACTTGGCTGTAAGCACTTTTTTTTTTTGCTATAAGGATTGGCAATCCCCAAACCTTTTTGGGTCTCCTGCTGTCCTTATTTACAACATATTGAACAAAAATGTTTTTGTTTTGTTTTTGAACATTCTGATTTTTACCTCTTTTTTAGGCTAAAATTTATGAGTTTTTCTTTCCTCATCTCCTGGTCAATTCCTTTATTTCATCTGATAAGTTTCCTTCTTTCAGTTAAGAACAGTGAAATCTAGAAAAGCATCGATTTTAATTGATTGAAGCGATACTATGTAGATGTTTTTACCCATGAAATTAAGTTTTTATATTGTTTGTCTAGATTGTTTGGTTCTCCCAGGTCATCTTTTTCTATATTACAAATGTAAAAATTTGGCAACAGTCAGGATATCCCTGTTACAGCAAGAACCCACTCAGGCAAGCACAATATAAGATTTATTACACAGAAGTTCACTCTCAGAGGAGCATAATGTAATATTATAGCTTTACTTTACAAATAGGAGAATCCTGTGGCCAAGACATCCATCCATCCATTTCTTAACCCTCTTATCCAAGACAGGTTTGTGGGGAAGCAGGAACCTATGCCACCACGTGTCAGACACATGGCAAGATCAATCAATGGACAGAGTACCAGTCCATCACAGGGTTAACACCCACACATGCACACACACACACACAGGTTAATTTAAGAATGCCAATTCGCCTAACCAGCATATCTTTGAATTGTGTGGCTAAGACATCCAGAAAGAAATCTGGGATTTGTAATGACTCTTAATAAAATGTAAGGACTTCACTGTACTTTGTATCTGATATGTGGCAACACAAAATGGTGGAGACTATAAAAAACAAAACGGTGCCACAATATGTAGAAAATGGATGGAAACATTATATAACTCCAATTCCAATGAAGTTGGGACGTTGTGTAAAACGTAAATAAAAACAGAATACAATTATTTGCAAATCCTTTTCAACCTATATTCAATTGAATACACTACGAAGACAAGATATCGAATGTTCAAACTGATAAACTTTATTATTGTTTTGCAAATCTTCACTCATTTTGAATTTGATGCCTGCAACACGTTCCAAAAAAGCTGGGACAGGGGCAGCAAAAGACTGGGAAAGTTGAGGAATGTTCAAAAAACACCTGTTTTGAACATTCCACAGGTGAACAGGTTAATTGGAAACAGGTGTTTGTCAAGATTGGGTATAAAAGGAGCATCCCCAAAAGGCTCAGTCATTCACAAGCAAGGATGGGGCAAGGTTCACCACTTTGTGAACAACTGCGTGGGCAAATAGTCCAGCAGTTTAAGAACAACGTTTCTCCAACGTACAATTGCAAGGAATCTAGGGATTTCATCATCTACTGTCCATAATATCATCAAAAGATTCAGAGAATCTGGAGAAATCTCTGCACGTAAGCAGCAAGGCCGAATACCAACACTGGATGCCCGTGACCTTCGATCCCTCAGGCGGCACTGCATTAAAAACCGACATCATTCTGTAAAGGATATTACCACGTGGGCTCAAGAATACTTCAGAAAACCATTGTTAGTTAGCACAGTTTGTCGCTACATCTACAAGTGCAAGTTAAAACTCTACCATGCAAAGCGGAAGCCTTATATCAACAACACCCAGAAACGCCACCGGCTTCTCTGGGACGGAGCTCATCTGAGATGGACTGACACAAAGTGGAAAAGTGTGATGTGGTCTGATGAGTCCACATTTCAAATTGTTTTTGGAAATCATGGACGTCATGTCCTCCGGGCCAAAGAGGAAAAGGACCATCCAGATTGTTATCAGCGCAAAGTTCAAAAGCCAGCATCTGTGATGGTATGGGGGTGTGTTAGTGCCCATGGCATGGGTAACTTGCACATCTGTGAAGGCACCATTAATGCTGAAAGGTACATACAGGTTTTGGGGTAACATATGCTGCCATCCAAGTGACGTCTTTTTCAGGGACGTCCCTGCTTATTTCAGCAGGACAATGCGAAGCCACATTCTGCATGTGTTACAACAGCGTGGCTTCATAGTAAAAGAGTGCGGGTACTAGACTGGCCTGCCTGCTGTCCAGACCTGTCTCCCATTGAAAATGTGTGCCGCATTATGAAGCGTAAAATAAGAAAATGGAGACCCTGGACTGTTGAGCAACTGAAGTTGTACATCAAGCAAGAATGGGAAAGAATTCCACCTACAGAGCTTCAACAATTAGTGTCCTCGGTTCCCAAATGCTTATTGAGTGCTGTTAAAAGGAAAGGTGATATAACACAGTGGTAAAAATGCCCCTGTCCCAGCTTTTTTGGAATGTGTTGCAGGCATCAAATTCAGAATGAGTGAAGATTTGCAAAACAACAATAAAGTTTATCAGTTTGAACATTCGATATCTTGTCTTTGTAGTGTATTCAATTATATATAGGTTGAAAAGGATTTGCAAATCATTGTATTCTGTTTTTATTTACGTTTTACACAATGTCCCAACTTCATTGGAATTGGGGTTGTAATAATTTTGCAATTAACTGAATAAAGTAAAATAGCACAATTACAGCTGCATTCTTCCATTCTTCTTAATCAATAAGCTTCAAAAAATGAATAGTGGAATAGAAAAAAAAATTATCAAAATACTGCACTATATACCAGTTTATAAAACTGCAATGAAATAGTATCCATTCCGGAGTTGGTTTCTGTCTTGTGTGCAGTGGTGCCAATTGGTCCACAGGCTCTTACTGGATAAGTGGTTTATAAAATTAATGGATGCAAGGATGAATGTATTTAATCTTTAGGAAGCAAGTAAAAATTAATATAATTAAAAATATGATTAGTGTTTATTAGTATGGTTTGAATGTTTTCCCCATGCAATTGTGGATTGATTGGTATCAGTGAATGTGCTTTACTATGGATGATTACCTGTTTAAACACTGAATACTGGAAATACATAAATATTTTTTCTCAGTCCTCTTAATCCTTCATGTGCTGTAAAGTAAGTAACATCCATTTGTTTCTGATACTGGATTGCATGAATGACACTCTTTTCTGATTGGCTGTGCAATTGTGCCCTGCAAAGGACCGGCAGACCATTCACCATGTTTGTTTCTTGGCTTATACCCAGTGTTGCTACTGCTACTATAGTCATTAGCGCCATATGACCCTACACGTGGCTCATTAAATGTACCCCTTTCAGCAAATGCAAGTTTAAATATGTACCTATAACTTAATTATGCTCTAAGCTTAACATCTCCCTCAATAGCTTCCGCTAGACAACTGGAGCACATGCACATATGATGAGACAGAACACTGTGGCAATATCTTTGCAAACTAACATAATACTTTTGTGAAATAACACAATACTTATTGCAAAATAATAAACCGGTTTTGTGAAATAATGCAATTTTTTGAGTGGCAAGAATAACAAACCAGGGGAATATCACACAAAGGAAGCAAATAAAACATTAACATCCTTCTGACTGTCTGGCCCTACATTTACTGCTGTTTACCCTTTCTGCCTAGAAGGGTGACCTGGCAACTTACCAGTCTTCTTTTACCTTAAATACACTTTTCTCAGTATCCTCATCACATCCTTAGCTTCTCTTCGACTTAAAAGGCAGTAGTGCTTTTAATTTTCTTCTTAACCTCAGCCACAATGGGCCACTGGCCTGAGGCATCTTCTTGGACTGACAGAGCAGCTTTTCTTTGGTAACAAAGATACAAACCTAGAAATCAACAACTGGATTCTGGTGCTCTTACTCCCTATATGCTTGGTAGCTCTTAATGGACTAGGTTTAGCAGGAAGCTTCTACGACAGAATCAGGAGCATATGATACCCAGTTTTGCCTAGAGGTCCTTCTCAATTTTGATAGACCTTACTTTGTCTCATTCTCACTTTGAATAGATTGAGTAATAGGGTTCAGAAGAAACTGCTCATAAATTGAAAAATCATTTTTCAATTTCTGTGGCTAGTAGATGATAAATATATAAAGTGTAAATGTAAGTAAAGCTAGTGATCAAAATTCAGAAGACTGAAGGAAAACATTAAAAACTTATACCATACAGCACTATGTAGATAAAACAATGGCTCTTAGTTCTTCCTACTAAAATTGTTTAGCTTTACGTGTAATACAAAGTTTGGACACTGAAACATATTCATTTCTTGCTGCTATGACATTAGTGATGCTCTTTGAGTCTGTAGTGATGGGGTGAGCTATTGCACAGTCTTGATCATGTCAGCACCTGAAATGCAAAGCATAAAAAATAACTTAAAATAATTAATCTAATTGATAATAATAGATACTGAAAATATTACTGTAAATTGACAATCAAATGTGGATAGAGCGGACATTTGACAGCATCTCTTCTAAATTCTACCAAGGCACTCTTCCTTCTCTTTCCCCCTCAAAGGTATGCATGCAAAGTAGACTTTGCAAAGGTTGGGCACAATACCTACTAGTAGGTCTCCCAGTTATCTACACTGCCATTCAAAAGTCTTCTCATTTTGCCAGAGTGAGTTTTGTTCCCTCACTTTCTCTATGTCACGTTTATGGCAAGTTTGTTTTGTCTCAAACCATTGCCACACTTTCATAATGAATGCTATATATATTGCTAAATTGTTAAACATACGAATTTATTGTTTAAATCCTGTAGGAATCCAGTTTCCTATGTTGTATTTATCTATAAAATGCAAGAAGTACAAGAATGTTAATAAAATATATTTGCTAAATATGCATACATTAAAAAAAAGTGAATGAAACTTGTTTAACTTAACTCAAGTTTAACTTAATAAGTAGAGATGTGACCTGTTTTAAATGGGGGAGAGTTCACTTTAATGACCAAAACCCAAAAACTGAGCTGTAACTGTCAGCCCCGAGGATTTTCAATGGCATAATGCACAATCAGTTCCACTTGTGCCAGACAAAGCATTAGCACAAAAACAGTAGATAGATGAAGTAATAAAACATTTTTTAGATAAGAGAATACACTCTTCTCAGTTTCAGAGACAAGCAGGACTGCATTACAAACAAAAACAGAGCTATCATCCATAAGGATTGACAAAGCTGTCACACTCTGAGTTTTGTTTTGATTACAAGGGAATTTCAATATCACTTGAAAAATGAAAACCCTGGACTATCTCAAGGGAACCTTATAAGCTCTTGTTTACTTCCTAGTGCATTCACTAAAAAAACCTGTTACTTCTTTAATCAGGTTATACAAAGTGGGATATCAATGGCATTAGAGGAATTTGACTAATTCTAATACATATATTATGGTTTAAAGGAGCTGTAACATAACTGAGTAGTCACAACTTTAAATTTGAATCAGTATAACAAGGATCTGGTTGGATACATTATCAAGACAACAGAGTTAATAAAAAGGCCAGGATTGTTATTACTTTAAAAACATAGGAAAACTGTATTTATACTACTTGCTAATGAGTGACTATAGATTGAAATACAGTAGTAGAGTAATAAATTCACTGTTTGACAGGTGTGACAACTCTAGAGGGCATAGCAGCCACTCAACCCGACACAGACAGGCACAACATGCACACTGACGAAACACACAGCACCTTACACAGTGCTCCAATCGCTACAACAACTCAGTCCTTTCTCTTCTCTATTTTCTTTCTCTTTTTCTCTTCTTCTGTCACCTCTACTCCTCCCTTCGCAAGCTCGTCCTCCACCTCCCAACTCTGGCTCTAAGAATGGAGTGATGTGGCCCCTTTTATATTGTCCCCGGAAGTGCTCAAGGTGCTCCTTGATGATCTTCTTGCAGCACTTCCTAATGTGGCGGAAGTGCTGCATGGTCACCCAGAAGCACTCCAGGTGCACTCGGATTCTCTTCCGGCAGCACTTCCTGGTGTGGTGGAAGTGCTGCAGTCCATTGTTTCGGAATCATCCAAGCACTCTCATGTGTCCTGGGGAAGGTATTGCCTCTCTCCCAGTCTTCTCATGCTCCATGCATCCACCACACTGCCCCTCCCTCAGCTGAAGCTCATAGGGCCCTGCAAGGGCTGTCTTCCAACAGCATGGGGCACCGGCATGTCCCAGTTCACGGTTCCACCCTGAAAAATATAAACAAGAAAAGGGCAGGGAGACGCTGGGCATCCCTCTTGGTGTTATATGGATAACGTTTCGACTCTTGACCGAGATTTCTGCAGTTAAAGCACCGGTGCTTCCATCCATGTCCCAGTGCCCTCCAGACATGGAAACAGGATGGGCAACTCCGCTCCCCAGCCAGGTGCAGGTTTTCTCTCAAGCCCTGTGGAGAGCAGCTCTTTACCACAGGTGAGCACAGAGGCTCACACTGCACCTTTTTGTGAGTCTCTGTCTTCCTTCTCTGGGGCCTCCCTTTATTTTGGGGTGCAGTAACAGCCTTGATCCCTTTATGGGAACAAGAGGGGCTCCGTGCTGTTTGCACTCCTTTCGACCTGGATGAGACGGCTGCGGCTTCTTGGGGTGGGGCGGTCTGGGTGCTGGCACATACAAGCCAGTTCCTCCCCCGCGCCTCAGCCTTTTCCACCCACATGGTGAGATTGGTTGTCATCCCCTGGTCTACTTTCTGACCCCCTGCTACTCGAGACCATTCAGATACATCCTGGCTCAATTCGCTAGGGGTTCCGTTATTATATGCGGTACCGGCATCACTTACTTGTACCACCTCATTGCATCAGATGGAAAATCCAGCACCGTGCCACCTTCTCTGCTCCTGCGCTGCTTTCAGGGGCATGTCCACCTTTCTCTCCAGCCTCTCAATGGTCTCCTGCAGGAGGCCCAGGACCTGCAAAAGAGACTGTATGGGCTGAAGCACAGCCTCCAGCTCCCATACAGTCGTGATCAGATTGTCATATTTGACAAGCAGTGCACTCAAGTAGCCGTCATCTATAACCGCTGGCCAGGAGCCATTACAGCCGTGTACCTCCTGTGCAGGCCTTTTCAGGGTTTTTCCAGAGTAGGGTGGAAGTTTACAATCTCCGCCTGTACAAAAGTATTGATGGGATCCCGGTACACACCCTTCACCCTCTTACCTGCTTCTCGGAGGCTTTTCAGGTCCTCCACCGCCCCCTCCTCCATTGGACTAATCTGGTTGGGACAAGGCTCCAGGTGCTCTTTCCCCTGCTGTGGTTCATCCATGAGCAGCGGGTTTGTGTTCTTTCTGAACTTCCTTCTGCCATTGTCCCAGGCATCGGTATCCTTGGGCCAGCAATACGTGTCCTGATGGTCTCTCACTGCGAGGTAGGAACATGGAACAGCAACACAACACTCCCAGGGCAATCTCTCCCTGGGTCTGGAACCTACCTCTTGGACCCCTTCTCCCAGAGACAGCTTCCCTTGCCTGGCCCCTTCTTCAGGCAAACCGATCTTTTCGCCAATGACAGTTGTCTTTGGGTTGCTCCTGGCCTTTTTCTTTCCCATCGGTGTGCACAGAACATCTGTGGACCTTGGGTGATCTGAAAGGTGTGCGTGTGCATGCTGCGGGTGCGTGTGTGCTTCGCACTGCTGTGTCAGGTTGTCACACAAAGATTTTCCCAGGTCCCTGCCTTGCAATACCACCAGGAATCTTGCCGACTATGCCAGTGTGACAACTCTAGAGGGTGTAGTGGCCACTCAACACAACACAGATAGACACAGGAGGCACACTGCTAAAAACACAAATATTTTTATTTTTCTTCACCTCATGGGAAACTTCGCCGTTTCCCACAGGCACAACACAGTCCCACTATGCACAACAGCACACTCTTCTTTTCTTTCTTCTCTCTTTTTTTTCTCCTCCACTCATCCTCAGCAAGCTTTGTCTCCATCCTCCCGACTCTGGCTCTCAGAATGGAGTGATGCGGCCCCTTTTATATTGTTCCGGGATGTGCTCCAGGTGCTCCTTAATGATCTTCCTGCAGCACTTCCTGGTGTGGTGGAAATGCTACAGCCCATGGCTCCAGAATCGTCCAAGCGCCCTCTCATGTCCCGGGGAAGGTATTGCCTCTCTCCTGGTCTTCTCAACCTTCAGGCTTTGTTCTATATTCCATTACAATATTTTTATATTGAAGTTGCCATATGTAAGCTCTTGCATGCTTAGTCCTTTTAGTTCCATACTTTCCTGCAAAGCACTATATTTCCATATCTAGCATAAACATTGAATACAACCTGAAACTTTTTGTGTAGATAATTTTAATTTAAAAGCACTGAGTGTGTAGAAAAAGGTAAAGAGGTGTTCCCTAAGCTCAGGAAGTGTTCATAATAATATATTTCAAATATATCAAAGTTTGAATCAGTATGATTCTTACTGCTTATAATCATAAGTTACTCCATCATGACAAATATCTAGGGATAGTGCAGCAAGTTGCATAATCACTGGAATTTAAAGGAGGAGGTTATTTCCTCAAATATTTTGATCAAGCCATGTGCCTTGTGTCATGCACAATTTCCATATGTCTTCATGGGTTGTCTATGGCAAGCCTTGACAATGCCTCTTATCCTAAAGTTGTGCAAGTTAGTTTGATTAAGTGCATCTGTCTGTAAATATGTTTGGTGTGAATGAGTCCTGGGTATAACGTTAAACTGCATCCGGCCCTGCAAGCGGTCCTCCAACTTGCAGGGAAATCATAGGGCTTGGTGGCAGGATTGCCACTCCAGCTACCGTAAAAAAACTTCACAAAGCTTCAAGACTACAGAAAGGACTCCTTTTTGCTCTCCGTGGGAGTAGCTCTGCTGCAGCCACCCAAAGGAAGGCTGCTCGCATCATGAAGGGGATGAGGGAAAGCCCTCGGGAGCCCCATCCCCGGAAGAGTCGAAACCGTTGGAGAGCCAACAGGGTTGGGTCTATTGGGGATCGGAACTGGTGAGGTGCTGAGGCATCACCCGCTGCACAGCAGCACTCGGGTCCCAATTTCAGGCGACCCCTATGGGTGGGCGCATGGAACGTCTTGTCTCTCCGGCAAGATGATCATCTTCCTCTGCTGTCGGAGGAGCTGCGTAAACTCTGCATTTCAGTGGCGGCACTCTCTGAGGTGCGCAGACCGGGGATTGGCCAGATCTCTGTAGGTGGATACACCTTTTATTGGTCTGGTCAGTCTGATGGCTGTCATACTCGGGGAGTAGCTATTGCTGTAGTAGATTGGCTTCTTCCGATGATGTCCGATGTTACTCCTTTCAATGAGCGTATTATGAGACTCAGATTACGGCACTCTTTAGGTGCCTTGTCTGTTGTCTCAGTGTATGCTCCGACCGCGGTGAGTGATGTTTCGGTGAAGGTGACATTTTATTCGCAGCTTCGCTCGGTGGTTGATGGGTGCCCACGAGGTGAAATTCCTCTGGTCATGGGTGACTTCAATGCAGCCACTGTCACTGACAGGGCTGGCTATGAGGATTGTCCCGGTCCCCATGGGTCTGGTGACCGTGGTGAAAGTGGCTCCATGTTCCTTGACTTTGCAAAAGGTCAGGGGCTGTGAATCGCTGGATCCTGGTTCCAGCGCCCTGAACTGCATCCTTGGACTTAGTACTCCAATACTGGTGGTGCAGTGAAGGAGATCGACCACATCCTCGAGGGCAGACGCTGGAGGCTCTTGCACAATTGTAGGGTCTACAGAAGTGCCCAGTTTGTGAATTCTGGCCACAGACTTGTTGTTGCTACTCTTAGTTTCCAGCTTAGGTCCAGTAGGTTACCACCTACTAGGAAAATGAGCCTGGACTTGGCCAGACTCCAAGACTAGGCTGTTTCTAATGTGTTTGCACGCAGTTTGTGTGAGGAACTTTCAGATTTGGGTATGACTGTGGGAGACCTTCTGTGACAAGACCCTGAAGGTTGCCGAGGGTTATGTTGGTGTTACCGGTGTTCCCAGAAGGAGGTGTTTCATCTCGCAGGGCTCCCTGGATATCATCGAGAGGAGTCGCAGCGCACGGCTCAATGGCAACTCTGGTCTGTACCGGGAACTGAGAAGGATGGCTGCAAGGGCTCTGAGAGCAGATAAAGAGGTGTTTGTTAGAGGAATCTGTGAGCAAGTGACACACCATTTGTGGTCTAGCGACCCACATCCTGCTTACAGAGGATTCGAAGCATTATGCACATCTGAATCTGTTCCTCGGAGAGTCGCAGTCAGGGCAGCTGATGGAACAGTCCTTACGGATGACACTGCAGTTGTGACCTGCTGGGCTGGCTACTTTGAGCAGTTGTTCAAAGCTGATCCTCCGGCTAGGACATGGATATCTCTGGGTCCACGGTTCTTGAGGCTGATCCTCCAATTAGCTGTGAACCACCCAATCTCACTGAGATTGCACAGGTGGTGAACCAGCTGAGGGGGGGAAAGGCTGCAGGGATCTGTGGTATCCAGGGTGAACTTCTCCAGGTGGCAAGGTTGTCCTCTTGGCATTGCAAGCAATCTTTGCTTCCATTTGGGAGACTGGCATCATCCTAACTGACTGTAAAACGGGACTTGTTGTCCCTATCTGAAAAGGGAAGGGTGATCGCCTGGATTGCAGCAACTACAGGGGGATAACACTGCTCTCGGTGCCGGGTAATGTCCTTGCACGGGTCATCCTCAATAGGATCCGTGATCACTTGCTCATCTACCAGTGACCGGAACAGTCTGGTTTTATGTCTAAGAAGTCTACCATCGACCGCATCCTGGCACTGAGGGTTCTCATGAAGCACAAACACAAATATCGGCAGAGTTTCTTTTCAGTCTTTGTCGATTTTCTCAAAGCATTCGACTCAGTTGATCAACCTTCCCTGTGGAACATCCTGAGGGTTCGCGTGATCCCCTCAAGTTTGCTGGATATCATGGCTGGCCTGTACACTGGTACTGTGAGTGCTGTGCAGAGTGGAGGCAGGACCTCTGTGTTTTTTCCAGTTGATTCTGGGGTTCGTCAGGGGTGTGTTCTTGCTCCTACTCTGTTCAATGCTTGTAAGGACTGGGTGTTGGGCAAGGTCGTGGGGTCCAGTGGCTGTGGGTCATCTGTTGGTGAAGAAAGATTCACATATCTTGACTTTGCTGATGATGTTGTGATCTTCGCAGAGTCAATGAAGGCTCTGATCAGGACGCTCGAGAGACTGAGTGAGGAGTCTGAGTGTCTGGGCTTGCGAGTGTCCTGGATAAAAACCAAGATCCAGGCCTTTAATGACCTCTTGGGCACAGCCATCAGCAGTGTATCTGTTTGTGGAGAGAGTGTTGACCTTGTTGAGAGGTTTACTTACCTTGGCAGTGACATTCATGTCTCTGGTGACTCTTCCTGTGAAGTCAGTAGACGGATTGGGAGAGCATGGTGGGTCATAAGGTTGATAGAAAGAGGTGTGTGGCACTCCCGATATCTATGCAAAAGGACAAAGGTACAAGTCTTTAGAGTCCTGGTGCTTCCTGTCTTGCTATATGGTTGCGAGACATGGACGCTCTCCAGTGACCTGAGATGAAGACTGGACTCCTTTGGTACTGTGTCTCTCCGGAAAATCCTTGGGTACCGTTGGTTTGACTTTGTGTCGATTGAGTGGTTGCTCATGGAGTCCCGAATGGGCACATTACCTGCATTGTGAAGGAGCATCAGTTACGGCACTACTGGCCATGTGCCACGTTTCCCCGAGGGTGATCTGGCTTGTAAGATCCTCATTGCTGGGGACCCGAGTGACTGGACCAGGCCAAGGGGTCGCCCACGTAACGCCTGGCTGCGGCTGATAGAGGGTCATTTCCGGAGGGTGGGACTGGACCGCGTGTCTGCCTGGGTGGTTGCCAACTGGGATCTTGAGTTGTTTTGCATGTAGTGGGTGCGGCAACGCACTGTACCAGTGCATGCTCCCCAACTTGACTTGACTTGTGAATGAGTGTAGGAGTGAGATTGATGGTCTTGACCTGTGATGAACTCATCATCTAGGATTGCTTCCTGCCTTGTACATGATGCCTCCTTGATAGATTATGACTCCCCATAGTTTTGAAGTGAAAAGAGTCAGTTAGAAATACTGATGGATAGTTACGTACATTGTGACGCGTGAGTTGCTGTCTTGCACCCCAAAACATGAGGCTGAGTCTCAGTACTTTAACAAAACCAGCTCTATTCAACTTGAAACAGGAACAGCAGGATCATTTATTGTAGTGGGAGCTACGACTCTCCTGTACACAGACACAGCAAATAGGCATAACCAGAGCCAGGTCAGTGGCCAAGTTATACTGTTTTCTGCATTTATAATGATCCTTACATCACGCATCGATGACAGGCACGTATAGGGCAAAAAAGTGTCAAGTGATTTTATTAAAAATCCCAGAAGGAAAATAGTGCAGTTATTCAAATATTCAATAAATAATAAATAATGCAATAAAACAAGGCTAAAATTCCAATGGCAGGAAGCAATTCTAATGTCCACATCTTCTGTTTACCCAAGAAGGGATCCTGCAGCCAGAAGACATATCCTTTCAACAGGCACAGCCAACTGTTGGCTCAGGTCGCTGCTGGCATTACAGGCTCACAGCAGTGTGTAGCGCCAAGCCATTGCTCCCTCTGTATCTCCCAGTGACACTCCTCAGCCTTATGCGGGAACCACTATGAGCATTGGGTCACTCCAACTACCCCTAGAAATGCTCAGCTGGAGTGACCCTCTTCAGCACCTGAGCATCAGCCCTACTCTCCTCCTAAGGGCTCTCCTCCTGGGTGCCTGTCTCCATTACACCGCACTGGCTGTCTCCTGTTCCAGCCTTTGTTCTCCTGTCTTTAACCTCCATCTTGCTCTTTTCTGTTCTTATTTCTCTGTCATTGATTCCCTTTACTTGTTATCTCTCTCTTTCTCTCTCTCTCTTTCTGTCTCTTTAACCTCCTCCTCTCTTTTCTCCTTTCTTTCTCGTTATTTCTCCCGTCTGCCATGCAGGCTCCTCTTATATTGGCTTGATTGGGTACAGATGTGATATGCTGCTACCTCCGAGGTATGACTGACACACCTGACTGATCCACTTGCCTTTACATGTGTATGTGCGATCAGCCAAGCACCCCAATCATCTCCAGGGCAAAACACGCTCGCACACATCCACACCCCGTTAGAGTCTGCACTTCCCGGGACGCGATTATTTATTTAAAAACCTGCACAATGCCACGGACCACTTATCACAAACACACCCCCTGACATCTCTGCTACAAGTCTGGCACAATGGATTCTGTGACTCACAAGGTTTTTACCACTCCCTGGTCCTCCTATCATACTGAAATAAGTGAGCATGAGATTCATCACATAAGGCATTGGTTATCCTGTTTTCCAGGAAACACTGAATGTGTTGTTCATCACGCATACCACATCATGGTTTATTGCTGCCAATATTGGAGATCTTTTGGGTGGCCTGGTACATTTCCTTTTGGTGACAAACTATGACAAGCTTTGTAGTCTCATATGCCTCTTCCTGCACAATGGCACTCAGGTGTTAGTTGAATGACTGATGCTTGTTTGATCACTCAGGCAGGATCAGCCTCTGTCACCTGTTTACATCATCAGCTGGCACCACCAGAGGACTTCTATTGACTAAACGTTATTAGTAAAACATAGAAAAATCTTTGGTTCATGACTTGTCAATGGCTTGTGTTCCCTGCATACCTAAAATGGGAGAAGTGAGAATAAAATATGCATTATATAGACTCAAAAACAATCAATATGTATAAAAATATTTTTAAAAGTATGACCCTTGCTTTTTGAGATTGTTTTCCTATGACCCCAAATTTAGAAAGACAGATTATACAAGGTCTAAAGGATCACCCCAAAATATATTCCCTGGATACATATAATAAACAGTAAGTAAGATTTTCAAAGAATATCTTTGGAAAATTGTGTATTGCCTGCCCAAACTAAACAGGAAGATCCCAAGGTTCCTGGATAAGTCTGAATCCAGAGAATACAAAGTACAACTTTAACCAAAGTAACAGAATCCAAAATAAAACCTGTTCAGCCCCTAGTTGTGAAACATCAAGATAAAATGTTAGCACAAAGGTTAATTTTTGAATCTGTTAAAGCTGCTTTGTTGTGAAATATCAGGGAGCAAAGGTATGCAGACTTTAAATAGAACCAGGATTCCAGGAGTATAACTGAATTTTTAGCATAACAATGGAAACCCCTCTCAGACATGGGGAGAATGTACAAATACCACACAGGCAACAAATGTCCACAGGATTCAAACATACAATACTGTATCCATGGAGCAGCAGCACTAATCACTGTGTAGCCCTTTAATTTTATCAAATGAATATTATCTATAATATTGAGTGAAAAATGGTGCTTACATTCTTGACATATTTAATTACATCATGTTTTCATTCATTGGTGTCATGAAAGTAAGAGAGTCCCAACAGCACAACAGAGTTGCCCACTCTTCTTCTTCTTTCGACTGCTCCCTTTAGGGGTTGCCACAGCGGATCATCTTCTTCCATATCTTTCTGCCCTCTGCATCTTGTTTTGTTACACCCATCACCTGCATGTCCTCTCTCACCACATCCATAAACCTTCTCTTAGGCCAGAGTTTCTCAACCTTTAAGTATTTGTGACCCGAGTTTTCATAACAGTTTTAATCGCGCCCCCCTAATGGTTTTTTGAAACCCTAATAAAATTTATTCCTATATTTTTTTCTGCCGATGCACTGCTACAAGTTAAAAATTTTCCTACAAATAGCGAAATTACGCCACATATGGCAACATTCGCGCCCCCTTTTTTGTTACTTCCCACAGTCTGAGAACCGCTGTTTTAGGCCTTCCTCTTTTCCTCTTCACTGGCAGCTCTATCCTTAGCATCCTTCTCCCAATATACTCAGAAACTTTCCTCTGCACATGTCCAAACCAACGCAACCTCGCCTCTCTGACTTTGTCTCCCAACCATCCAACTTGAGCTGACCCTCTAATGTACTCATTTGTAATCCTATCCATCCTTGTCACACCCAATGCAATCTTAGCATCTTTAACTCTGCCACTCCCAGCTCTGTCTACTGCTTTCTAGTCAGAGCCACCATCTCCAACCCATATAACATAGCTGGTCTCACTACTGTCCTGCAGACCTTCCCTTTCACTCTTGCTGATACCCGTCTGTCACAAGTTACTCCTGACACTCTTCTCCATCTATTCCACCCTGCCTGCACTCTCTTTTTCACCTCTTTTCCACAATCCCCATTACTCTTCACTGTTGATCTTAAGTATTTAAACTCATCCACCTTCGCCAACTCTACTCCCTGCATCCTCACCATTCCACTGATCTCCCTCTCATTTACACACATGTATTCTGTCTTGTTGCGAATGACCTTGATTCCTCTCCTCTCTAGAGCATATCTCCATCTCCCCAGGGTCTCCTCAACCTGCTCCCTACTATCACTACAGATCACAATGTCATCAACAAACATCATAGTACACGGGGACTCCTGTCTAATCTCGTCTGTCAACCTGTCCATCACCATTGCAAATAAGAAAGCGCTCAGAGCTGATCCCTGATGTAATCCCACTTCCAACTTGAATGCATCCGTTACTCCTACCGCAGACCACACCACTGTCACACTTCCCTTGTACATATCCTGTACAACTCTTACGTACTTCTCTGCCACTCCCGACTTCTTCATACAATACCACAGCCCCTCTCGAGGAACCCTGTCATATGCATTCTCCAGGTCCACAAAGACGCAAAGCAACTCTTTCTGGCCTTCTCTAAACTTCTCCATCAACATCCTCAGAGCAAACATTGCATCTGTGGTGCTCTTTCTTGGCATAAAACCATACTGCTACTCATTAATCATCACTTCACTTCTTAATCTAGCTTCCACTACTCTTTCCCATAACTTCATGCTGTGGCTCATCAATTTTACCCCCTGTAGTTACTGCAATCCTGCACATCCCCCTTATTCTTAAATACCGGCACCAGTACACTTCTTCTCCACTCCTCAGACATCCTCTCACTTTCCAAGATTCCATTAAACAATCTGCCATCTCTCCTAAACACCTCCATGGTTCCATAGATATGTCATCTGGACCAATGGCCTTTCCATTCTTCATCCCCTTCATAGCTGTCCTTACTTCCTCCTTGCTAATTTGTTGTACTTCCTGATTCACTATCTCCACTATCATCCAACCTTTTCTCTCTGTCGTTCTCTTCATTCATCAGCCTCTCAAAGTACTCTTTCCATCTGCTCAACACACTCTCCTCGCTTGTGAATACGTTTCCATCCTTATCCTTTATTATCCTAACCTGCTGCACATCTTTCCCAGCTTGCTCCCTCTGTCTAGCCAATCGGTACAGGTCCTTTTCTCCCTCTTTAGTGTCCAACCTCTCATATAACTCATCATAAGCTTTTTCTTTAGCCTTCACCACCTCTCTTTTCACCTTGCGCCTTATCTCCTTGTACTCTTGTCTACTTTTTGCATCACTCTGACTATCCCAGTTCTTCTTTGCCATCCTTTTCCTCTGTATACTCTCCTGTATTTCCTCATTCTACCACCAGCTTTCCTTTTCCTCCTTCCTCTTTCCAGATGTCACGCCAAGCACCCTTCTTGCTGTCACCCTTACTACATCTGCTGTTGTTTCCCAGCTGTCTGGTAACTCTTCACTGTCACCCAGTGCTTGTCTCACCTCTTCCCTAAACTCAACCCTTGCAGTCTTCCTTTTTCACTCTCTTCTTCTTCTTGATCTCCAACGTCATCCTATAGACCACCATCCTATGCTGCTTAACTACACTTTCTCCTGCCACCAGTTTGCAGTCTTCAATCTCCTTCAGATCAACTCTTCTGCATAAGATGTAATTTACCTGTGTGCATCTTCCTCCACTCTTGTACGTAACCCTATGTTCCTCCCTCTTCTTTACATACGTATTCACCACAGCCATGTCCATCCTTTTGGCAAAATCCACTATCCTCTGACCTTCTTCATTCCTCTCCTTGACACTATACCTACCCATCACCTCCTTGTCTCCTCTGTTCTTCACCAACATGCCCATTGAAATATGCTCCAATCACCACTTTCTGTCCCTTGGGTACACTGTTCATCACTTCATCCAACTCACTCCAAAAATTGTCTTTCTCATCCATTGCACACCCAACCTGCGGTGTATATGCACTAACAACATTCATCATCACAATTTCCAGCTTCATAATCATTACTCTGCCTGACACTCTTTTCACCTCCAAAACACTCTTGACATACTGTTCCTTCAGAATAAGTCCTACCCCATTTCTCCTTCCATCCACACCATGATAGAACAATTTGAATCCATCTCCGATCCACCTGGCCTTACTCCCCTTCCATTTAGTCTCTTGCATGCACAATATATCAACCTTCCTTCTCTCCATCATATCTGCTAACTCTCTCCCCTTACCAGTCATACTGCCAACATTCAAAGTTCCTACCCTCAGTTCCACTCTCTTTACTTTCCTCCTCTCCTTCTGCCTCCAGACATGTCTCCCCTCTCTTCTTCTCCTCCTTCTTCTTCAGCCAACAGTAGCCCAATTTCCACCAGCACCCTGTTGGCTAAAAGTACTGGTGGCGGTCATTCTTAACCTGGGACTCGACCGATCCGGTATGGAAATTTGTATTGTTGTCCGTAGTACTAGGGTGTTGTACCGTGTTAGCCATTATGAATGTAGAGAAAAGCCAAGCAAAATGACACCTTTTATTGGCTAACTAAAAAGATTACAATATGCAAGTTTTCAAGGCAACTCAGGCCCCTTCTTCAGGCAAGATGTAATGATTACATCTTGCCTGAAGAAGGGGCCTGAGTTGCCTCGAAAGCTTGCATATTGTTGTCCGCATATTGACGTAACTCTCCCCATTTATCTGGGCTTGGGACCGGCACGAAGAAACACACTGGTTTGTGCATCCCCTGTGGCTGGGTTAACAGAGTTGCCTGCTAGTGGAGGAAAAACACAGTCAAAAATCTTGACTAGATAACCAAAGGGCTGTGTGGCACCTGGCTGGGGTTCCTACCCGGCTGGGACGCCCGGGGAGACAGGAGGAGGGCTCATGCCTCCTCCAGACCACGAGGGGGCGACCGCCCTGGTTGTATTGGGGGCCACAGGTACAGGGCTTAGAAGCTCAACCCTGTAGGGGCCCGTGGCCACCACCAGGGGGCGTCCCCGTGCCTGATGGACCCTGGAAGAAGAGAGGGAACACCCGGAGTGCTTCTGGGGAGACAGCCGGCACTTCCGCCACACTGGGGCGTGTCGGGTGGAAGATTGCCGGTGCACACCTGGAGCACATCCGGGTATGAATAAAAGGGGCCGCCTCCCTTCATTCGAGGCTGGAGTCAGGTGGAAGAGGACGAGGTCTTAGAGGAGAGACAGGAGGTGGCCTGAAGAGAGTGAGGCATTGTGGTATTGGCCTGGACTTTGGGGAAGTCTGTGGGTTGTGTGGCACTTCTGTAAATAGTGATTGTATAATAAATGTGTGTTGGGTGACAAAACGATGTCTGCCTGTCTGTGTCCGGGCTGTTCCCCACAGCTGTGAAAAAATCTATTAAAATAAAAGGTTTATTTTTCAAAAGGCTCTGCAATATGCAAAGCTCCACAGAGCACAACAAATTGTTTGCATAGGCAAAGCAATCCACTCTGAACAAATACCAAAACAAATGTCAAAAATTGTGGTTGTTAAACAGAGCAGAAGGTCAAAAAAATCCAAAGAAGAGGTCAAAAAGCAGAGCAGTGGTTCAAAAATCCACAAAAATCAAAAAACAATAACAAAGTCACAGATACTCACAAAACTCCCCACTCCCTAGTACATTCGAATGGACCGTGAGGAACAATGGAACATCCGCCCATAAATAGGGTAGAAGGTTGTTCCCTGTGGTGATTGACAGGTGGCTCTGCCATTTGGGGTGCCACCTACAAAGCACATCAGACATAACAAAGGTCATTCCCCTTTACCAACCCACACATAGAAAAACGTATATGATAAATAAAATAAACATTAATACTAACAAAACAAACAAGAGACCAATATTTGAACACCAGCCAGGGGGAAAATGCTGGCTGTACCATGATAATTGAATGGTGAGAAAAACCTACAAACTCAAAAGACTACATTTGAGCTGGCAGGTAGAAGACATGCTTTTGGCTTGGGTGCTAATGTGTAATATTACTTACTCCATGTCTAGCTGACAGCCTTCCACAGCGAGAACCTTTGTCAAGCTGCCAGAAAATTGGGCAAGAAAACAGACAGACTCTATTTTGCAATTTGTAGCATTTAAATTTTTGCAGCAGTACTACATTGAAAAGAGCAGTACAGCAAAAATTCTAAGCATTCTTGCATATGGTGGATCTTTTGCTTGCTTTTGTTATCAATATTTTTTAATTTTTTTTCTTATTATGCATGCCTGTGAATCCCATGTAGTTGACTGTTTAGGTAGTGACAGCATTGTGATATCTGCAGAAAATACAAACAAAGTCAATGGCTTTAAATGTGGCATGGTAGTTTTTGACACAAATGTAACTGGAGTAACAAACTGGCAATGGTTTTCAGGCATAATAGTGTCTTAGATATATTGAAAATCGGCTGTCACTCCTGTAAATAAAAAAAACTGCCGCCAATTAAAGTCCTTTGGTTGGAAAATGCATCGCTAAAACGGCAAGCGAAGGCTGATATCTTGTTGCAGAGTAACAGAAGAGCAGATTACAGCCATTCGCCTAACATCTTATTTAGTTTTAGTACCAAAAGGGAAACATCACAAAGCACAGCTTGTCATACTTTGCATTGGAGGATCATGATAAATAAGCAAGACAAGCTCTGCTCCTGTCAGCAACAAAACAAGAAATAGCCAGTGAAGTGGGTGAAGAAGCACAAGCACTGGAGACTTAGAAAAGCATTAATTGCTCTGATGAGTATTGGGGTCATGCTGGTGTGAGGGTCAGGATGTGCCAACATCTCACATCTGGTGCTGGGGCTGTAATGGTGTTGGCCGTGTAATACAGTTGTGTTGAATCTTTTTATATGATGTCACAAACTCGACAAAGAGCCATAACAAGGTTTGGGGAAGCCACCCGTATATTATTTCCTGGCTGCGAAATTGAAACAAGTAATAGCACTGATGTGCAAAAATCGGAGTCCAAAACAGAACTGAGGGTATAGGGGAAAGGTGGAGGCTTTTAAAAGACAGTATAGGAAGTGACGTCAAAAGGGCCGGGACCAGAAGGGTCTTCATCCATAGGTTCGGACCCGAAAGTAACATCAACAGGGCCAGGCAGAATTTTCCATGAATGGTCTGCAGAAAAGCGAGAAAAAGAATCAGTGCATTCTGCCACATCCCAGTCTGGCTCGGAATTGCCCTCATTCAAGCCCTTTGGCTGCCTCCCATTCATATGTGTGTGACAATGAGTATATGAGAACAACAACTGATATGTGATTAGTATTGCTAAACAAGTATATGGCATTCCAGTCTTCAAAGCTAAGAAAAACTGCCAAATTTATCTTAGTATATGACAGTGAAAACCGGTTCAGTGGCCCAAACAATCAAACATTCATAGGATAATAAGGAGCAAACTATTTGGAGTATATGGCTAAAAATATGAGTCACTTTGGATTTGACCTGGTCTTCTATCTCTACTGCACTTTTAACATCCTTTGGAGACCATGCTGCGTGGAGTTGAGGCTATTCTAAGTCCAGTCCTTTGAGGTAGATGTACCTAAATGTAGCTTTTTTATGTATATGTATACACAGTATACTTTTAACATTGTTATATTTTGAGTATACAATGTGTATCCCTGAATTGTTATGTACTCTAATGTTATCTATTATCAGAAATTTTATATTGAAATGTTCAATGAGATAAGTGGAGCAAGTGAGACACTGATGGAAATGGAAAGAAATAAAAATAAAGAACCGATCACAACTTGATATCAGAACCTCTATCATTTAGTAACTATTTCCATTGTTTTAAATTCTATTTAATTACTGACTATATGAAGAAAATATAGCATTCTCAAATGTGATAATAATAAATACTGTTATCTGCATTGCCAGCAGTGTTTGGCTTCTTGTAATATAAAGAGACTTGCAGTGATAAAATACTACTTCTGTAAGACAGCTACATTTACAGACTTTGGCTAAGATTAAAACATACTAAAATCATTTTTTCTTCAATGAAGAATTTTCTGTACCCTGCTAAGACACTAATCATTGCTGACATCATTGTAGCTTTCCGTCAAAAGGAATTCAAGCAAGTAACATAAAATACTATGAGAATGCAGGCTATATTAATAAAATATTTTAGCAATACTTTACCAACAAAAACAGAAGGGCCGTGATCTCTTGCTTGTATTTTAAACTTTGGCAAATTACAACATCTAAAGATTTCTGTAATTGGAACATTGAAAAGTTAAGAGATTTGTGCATTAAATCAATGAGACGAAACAAACAGCCAACACCTTAGCTGCCCCTTGTTTTTTCAGTAACAGTACAGTAAATGAAGTAAATTAGTGATGTGACAGAGTGGATATACTTTATCAAAAACAACATAAGAAGAATTTCAAATATGAAGGAAGTCAGACATACTTCTTTGGTTAGCTTATAGCAAACTTTTCTCAAAACATAATATTGTAAAGAATCACATAGCAGGTACATATTTAGATACATACAATATTTTCATGAACAATTTCCAGCTTTTGTTTAATTTTATTTTGAAAATGATGAACATTACAATATCATACTACTCATTCAAACAAATAATAAAAAACATACAACAAATTAAATTGAAAATCAATCTGGAAAAAATAAAATAAAAGTGAAAAAGAAGAAAAATTTGGATGTGATCATCAATAGGCTTTACGCTCTAGGAACCAAGTTACCCAAACTATTTTATAACATTTCAGTAATTATTTACTTATTTACCGCTCTGATTCTGATCATAAAATAGGCTATTACGATAGCACCTGATGAGGAGATTCAAAATTAATTGCAAAATAACAGTATTTAAGGGCTCATCTAAAGAGCCTCTTTCTCTTGCATGATTTGGCTCAGAAACTAATCAGCACATCGTCATCTCATAACAATCTTAAGTTTGGAGTTTGGTATTTTTCTGTCTAACCGTTTTAGCTCTAGAACATCCTCAAGAAACTGTGACACACAGACACACACCCATCATCAAGATATCAATGTTTTCAGTATCAGGGTACCCTAAAATGTCGAGATCCATTGAAAACTGGAGGTCAAAATCTTTGACGAATCTAAAGCTTTGCTCCTCCCCCAAAAAAAACCATCTAACTTTTAAAATATAATAGAACAATTACTAGCATAAGATATCAACAAATATATATAAATATCAACATTAATATATTCAGATTGCCCCTCTGTGAATCAACATCTTATCATGGTGGAGTGTTTTGTGTATCACAATGATCCTAGGAGCTATGTTGTCTGGGGCAACTGCCTATGGTAGGGTCACCCAAGGCAAATTGGTCTTAGGTGAGGAACCAGATTAAGTGTGGCTCATATTGACTTCTATGGATAATCAAAGCAAGACTCCCTTATCTCAACCAGAAACTAGAGCTCTTGCTTAGAGCCAGGCCTGGTGGGGAGAGCTGTCTGTGAGTGCCTAGTGGTCAGGCCTTTACCCATGGAACCCAGCTGAGCACAGCACAAAGCAACAAATACAGTATGATCCATCTTCCTGTGGGCCCACCATCTGTAGGAGCAGCCATAAGTGTCTTGTGCATTTTGGATTAGACTGCTGCTTCTGCACCTGGATCTAGATAAGTGTCTAAAAATGGATGGATGGATGGATGGATGGGTGGATAGATTAGGAGTGATTGTGACACCAAGGCTGCCTGAAGAGTATGTAAAGATTTTTGCCCAAAAAATGTTAACTTAGTGTATTCTCAGTTGTCAGCTCTTTTGAACTATTCCTCCCAAACTCACCTGTTATATTGAGCCACAGGTAATACATTAATATTGCTATTGCTTTTCATTAAAATGCTTTTCTACAAAGTTTTCATGACAGTAAAACATCATTCCCCTGCTTGCAAAATTTGTGAACACTAGATACTTTAACTGATTAATAAAGAAGATATTGCTCTACAATTCTGAAAAAGCTTTACTCACTTGAGATACACAGTAAAAATAATAATTTACACAATGACAAATTTAGTAATCATCATTGTCTTTGACTACTGTGAAATATATTAGTATATAATATATAGTATATAATATACTACTGTGAAATTATATTCTGCCAGTAACGGCGCACTGCACAATAATGTGCAGTGAATACACTTGACTTGAGCATTCAAGTTTTCATACTCTTTCTCTGTAAGTTTAGCATTCGTTTGCTCAGAGGTTGATGTGCTTGCTGCTTCCTGAGCAGCTCTTCTTTTGTCCGCCGTAGTTGCCCGCTACTTCTATTCTTTCGTCAGCATCTTTTCATGTTAAAACTGATTAAGACAGTTTTTTTATTGCAATTACTTAGTACATTTTCTTTAATTTTTCACTTAAGCTGGCACACAAGTCTTCAAACTGCCTCAAGAATGATTTAAGATATGAAGAGGTAGGAGAAGTGATGGCGAAGGTGGTAGGGATGAGAACTGCACGCATACACATGTGCTGCATGGCCGCTCTGCTACCTGCTGCCGAGAGTTGATTTTACAATGAAATAAAATAAAAATAAAAAGAGTAATAATTCCAAAACTCTTCGCTTTTAATATAAAGCTGTAGTGCAGAGTTTCAGCATAGTATATGTGTACCAAACTTCAGGCTACAGGTTATTTGATTTTTGACCTTCACCTTCCTGGGTTGACCTTTGACCTTGGAGGGCAATCATCACCCCAAAAGTGGATAGTAGACATCACGTAGTATATGTGTACCAATTTCAGGTCAATAGGTCAAATGGTTTGCCAACTACAGGTGATTTAAAATCCTGGACAGACAAATGGACAGCCATGGTAGCATACAGTATTATATGAGAAGATTGTATTGCTTACTTTGCTAAATGATGCAATAGAGTGCCACATCAAGGTCACAGTTGCAGCAATAAAAATAACAAGGCTCTGAGAAGAAAATGAAGCCTCTCTGAAATTACATATATTGTTGTTCCAGTACAATAAATGAAGGGTCAAAGAATGGTTAAAACTAGGCTCGGAGAGTACCCAATAAGTAGTTTCTTGAAGGGCACTGAGACAAAGGAATGGCACTGGAGATATCCACCTCAATAAAAGGACAAGTGTCTATGGGTGTGTGTTAGTGTCCATCTGGTTGCTCTGTCTCTGTTATATGCCATTTTGTATGAGATTCATAAAAGCAATGCCAATGTTTGTCATACACAATCTGTTGGAATGAAAAATCAATGCGTTTTATTACTGCTTGCTTTGCAAAATACATTCCAATTGTTGTTGCACTACAAACATTAATGCTGAATGCACTGAGGTTTATGTTGATTATTTAGATCTCACCCCATTTTAGACAGGTAGCACAGCTCGTCCCTATATAATATAATATTATATAAAAAAATCCTGAGATGAGATGAAACTTTTTACAAGAGATTTTTTCAAGTCCCACTAGATGAGATTTTTTCAACTCACGCCCTCCTCTCAACCATATTCAAACATGCACAAGGTCCTCTCACCTCTCATTCTTGTGAATGCTTTTGACAGACACAGTTCCTGTTCTCTCAGCTCTTATAAATTTTTATGTTGTCCTCAATTTAAGTTCCCAATTTAAGAAGATGTATTATGTCCAAATCTTATTGATGAATTTCATCCCAAAGGGATATCAACAGAAGAAATGAGTACACAGGCAATCCTAGCACCAAAAAACAATGAAGTCAAATGAATTAACGCGAAAATTGTCAATTGGCTACATGGCAAACTGGTTAAATGCATATCAATAGACTATGCTAAAACAGTTTGTGGTCATTGTGCGGAACATGAAAACATCAGCTTACAACATCCTGAAGAATAACTACAACCGTTAACAGCGTCTAGTCTTCCACCACCAAAATTATTGTTGAATAGGGCTCTTCAAGGTTGTCAGACTTTTTAAATGTTGCAGTATGTGATGTTCAGGTTGGTAAGGACACCTGGGGCTAGCAAGACAGTTCAGGAGTTTTCATAGGGCATTCTTGACCTGGCATATGTTTACAGCATGATGTTTAAATATTCATTTTGATCAAAGGTCCAATGAACTTGGAGTTAGTAGAAGAGCACAAATAGGGTTAAACTGACAGATGTAATGAAAGTTAAAGGGTTGATAAGGTATGAAAATAAAAAGGAGTGCTTGTGTGGTATTGTGTTGAAAGTAGGCCCAGCCACACCAATGTGATTGACGGGGGATATAAACAAGATGTATAATACAGGGTACTGGGCATTCCAGGATACTCTAATTAACCCTTCAGACTCACTGAATAGCACAGAATCACAGATCTTTATAAATAAATTTTAAAAACATGTTACGGTGTTATAAATGACTCACTGCCCATTAGATAGATAGATAGATAGATAGATAGATAGATAGATAGATAGATAGATAGATAGATAGATAGATAGATAGATAGATAGATAGATAGATAGATAGATAGATAGATAGATAGATAGATAGATAGATAGATAGATAGATAGATAGATAGATAGATAGATAGATGGAGCAGAACAGTGACAGCAGTCTGTCGCTGAAGCTGCTCCTCTGTCTGGAGATGACACTGTTTAGTGGATGCAATGGATCCTCCATAATTGATAGGAGCCTGCTGAGCGCCCGTCGCTCTGCCACGGATGTCAAACTGTCCTGCTCCATGCCTACAATAGAGCCTGCCTTCCTCACCAATTTGTCCAGGTGTGAGGCGTCCTTCTTCTTTATGCTGCCTCCCCAGCACACCACTGCGTAGAAGAGGGCACTCGCCACAACCATCTAATAGAACATCTGCAGCTTCTTATTGCAGATGTTGAAGGACGCTAGTCTTCTAAGGAATTATAGCCGGCTCTGTCCTCTCTTGCACAGAGAATTGGTATTGGCAGTCCACTCCAATTTATCATCCAGCTGCACTCCCAGGTATTTATAGGTCTGTACCCTCTGCATACAGTCACCTCTGATGATCACAGGGTCCAGGAGGGGCCTGGGCCACCTAAAATCCATCACCAGCTCCTTGGTTTTCCTGGTGTTCAGGTGTAGGTGGTTTGAGTTGCACCATTTAACAAAGTCCTTGATGAAGTTCCTATACTCCTCCTCCTGCCTACTCCTGATGCAGCCCACGATAGCAGTGTCGTCAGCGAACTTTTGCACGTGGCAGGACTCCGAGTTGTATTGGAAGTCCGATGTATATAGGCTGAACAGGACTGGAGAAAGTACAGTCCCCTGCGGTGCTCCTGTGTTGCTGACCACAATGTCAGACCTGCAGTTCCCGAGACACACATACTGAGGTCTGTTTGTAAGATAGTGCACAATCCATGCCACTAGGTATGAATCTACTCCCATCTCTGTCAGCTTGTCCCTAAGGAGCAGAGGTTGGATGGTGTTGAAGGCGCCAGAGAAGTCTAGAAACATAATTCTTACAGCACCACTGCCTCTGTCCAAGTGGGAGAGTGATCGGTGTAGCATATAGATGATGGCATCCTCCGTTCCCACCTTCTCCTGGTATGCGAACTGCAGAGGGTCGAGGGTGTGGCGTACCTGTGGCCTCAGGTGGTGAAGCAGCAGCCGCTCCATGGTTTTCATCACATGTGACGTCAGAGCGACAGGCCGGAAGTCGTTCAGCTCATTAGGACGTGATACCTTTGGTACTGGGGTGATACAAGATGTTTTCCAAAGCCTCGGGACTCTCCGCTGTTCCAGGCTCAGGTTGAAGATGCACTGTAGAGGACTCCCCACCTCCAGCGCACAGACCTTCAGCAGTCGTGGTGATACTCCATCTGGACCTGCTGCTTTGCTGGCACGAAGTCTCCTCAGCACTTTGCTCACCTGTGCTGCTGTAATTGTGGTTGGGGATGTCTCTCCTATGCTGGTATCAGCAGAAGGATGGGTGGAGGGTGTAGTACTCCAAGGTGAGAGTGGGTTAGGGTGGTCAAACCTGTTAAAGAAGTTGTTCATTTGGTTTGCTCTCTTCACGTCTCTCTCGATGGTGGCACCCCGCTTTGAGCTGCAGCCAGTGATGATCTTCATCTCATCCCACACTTCCTTCATGCTGTTATTCTGCAACTTCTGCTCCAGCTTTCTCCTGTACTGCTCCTTCGCCGCCCTGAGCTGGACTCTGAGTTCCTTCTGCACGCGCTTGAGCACATGCTGATCACCGCCTTTAAAAGCCCTTTTCTTCTGGTTCAAAAGGCCCTTGATGTCACTTGTAATCCATGGCTTGTTGTTAGCATAGCAGCGTACTGTTCTTACTGGAACTACAATGTCCATACAGAAGTTGATGTAGTCAGTAGTGCAGTCAACAACCTCCTCAATGTTCTCACTATGTGATCCCTGCAGGATATACCAGTCCGTAGTTCCAAAGCAGTCTCTCAGAGCCTGCTCTGCTTCAGGGGACCACTTCCTGAATGAGCGTGTGGTTGCAGGTAGCTCCCTCACTCTTGGTTTGTAGTGAGGCTGAAGCAGAACCAGGTTATGATCTGCTTTCCCAAGCGCAGGCAGCGGGGTGGTGCTGTATGCGTCTTTAATGTTTGCATACAGTGAGTCAATAGTCTTATTTCCCCGGGTGTTACAGTCCACATACTGGGAGAAGGCAGGTAATGTTTTGTCCAGCGTCACATGGTTAAAATCTCCAGCGATTAGCACAAGCGCCTCAGGGTGCTGCGTTTGTAACTTAGCAACAGCAGAATGGATGATTATTGCATTCTTGTGGCACCCTGCCCGGGATTGGTTCCTGCCTTGTGCCCTGTGTTGGCTGGGATTGGCTCCAGCAGACCCCCGTGACCCTGTGTTCGGATTCAGCGGGTTGGAAAATGGATGGATGGATTGCATTCTTGAAAAAATATGATCAAATACACCTTCAACAGAAGGAAATTGTTAGGACGTATCCTTTAATTTTAAGCTGCGTTACCTTAGAAATTGTGTGCTGCCGTCTTCTGTGCAATTAATCAACAGTAGGCACTGGTCTGTGGTAGGTTGGCACTGCACTGCCATGCAATTAACTTGATCCACATAATAAAGTAACTATTTTAACAGGTGATGTTTTGTTTACCTTAATTCCAATCTGAAATGAAGAAAAGAACACAAAGTTCTCTGATGGTAAATTTTGGATTTATTTTAAAAGATAAATAAAAAAACAATCAAAATGCACCAAACAAAGATATTTTAATTGATAGGTTGTCTGCTGATGAAGCTAGCATCAGCACTATTGTGGCTGAGTTGGCAGCTTCTGCTTTCCTGTAGAGAAGTGCATATTTTTTTCTTTAACAAGGTAGTATTTTAAGTTGGTGATAAACTATGGCTACGATATGCATAGCTTAACTGGTAGCATTCTATACAGCTAATTCATTGTACAGACAGACAGACAGACAGACAGACAGACAGACAGACAGACAGACAGACAGACAGACAGACAGACAGATAGATAGATAGATAGATAGATAGATAGATAGATAGATAGATAGATAGATAGATAGATAGATAGATAGATAGATAGATAGATTATTAATCCCAAGGGGAAATTCCACAGTATCAGAGTAAGATTTCATCCAGCGCTAATGGGATCCCCTGTTTACTATGGAGTATTCAACAAACTGGTTATAAGGTTTGTAGTTTTGTTTATTCATTTGGATACTTTTTATTACTCCTTTTAGCCACCCTTTCTTATGTCTCTTTGTTTATAAAATATATACGTATCTTTTTGTGTTTAGCTGAGAAATAAAAGAAGAAACTATTCTTAATACTGATCATGCTTAATGAAAATTTGAAGAAATAAATAATAATGTGCACAATTACTGTAAAGCACTACATCCCCAAAAGGTATAATCGGTTTGCCATCATGCAATTTTGCAGAATAGGTTGAAGGAAACTTTTTCATTTGGCATAATTTCTGTAATTTAATGCCTGATGTTTGAAATCTGGTTATTGCCTGACATTTGCAGGGTGGTATATTAACACAGGGTATATCAAAATGGTGTTGATGCCTTTTATGTGGAGTTTTCTTGCTGATTTTCTTTGGGGACACTGGTTTCTTCTCACAGTTCAAAGTCATCTATGTGTAGTTCATTGGTAAAAAAAACCTGGATTGGTGAAAGCAAGCATAGATGTGCATCTGTGAGTACTGTTCTTTGTATCTTACTGGCTTTAAGTGCTTGACTTTTCCCTGTCTCGCTTCCAATGCTGTTGGGATAGGATCCATCTCTAAGCAGGTAATGAAAACTAATGGATGGCCAAATGAGAATTATTTTTGCCTAAACAAATGATCTTGTTTTTTAACCTAAAACCTGAAACCAATGCATGAGTCATCTTGGAAAATATTACAGTGTTGTAGTCTTAATTATTATTATGTAAATTGAAACCAATTTGCATTGGAATGCAGTCAAGTCAGATGTCTGAGACACATTGAGCATTCATTTATGCAAAGGCAAATCTTAAAATATTATAATTCACAGCAAAACTAAAAAAAGGTATAGAGTAAAAATTGAATCAATGAAGATGTGCCCGTCTAGTTCTTATTATACCATATCAACAAATGTATGTGGAAAGCTCACAATACAGTGAAAATTTACATCATGAATTTGTTTAGTCAAAAATTTTTGAATTCCTGTACCTTTAGATATAGGTGTGTTCTCTGGGAGACCAGTCATAATATTCATTTATTAGACACAAATAAACAATTCAGGTTGACAATTAATGTATTGAATAGATCACATTAATGGAACAATGCTAACTATATCACTAACAAAAGCTTATTAATCATAGAGATACAATCCATCCATCCATCCATTTTCCAACCCGCTGAATCCGAACACAGGGTCACGGGGGTCTGCTGGAGCCAATCCCAGCCAACACAGGGCACAAGGCAGGAAACAATCCTGGGCAGGGTGCCAACCCACCGCAGGACACACACAAACACACCCACACACCAAGCACACACTAGGGCCAATTTAGAATCGCCAATCCACCTAACCTGCATGTCTTTGGACTGTGGGAGGAAACCCACGCAGACACGGGGAGAACATGCAAACTCCACGCAGGGAGGACCCGGGAAGCGAACCCAGGTCCCCAGATCACCCAACTGCGAGGCAGCAGTGCTACCCACTGCGCCACCGTGCCGCCCTAGAGATACAATCCTTTTCTTAAATTAGATGCCATTGTATAAAGTTACTACTATGTGCCTTTATGAAAGATATATTGTGAGCACACTGCCTTTCGACTAACCACATCATATTCATGCAAGGAGTAAAGTAATGTGTTCAATAATGATTAAAGTTCAATGCATAAATAATTTGGTGTGCATAGAATAATTATTGGTTTCTACCTGTCAATCCACAACTGTCACTGGGTGCTTATGACCATATGCTTAGTTATTAAAAAGAATTCTAAACATATTTGTGCAACTTTATTTAGACCGTATCAAAATTAGTTCACAGAACACATGATAATGGAGCTAGCAAACAGATTTTGTCCCAGTGTTCAATTATTCAGGTCATGCACACAAGGCAACTTGTTTACATCTCTTGTGGCAATAATGTATTTTTCTCCCCCACTGGAATAAATTTGTTGCTCTGGAATTTGTTTCATTGGAAAATCTGAATGCTACTGTTATTGTGTGTTTTAACAACAGCATTTAACTGATTGCTCTAAGCTTTTCTCTCTTTTTATTCTCTCTCTGTCTCTCTGAATTCAACCAAAGGAACAGAGATGAGGTGAAAAATTAAAGAGGCTCGTTATTTGGCATGTCAAAATAAAAATAAGACTGATTAGTCTGCTGGTACATTTACTATAAAGCAAAAACAAAACAAACTGGGAAAAAGAGAGGCTGCCTGAGAACAAAGAATGGTGCAAAGTCTAGGGGAGGATATGAAATGGCAGCCAAAAAACAAACTCTTCATGCGAAAAAAAAAAATCTAGGTCTGTGAAAAAGACCTAGGTGGCAATACTGTCAAATAATGCCATTTGCTATTTGCCATTCATTTGAATATGACACCTCAGCATTTCTCTGAATGTTGGCTCACCTGATGTAGTAAAGTAGTAATTCCCACCTCTGATTAGTACATAACTATGTGGAAGTGACTTAACCTCACTGTGCTCCAACTATAAACAATTATAATCTCTCTCTCTTTGCATCCTATACTTTTATGGGCTGTTGAGGCCAACATTAGGAACCCTCTTTCTTACCCACACTCCTTTCCTAAGTGAGCCATATAACCTGCTTGTTGAATGCCCAAGCCATTCCATTCCTTAATATAATCCAGCCATCCTCCTCTCTGTCTTCCACTTTTTCTCATTCATTACACCCTACTAAGCATCAGTCTTTATCACCCTGTCATCTCCAATTCTGCATATATACTATAACAACCACAGTTTCCTTGCTTTAATCATGTCAACAACCCTTATTATTCTGTTCCAACCTTCACAAATCTTTTGGTTGAAACAACAAACAATTGGTATGGTTGGTAGTATTGTTGTTTTTGATGTAAATGCACTAAGGAGCAATAAATAAATAAAAATAAATAAATAAAATTTAGGAGCACACAAAAATAAAATACACTGAATATACAAGTACACAGTACAAAGTCCAGTCCAGAATGAAAATGTATATATTAGAAGTATACCCCTATGTAATGAGAACACACCACATATTTCACTCTTATTTATCATAGTATGACTGAGTGGCAGGGTGTTGTATGTCAGTCAGACATACCATAAAAGTAAGAATTTCACTGTACTCTGTAAATCTGAGAAAACTACTACTATGACCATTAGCCGTAAAGCCTTGGAATGGAATATCCTATAGGATGTCATATTATAAAATAAAGGTTTTAAGGTGTTAAGAACTTCTTGGCATTGGCTTCATTATAAACAATTTATATTCTCAAATGAACCCAAGTACATAAAATTTAATGCAAAAATAACTTTTTCTTACTAGAACATGACAAATCCATTTAGTCCATCAAGCTGGTTTCTTTAGCTAATAGCTAAGTGGTCACAAAGGCCTTTGCCCATTGCTTATGCAGACAATTCTTCATATACAACAGAATCAGATCCATTGCTAAATCACACTCTTTTTGAAATTATTTGCGATGCCATATTTGATCACATGCTGTACATGCAGATGACATTCATCTGATCTATATGAGCAATAATCACATTATTGCATAGAAAAGTAACAAGCTGACGGTCGGCGCAGTGGAATTGGATGTTGTGTTGTGGACAACCCAGGTAATTGCACTTGCCAAACTATCCTAATCATAACACTTTTTAGGAAAATAGTCAAATTAATTTGTGAGTGAACTCATCAGAAAAGTATGAATATTTGTCCTTTACACATATATTTTTCTCAGCCTTTGAAAGACATTCCTAAAATTAAATTATCATTGCTCCCATTTTTTACTAGAGTTTAGCCAGCATTATTTATTTTTCAGTTGTAATCCAGAAAAGCATCCCTTATCTTTATAGAGTTAAACATACAAGTATATTCAGATATATTATATCTGAAGCGATTGCACTCTAAATATTTTCCCTTAATGTTGCTCTGTTATGGAGCCAGAACATTTACTCTTAAATTGTTGATAACATTTTGAAACTTTGTTTATGTAGCTCTTCTTCTTATCATAAACTTAAATAACCCAAAATACTTCTGCCTAGCAAGTGAGAAAAACATACAATTACAAAGTTCTAAGATTATTTTACAAGGATTTTTCTCCAAATTATGAAATATCTAATTTACTAAGTTGTAAATTTCTGGAGCAGCATCCACAATAGATTCTGGCAGTATGAATATAATAAATGCTGGCAATAGCATGGCAACTTACCCTGCCAGTGCAACAACAATGCAACAAAGATAGGGTGCTATTGTATTTATCCTTACGCTTAGATTAACATTAAACATGTTCAAAATAAATGAATTTGTTGAATACCTAAATGTAAGGGCAAGGTCAACATGAAAAAATAGCAAATAAAGCAGCATAAAGTGCCACAAAACATTTCTGAATTCTCTTGTCATTCTGCCAGTCAAGCTCTTGTCCAATGACAACATATGAACTTTCTTTAAAGCATAAAGGAAAGACATTGCTTAAAACACACTCTTTTAAAGCATAGTTTGCCTATGCCTATACCTTAGTGTTTAAACTTGCTATCTGACTGATGATTCTTTCTATGTCCTTTAATCCCTGCCACTCTGTTTCAATGTCTGACATGATCACTTGTCTCAAAGATTAGGTGGTCATGACACCTATAAGCCATAGCGTCTCCTCGAAGTAGCCTACCATTTGCATTGATATTTGTACTTTCTTCCAGTACGTCTTTGTCTCACTTTCTTTTCTACCCCTGCCCTGTCCACTGTTAACTGGTTGAAGCATTATAGTACATACACACAAAACAGGAATGCTTTTTTTTTGCAGTTCAAAGCAGGATACAGATGGTCCTCTTGTCCAACAGTACAAACTCCAACCACACAGAGCCAATGCAGTGACTACAGCTAGTCTGCACATTTCATTCTATGATTCAAATTTATCTCTTCTCTTTCCCTAGCAGGCCTTTGACATTGGGATCTTGACATGTTGAAGGAGTACGAGCGACACAAACAACCCTTAAGCTATATTTTCTTGAGCATTAATAGTCCTTACCAAGGCAAAATAAACTTAAAGGGAGGGAATCCAAGTCTGAATTTTCATATCCAACTTACAAAAACTAAGAACAAACTAGCCCAGTGCAGGGATAAAAAAAACCATCCTTGGATCCAGGACAGGAGGTAATGGTAACTAAACCCATGCCAGAGGACTCAGTTGAAAGAAGCTGTGTGGAGCTCAGAGGTAAAGGCAATGACTTGACAGCAGGCAAACTGAAAAAAAAACTATACTGTGTCATTTTGTGTAACAGATAATACATTTTTCCAAAGTATTTAAAAACAAATTAATATTCTAATCTAAGTTTTAGTGATCCAGTATTTTTACTTAAGTTAAATGAATCTTGATGCAGCTTTGGGAGAGTAAGTGTTTCTCAGTATATAAAATAATGTAGTGTGATAAATCCATTCACTATCAGAGCTGGTTGACACCACAACAGAGTCAGTATCAGTAAAGTAGATATAAAAGAGACAGTATGATGTGAAAACTGTTTTTTTTATATTACATAACATTCTCAGACCTGCTTAATCCAAATTTAGGTCACAGGGTTCTGGAGCCCATTAGATCAGCACTGAATGTAGGGCAGGAAACAACACTGGACAGGGAATCTATCGAATGCAGGGCCAACTCAAACACACTGGGCAATTTTGGAATCATCAGTTAACATAACCTGCAAATCCTTAAGGTAGTTATGGGATATGGGACACAGACAAACATGTACAGAATGTATAAAAGTTCACATAAATAATGATCTTGGGATTAAAATCCATGACACTGGATCTATGAAGCAGCAGCACTACTCACTGTATCATCCTATTTATTTATGTATTTAAAAGAATGTATCAGATATTTTTGATTTTACTGAGTAGGAGTCATTATGGTAAATAAGCATTTCCTGAGAGTTGTTTGGGTTAAAACCTGCATCAGAAGATCTTAGGTGAGTAACAGGTATTGTGAAGGTATAGTGCTGCATTTTAAAACTTTGCTGTGTAAGTAAAAGTAGGGTTTTGAAATTAATTCTGCATTTAATGGCGGCAAGTGTAATGTAGCCAATTAAGAGATGATGAGGTTGCAGGGAGTATTATTTGCCAGGGTTATATCTCCCGAACTGTGCATTTTGGCTTTACAAAAATGTATTACAAAATACTTTGTAATTGTACCATCTAAATACTTTGCAAATGTATTCTTGATGTTTACTGTGAAAGTTGCTACTAAAGAAAAGGTTTAGGTTTTTAAATTTAGAGCAACATTCTCATTATTAAGGCATTAATAAATTGCAATTATTAAGGGCAAATACATTTGTAGGTCATATCCAAAAAAATTTTGAAAGTTAATGAAGGGAGGTTATGAGCAAACTCTATATAAAATAAATAAGACAATATCAGGAGTATGCAGTATATTTACTGTACCCAAAACATAAAAATGACCAGTAAACAAAACTACTTTAGATAAGAGCAACCAACCAGATAAACAGAATAGATTTGCCATACTGTACTCAGTCCCTGAAGTGGGCCAATACGCACCATTAAGGAGTACTGGCCCTCCTCCAATTTTAGCAGTTTGCATACCAGCTGTGTTTGGTGTGTTCTGGCAATCTTTATGAGCATACCTCTCCCTTTTGTTGAATAAATCAGCCTTAAACATAGAATACTGGTACTTACTGTATATACTGTATACACACTTGTATGTGCAGATTTCAAGCAAAGGCTATACTGGATAGCTGATCTAAATGTATTTAATAAGTTCCATTGACATTATTAAAAACAATTTCTTTGAATGATAAAATGCACATAGTTGATAATAAACACCTGCTTTTGAATCAAGTGGGCTTTGGGATATATTGTCTGTGATGTTAATATGGGTTTCATTATATATTGGGATATTGTTGTATTGTGGACTGATTTTACAGAATGTTTGGCAAGGTTGATGTTAACATTTTATTTGGAATAAAAGTGATACAAAGCATAATTACAGAAAAAAAATGTAATGGAAATACTGCAAGATCAATGGACATTATGAAAGACAGGAAGGCATATATTTAGAAGATGTCCACCCTTTTGTAGAAGACAAATGCAGGTGTGAAAAAATTGAGAATTCTTCATTTTTTTACGGGTTTTATTGGAGAGTTATTCATTGAACAAGTTAATATTGTATACTTTCAAGCATTTTAGTTATTACTGTGAGGTGTGTTGTAATTTAGAGTGATTGGGGCATTATTTAGTGTTGTTTAAGAGGGAGCTGGAGGACTTGTAATAGTTGATAGAGCATATAATGTTTCTTTTCAAATTATTTTCAAGGTGGTAGAATGATTTCTAGAGACAGCTTTTTAAAATTTTTGTGCTTGTAAGAATTACTTATGAAGGCTTTGAAATAACTTCAGATTTTTTGTCCAGTGCCCTTTACTCAACGGTATGAGAAAACCCCCGACGTGATATACTGTTCAACTCATCTTGATGTCTAGTTTGTAAGATGTCAAGCTTTTTGGGCTCTCCCTAATTTTTGACCTTTGAGATCCAAAAAGCCCTCATTTTTAGGCTCATTTTAGACCATATTTTGTGCTGGAAATTACACCCCATAAAACACATGAGCTTGGGGTGTGTCAGTCGTGGTTTGGGACATCTTAGGTTACAGGGAAGGATTTGGATCTAAGACTGTCAATAACCCAGTTTCCTCTTGCCCTAGAATGAAGGAGCACAATATGGAGAAAACGTGATGTCCCTTACACCTGAGCTGAATAACTCTCCACTCTTCTGCTTCTGCCTCTCTATATAAAGGTCATCTGACCAACGGACCTCCATCAGACCAGACTACAACCACAAGAAGAGAGGACCTCTCTATCCTATTGAGACCAAACTTACACCATTCTGGTATTATTTCAAGAATCTTGTTTTCTTTGCCTTGTTTTCCTTTGCAATCAGCCCAGGACATTAAACAGGACACCCTGATGCCAGAACTCTTCTTCTGTTTGTCTTGTCTCCTTTTACAACCATTGTGATAAAGTATAGACCAATTGGTGTCTTTTTATCAAACATGATCAGAAGGACTTGAAATTGTAAAAGCCATATCAACAAACCCAATTGGCCAATGTTATTCCTTTTCACAAAACAGAACCAATGGGGATTGCAAATATAGGCATGCAGAGTATCATTTTAGACTACTTTGAGATTGCTTATCTAGATATTTTTTTGATATTTCTTTACCAGTGGTTCTAGCCCCCTAGGAGCCACTCCCAAAAGGTTACAAGTGACAAATTTCAAACATAAGAATGTGGGGTTTCATTACAGGCTATTTCAAGGTCAAGGATTACGAATATTATATTATCTTTGATCTTTTACTAGGAATCTGACACTCTAACACTCTATGGCATTCTATCACAGGATGAAAAATTACAAATTTCTATTATTTCAAAAATATTAAGACTTTAAACATTTAAATTTAAGCACACATTTTCATATTTCATATATCAGACACAACTATGTTGTGAGTATGTGAATTTCCCCTTGGGGATTGATAAAGTATCTATCTATCTATCTATCTATCTATCTATCTATCTATCTATTCTTGTTGATTATGTACAGTACTTCTACCACATAAAGTTAATTATTACATTTCTTATGAACATCCCAAATTTTTGCAGCTTACAGTATTTCAAACTTTTTATTTTTCTTAGACATACAGAAAAAGATTTGGATGTTTAGTACAATTTTTTTATATAGTAATTGGCAGTAGTGATTCATGTTTGTGACTCAATGCAGTATTTCATTTTTCATTGGAAGAAAAATGAGTTTTCCAGCTCCTTAGTACAACTCTTTTCAAAAAGTGAAGACAACATCAATTCACCTGAAATTCTTGCTTAATCGAATTTTGGCTGAGTCATGGAGAAGTGGAGCCAATTAAGGCAGCTTTGGCTGTGAGGCAGAAACCAACTCTGGGCATGGTGCCAGTCTACCATTGCCAGGGTAATTTAGAGTTACAGCTCATTCTCAAAGATGAATCTTTGGGGTGTGTAAAGGAAACTGAATTATGCAGGAGAAAAGCATACTCTGGGATGTTAAGGACATGATAACTCCACACAGTGATGGATCAGAACCTGAACCCAGTTATCTGTAGCTGTTAAACAGCAGTACTAGGCAATGTTACACTATACTAACTGACTACGGTAAAATGACATTTAAAGCCCATGGAAATCAGGGATATGCTATACCAATCAGGTAAATAATTAACCAATTTCCAAAATACTGAAAATAACACAAAACATAAAATCCGTATAAAATGATTAAAACATTGTAGAGGTGGGAATATTCTTAGAATAAAAAATATGATACAGTATATGGAAAATCATAAACAGAGAACATCCCTCGTAGAGATACAAGTATAAAGTTAAACCACTGTATTCGCGCTTCTTCTCAGGGTGAAAAGGGGGAGTTTTAATTGGCATTCCATAGAAACACAAAAACGTGTTTCTAGACAATCTTTGGTTTACCGATGTTCAGATCTACTGAACAGTCCACTGGCAGCCCAGGAAAGACGCAGGAGGGCGTTGTGACCTGCTTATGTAATCGCGCGTGCGCCCACCCGCGGGAGCTGGCGCACACGCCCCCTTTACTCTCCCTATCGTAGTGTCTCTTTTTCCCCTCTTTCATTCTATTCTGTCCTTCTTCAATTCTGCTGCTTGCAGGAGGAGGCGGGTCTGGAATGGTCGTGTGCTACGTGAGCAGCTGAAACTGAAAACAAATACACCACAGCACGAGTTCTTACAGGCGTTATCCGATTCTCCAGAAGTACCGAGAAGCTGAGTCGCTAAACGGATACACGGCTGCCGCTTCTCCATCAGCTCAAGTATATTTGTAGTGTGGAATTTGCTGTTACAGTCTGCTGAGGAGAAGGGAGGCGGCGGACTCAACTTACAGGAGATCCAGTCAGACAAGCTGCATCTAAGGAACCGTTTATTTCTGGATACTTGTTGGCCTCGTTTGGCTCACGTGCAGACACTGTGGATATACCAAAAAGGAGACGCGGTGGTCGCGTTTTAGTTCGGTGAGTTGTATTTCTAAGTGGAGCTGCTTTTAAGCCGACGTGCACTCCGCATGCTGTGCAGAAGAAACGCTTGCTGTTTAGACATTGGCGGGTAAACCACTTGAACGGTGACAACGCTTCTCCTTCTAGCACTCGCTGTATTCATTTTCAGTTTGTTGCATTCCCGCAGTGTCTTTTATATGGGCCAATCTCGACCATACACGTTATCTCGCTGCGCTCATTAGCTCATAATCTTAGGAATCATTTTGGTTTGTGTCCGCCAGATGCCGACTGTAGGCGCGCCCGAGCAAGCAGCACACCACGTCCCAGAAACAAAAGCATGGCTTTACACGTGGATTCGCCTGAGCACGAGAAGCAGCGTAGGAAACCCCCTATAGGGATTATTTATTTATTTTTTGACAAAGAGTTAGATACAGGGCGGTAGGAAATTAAATAAATACTTAAGCTGCACCCTTTCGATTCGTGTTGAAAGTCAGTGGAAGGAAATGGGTGTGTAATTGAGAGAATGTTCCAGATTTTAAAAATTTGTGCAACCCGATGGCTTGTCTCGGAGGGGGTCCGATCAGACAAGGAATTTGCGATCCAGGTGTTTTGTTAATTACGGAGTAGTGCTATTAGTTTGGTGCACTGACGGACGAGCGACACGTACTTTCCCAGTGTAATTATAAGAGACTACGCCGCTGCGTAATGCCGCATCCCCTGAACTGGAGGCCATTCCTTTAAATGGGAATTACCCGGGATTGGAGGTCCACTGTTTACACGAATCACGTGGTCGCACTGGAATGAATGTTTGAGTGAAGTTGCAGAATCTCAATTGAATAAGGTGTGTGATACACACTCTAATGTTTACTGTAGTGTATAACACAATTTGATATTATAAGGATAATATACTCAACGTGATGAAATTAATGCGGATTAACACAATTTAAACGAACTCATTTTTTTTTTTTCGAATGCTGTATTAAAGTAACTGATAAGAACCAAAATCTGCTGTGACTTTTAACCACCTCAGATGATGACGATGAAAGTAAACACTTTTTGCTGTTTCATATTTCTGCCTCTGAAGTTTAATCGGAGCTGAAACAATTAATTCTTTTAAGACGATCAGAAAGCACCCTAGTAGTTTAGTGTAGCGCAGGGGTCCATATATTCGGTCCTGTGCTGCCGCAGTTCCCGAAGGTTTCATGTCCAAAGTTTTTTTTTTTTTTTTTTTTTTTTTAATTAGAAGCCATTTTTTTTACTAAAGCAACAAGACTGTCCACTCCTAATTACTTCTTTTTGCCTTAATCAGCCATGAGTTAATAATGAGGTCCAAATGCAAAAGAAAGCAGCAGCTCATCCATCCATTTTCCAACCCGCTGAATCCGAACACAGGGTCACGGGGGTCTGCTGGAGCCAATCCCAGCCAACACAGGGCACAAGGCAGGAACCAATCCCGGGCAGGGTGCCAACCCACCACAGGACACACACAAACACACCCACACACCAAGCACACACTAAGGCCAATTTAGAATCGCCAATCCACCTAACCTGCATGTCTTTGGACTGTGGGAGGAAACCGGAGCGCCCGGAGGAAACCCACGCAGACATGGGGAGAACATGCAAACTCCACGCAGGGAGGACCCGGGAAGCGAACCCAGGTCCCCAGGTCTCCCAACTGCGAGGCAGCAGCGCTACCCACTGCGCCACCGTGCCGCCCAGCATCAGCTCAGTATATCTCAATCCTGTTTACACCTGTGTGTTTCCATCAGGAAGTGTTTTTAGATAAAATGTTTGAAAAAAAAAAAGGAAGACAAATAAAAGGACAGAGGATTGCTTAGCAGCTCTGGTCCACAAAAAGATTAGATGATATTTCTAGGAATAAAAATATACAATAAAATATAACCTGTATTGGCAAGAGTGAAAGCTGGACAATGAAATAACACATTTTGTTATTGGCAAGGAATGGCATCTAATTAAGCAACTTCATTAAAAAAAAAAAAAAACTGCAACCACAATGGCCTAACAGGGCTCTCAGCTGGAAGACCTCAAGGTTGGGGTGTTCAGCCAGTCCTGATATACTATGATGCAAGACAGAAACCAGCGTTGAACGGGAGACCAGTACATCATAAACCATGCTCGCACACTTACATTTTTTTTATTTCAGATCAATTTATAGTGGCTAATTAATGCCAGCAGCCATATCACCTGAACTTTAGAATACGTAATCCACTTAAGCCTAAACATGTTTTCCCAATAGCCAAGAACAAACAACCAGGAAAGCTTGGATTGCTGCTGGAAGACATGTTGATAAGGCTAGAAGGGGTGATTTACCGTGGGGTCTTGTGAAGAGCCCAGTGCAGTGATGGGGACACTGTTTGCAAAAATGATGCCGTCCTTTGAAATAAGATGTAAAACCAAGGTCCTAACTCTCTTTGGCTATAAAGGATCCCTGGGCATCATTTGAAGGAGTAGGGTGTTCCCCGAAATCCTGGCTAAATTGCAAATCGCGGTCCTGTACATTCTGGCTCCATAATCATCCCCAGTCTCTGATCATCCATTCACCACCTAATAACTAATGTGTGGTGAGCTTGCAGGAGCAAAATCATTGCCATTCGCATTATCGAGGTGGATGCTGCACAGTGGTGGTGTTTCAAGTGGCTTCCCATTGTCTATGTAATTTGATTTGAGTAGTTAGAAAAGTGCTGTATAAATGCAATTTACTGTTATAATCACCATGCACTAAAAACTAGTTTAATTTATTTAGAGCACAATTAATCCTTGTTGGTATGAGTTTGAAATAGTGATAAATGCACAAAAAGTTAAGGATAGCTGTATCCTAATCCTTAAACCCCTTGACTTGTGCATCCTGTAACTGATGTTCACTGTTCAAAGGGTACTTACTAATGCATTAAACATGACAGTAAGGTAGTCACCTTTATGGAATTATACTTGGACATTGTACATACAGAAACGGTTAGACGTTAAATCAGTCTTTGCCCATTATTAATCATAAACCTTTGCACCATTGGTAAGTTTTGTAAAAAAAATACATATGGCTTTTGCTAATAAACATCTATATATTGATAAACCTTGAAAGTTACCATGCAGTGTGGTATAACCATCTTTAAATGACATGTAATTCTTTAGGCATATATGCTCATTGTATATGTAAGCAATGATTTATTCATTTACTATCCACCAGTTCAAAATATAGTGCATTGTCTAATTTTTAAAATTTTGCCTGTTATCTGGTAGCAACTAGACTATGTTTTGTTCTCATTTAATTTCTGTTATGTTTCATGGGTGGTTCCTAAAACAGTCTGTAAAATTTCTCAGTTTAGGTGGTTTGTTTGCTTTGTGCTGAGTCTATGCAAACCTGTTATAACTTCAGCAAGGTTGTGGAGGCATGGCAATCATTTAGTGGTCACTGGATGTGTAATCATGAAAATGACAAGCCTGTTCTGTAATCTTTATTTCTCTGTATGCCCTTTGAAACTCTGGCATTAATTGTTTGGCTTTGTTTTTTTTTTTTTCTTCCTTACTGTTTATGTAAATCTGAGTACATTTTTTTGAAAATAAAATTCTTCACAAAAATGTGATTCATTGCAAGTACAAAGTGAGCTAGTCATCCTTTACTCTGCTGTTAATCTGCATAAGAATCAAACAGAAAAATTTCTCCAGGTTGCTTAAACAGGTTAAACACAGTCATTAATTTCTCTTTTTATAATTTGAAACACTGTAAGCCCTAGTTTATAAATGAAGCAAATTTCATTGTAAAATGCCGCATTGGAACAGCCTTTATGTATTTTCTTCTCTTTGATATTTATTTGACACATTATTTGCAGAGCAAATTAAGACAAAATGTGTAAAATGAGTTTGACAGTTTATCAGGAAACTAGCAAGCTAATAATATAGAACAAAATATTTAAGCAAACCACAGCAAATGTTGGTTCTAGTTAATTTCGTGGGAAGATTTTGGATGGGTATGGGGGTGCAGTGGTGGAATGCAACTGGTGGACAATAGTGTCCCAAGACCTATTTCAACACCTGATGCCTGTTGAATGCAACAGACAAAGAATGCAGTCAAGGAATGATATACAGGACTAAACCTATTTTGTCTTTTTTCTCTTTACAGTTCAAGCAACAATGCAGTACATGTGACCCGAATATACGCATTATTTTTGTTACACCTCATTACTTTAGACAATGTTTGTTAAGCAACTGACTAAGACACAGCCCATGTGTAAAACTGAAGATTGGCTGAAGTAACTAAAATGAGCATTACCAACATTAAAAAAGGCTCTTTAAAAGTGGTCTATTATGACAACAAGAGGGAAATCCCAACTATGGTGGTTATCTTCCTTTTTCAGTAAAGACAATGGAATATATCTATTGCTTATTACAGATGCTTAAAAGTACTAGCATAGAACAGCAGTTAGTTGGGGATCTTGGGTGCAAGAGGGATGATGCCGTAAATTGCATAAAAGTAAGGAATTTGTACAACTGTAGATCGAAGAGTAGAACAGAGCAGTGGAGGTGGGAAATTTTGTCCCAAAATGTGCTAAAAATGGGGCACGTTTAAGGAGCTAAATGCTGCTTGTTTTACTACTAAAATTCATACATGCAAGTAGGTTGATCCTGGAAGTGATGTACTAAAATTGCAAAATGCTTCAATAGCATGTCTAGAGAAAATCAATGTTGTAAAAACACTGTTTTTTACATTAGAGTGTCATTTTTTTGGCATTGAAATAAAAAAATATTTGTAATATATTCTAATTATGTAAGTAGTGACATTCGATCTGACTTCGTTAATGTATGTTTTTTGAGACGTGAAGAAAACCCATACAGATATGGAGACAACATGCTAATCCAGAAGTTGTGATTTTTAAGCATCAAATACTACAAAGACAGCTCAAATAGAATAAATAAACTTTCCTTGCACAGCTGTCAGGACAGCAGTAACCAGATACCTGATATACTGTACAGTGGGACACAATGTTAAAGAAGGTAAATTGCTGCATATTCCTAGGAGCATAAAAAGGTCCCTGTCAAACATTTCAAACTATTTGTATTAAAACAGTAAACACAATGAGGAGGTAGCATTCTGAAGTTTTAAACATTCTAAGCATCACAATATCAACTGGCCTCAGATAACTTCTATTGAAGTAAGTGGCAGTTTGAGCACTAACTTAGCAAGCATATCCATGTGAAAGCATCTTTAGCTGAATGTAATTATTAGTGATTAGCTATTCATTTGGTACAGTATGAATGTGTAGTATAAAAGCATAACAAACGTATTGCTGGAGAGAAGGAACAGAGCATTGTGGTTGCAAAGTTTGCCATGGGCTGCTGCAGTAAAAAAA